>NC_092353.1:40639706-40956490 GCF_963676685.1 Mytilus edulis | reverse complement strand
TTTTTTGGCCGATCAATGCATTTGAATGGGAGCATATAGCTGGAACCCCCCCTTTACTCTAGGTTGGGAACCCCCCCCCCCTTTTTAAAATGGCTGAGTCCGCCCCTGCTCTTTTTATTCAAAGTATTGAATCGTAAACAAATATCAGTAGTTTTCATACTTCAGACTGAGTCGTGTAATAAAATCTTTTGACCTCATCAATCTAAACTGACCTTATTTGCTCTTTCTTTCTGCAAATCTATATAGCTGTACAGCAATTCAGTTATAATTTTAGGTCAAGAGGGACTGTAATATATACAAGTTATAGCAATATTGGAAAACAATGACCTCAAAATTTTGTACGCATGAATTTATAGTGCCAGCATGTCCTCTTTTTATTCAAAGTATTGAATCGAAAACAAATATCAGTAGTTTTTATACTTCAGACTGAGTCGTGTTATAAAATCTTTTGACCGCATCAATCTAAACTGACCTAATTTGCCCTTTAGTTCTGCAAATCTATATAGCTGTACAGTAATTCAGTTATAATTTTAGGTCAAGAGGGACTGTAATATATACAAGTTATAGCAATATTGGAAAACAATGACCTCAAAATTTTGTTCTCATGAATTTATAGCGCCAGCATATCCTCTTTTTATTCAAAGTATTGAATCGTAAACAAATATCAGTAGTTTTCATACTTCAGACTTAGTCGTGTAATAAAATCTTTTGACCGCATCAATCTAAACTGACCTTATTTGCTCTTTCTTTCTGCAAATCTATATAGCTGTACAGCAAGTCAGTTATAATTTTAGGTAAAGAGGGACTGTAATATATACAAGTTATAGCAATATTGGAAAACAATGACCTCAAAATTTTGTATGCATGAATTTATAGTGCCAGCATGTCCTCTTTTTATTCAAAGTATTGAATCGTAAACAAATCAGTATTTTTCATACTTCAGACTGAGTCGTGTAATAAAATCTTTTGACCGCATCAATCTTAACTGACCATATTTGCTCTTTCTTTCTGCAAATCTATATAGCTGTACAGCAATTCAGTTATAATTTTAGGTCTAGAGAGACTGTAATATACAAGTTACAGCAATATTGGAAAACAATGACCTAAAAATTTTGTTCGCATGAATTTTCTAGTGCCAGCATGTCCTCTTTTTATTCAAAGTATTGAATCGTAAACAAATATCAGTAATTTTCATACTTCAGACTGAGTCGTGTAATAAAATCTTTTGACCGCATCAATCTAAACTGACCTTATTTGCTCTTTCTTTCTGCAAATCTATATAGCTGTACAGTAATTCAGTTATAATTTTAGGTCAAGAGGGACTGTAATATATAAAAGTTATAGCAATATTGGATAACAATGACCTCAAAATTTTGTACGCATGAATTTATTGTGCCAGCATGTCCTCTTTTTATTCAAAGTATTGAATCGTAAACAAATATCAGTAGTTTTCATACTTCAGACTGAGTCGTGTAATAAAATCTTTTGACCGCATCAATCTAAACTGACCTTATTTGCTTTTTCTTTCTGCAAATCTATAAAGCTGCACAGTAATTCAGTTCTAATTTTAGGTCAAGAGGGACTGTAATATACAAGTTACAGCAATATTGGAAAACAATGACCTCAAAATTTTGTTCGCATGAATTTATAGTGCCAGCATATCCTCTTTTTATTCAAAGTATTGAATCGTAAACAAATATCAGTAGTTTTAATACTTCAGACTGAGTTGTATAATAAAATCTTTTGACCGCATCAACCAAAACTGACCATATTTGCTTTTTTTTAAGTGAGTCTATATAGTTGAACAGTACTTCAGTTATATTTTTTTTACTGTATAGTATATATAAATAACTGCAATATTGGAAATTGAACAAACATGACTAACTTATGTCTATGGGCGCTGATAACACAATAACGACAGAAGACCCGTTACATCCAAACTTAAATTATTAAATAATGAACCGTCACAAAAAGTGACTTTTTATTTAGTCAGTAGTTCATGATGGTTTTTTTTTAAACAGAACTATTTAACGGCATCATCTAACACTCACATCACTGATTCATATACTTTATTTTAAAATGAAAAGTACATGTATGAAAAGTTCTCTTCTTGGAAAGGTATACTGACTATACTGTTTATATAATTTGAAGAAGGAAAATGATTGGTTTTGTTTGTAGCCTTACGTCCAGTGGCAAATATTTCATTCATGTTCAGATCGAGTATATTTTTCTGACGTTCCAGACTCCCAGATATTATTCATTATCGTTATGGATAAGTTTGGCAACGAGATAATGCAAATCTGAGACCTCAGTGCAAATGTACATAGTTTTCTTGCGTTTAACAACTGTGTTCATTACTATGATATCCCATAATTCATCCACTGTACAATTTTCGTTTGAGCATTTGTCAAAACAGAATCTTAAATCATGAATGTAAATCCAAGGCAAACAAGGTAAATTAAGATTAAATTTACTTGAATTAAATGCAGAGTTATATTTACGAAGAGACTGTTAAAAACGGGGAACGAAGAAACGTAAACAATGATGTTTCCGATTTGCAATCTCATAAAAATATTTCTCCGATGAGTTGGATAACCTCCTATCCACTTCGATATTTGTACATGTAAATTTTGATCAGTAAAAAATATAGAAACATCTGCTATTATATATAGTAAAGTAATTGGAACTGATTTTTTTCTTCTAAATTCTAAATTGCCCTTTCTGCAGTGACGTCATTTAGAACTGTTCTACAGTCCTGACTGATTTAGTCAGTTCTGCTGACAGTTCTACGGTTAGAACTGATTTGGTCAGTTCTACCTAGAACAGTTTTAGACAGTTCTACACTAGAACTGATCCTGACAGTTCTACCTAGAACTGATTTAGTCAGTTCTACCTAGAACTGATCCTGACAGTTCTACCTAGAACAGTTCTAGGGTAGAACTGTTCTAGCTAGAACTGTTCTAGGACAGGTTAGAACAGTTCTATGACAGAATATTCTGACAGTTCTAATGAGAGGTTAGAAGTGATCTCCACTGTACTTTACAAGAACATTTAGAAACATAAACACCATAGTTATATATATTACACTAAACTTGTGAAAATTAGGCACCAAAAAATTGAGAAAAAAAACCGACACAGTAATACAAATGTAACTGAAAAGTATTGTACCAACAAAAAATATTATAGTATTGAAACATGATTGACTTATATTTAAATAGATCTGGAAAAAAATAAATGGGAAATGTGACCATGCCCCCTTTTGCGTATAACTTTAGGGAAATAACGCATGAATGATAATAGTGACACTACACAAATTAAAAATTGATTAGAATTTTGTGGTGATAATGATTGTGTATAAGTTTCATAACATTTGGTTGAGGCAAACTTAAGTTAGAGAACAGAAACCGATTTTGAGACAGACAGACGGATGGATGGATGGAAGGACAGATGTAAGTTTAGACCGAAAAGGGTAAAACTTAATGCACTTTCCACTATGGTGGGGGCATAAAACGATAACTGTGAATAAATACACAAAAAGATTTTCTCCAACAGGCAATACGATCAGTGTATTGAAGTTAGTAAAATCAATTATCTCCCCTTAAATGTGTTTATGTCAGACCAAAGTTATATACCTTTAGCATATCCTCAGGTAGTGTTCTAAAACTTGGTTAATTTTCATCAATATTGTTTAGCTGTTCAGGATTTGTTCTTAAAAGGCAGACAAACTGACAAACAGACAGTGGAACAGCATCTTCGCTAGCCAAGTGTTACGATCCACTCCTGTTCTCTTCACCCTTGGCGGATTGAGACAAAAATTTCGGAGACACAAGGCAAGGGTTTTTATTGGTTGCAGTAGAAACTCGCTGCATCCAATCAAAAAGCACATATAACATGATCACGTGTAGATTTAGAAAGTGTTTGTAAACAATTGCCACATGTTTATTGTGCAACAAGTCTTTACGTTACTAAACAAACCACTATATTTAGTGACAACTTGAATGTTTTTAACCAACTAAAAGAAGTTCCTGTGTATGTTTCATGCACAAATACGTGAATGTTGACGTATATTTTCGTTTCCGGTTTTACCAAGTGTGTAGAATCTAGACGCTATCGTGTTTTTACCTCCAAATTGAAGAGTTCAAGTGCTACCATTGGTCAAGAATAATGTATTCGGAATGAGCGTGACTTTTATCTTCCGATAGATGGCGCAACATTGATATCACAAATGTAAGCTCAATCCGCCAAGGGTGAAGAGAACGGGAGTGGATTGTAACCCTTGGCTAGCGAAGATGGTGGAACAGGAGCCAATAAAAGATTTTATGTTAGGGAGGTGGACCCAAACTTAAATTTTTTGCCAATGCCAATGCAAGGCAAAAAAATTGTTTGATTTTAAATTTTGAAAAAAAAAATCATAATGCTTTGCAAAAATACTGAACATTTCTACTGACTATCAATTTGTTCTGAAACAGTACCTTCAACGTTCACCCAACAGCAATTGCAGAAGCCTTCAAATTCCAATAAATGTTGTTTATGAAACAGGTTAAAAATTAACTACTTCAAATCAAAAAGACGTAAATTATCTAGTTTCTAAATAACAAAACTGGCAAAAAATTGGGTGCTTTATTTTACATTTTCAATTCAACCTTGGTAATTTAGTTGTTTATTCTTCTAACAGATTTAATCTTCACAAAAATACAAAATGCTTGTAGCAAATTATATACATATTGGCTAGAATTAAATTCAAATTTACACCTATTCCTTGCTAATCTTTAACAGGTGATAATAACTACCGTTAATGTGTATATCATACTTGTTCTTAATCCTAAGATTCCTTGAAGAATTTCGTAACTTGCAAAAATAATTTTATGATGCAAACCAACCCAAAATACATATAATTTTCCCAGTCTTATTCATTAACGACTAATTTGAAAAATTCGTTGAAAACAGAAACAGCTATCAATTTGTAATAATTGTTTATATGCTATGAATAACATTTGTTTTTCAGAAAAGATATTATGCCCGACGGAACTTTTTTTTATCATATATCACGCTTTGATAATTATGTTGAAATTAAGTACAATAAAATTTAAGCTATGTATTAAATATAAAAATTGTAATCAGGAAAAGAATCGTGCCAATTGCACTCGGATAAAAATGGGAGCTCTTGTCATTACGATTCATGATATCAAATAGAGAAAACATTTTATACAATTTACATTTCATAATGATTCAGATACCAATTTACATATAGCATTCTTTGAAGTGAATGAGATATAAAAATTTTGATGTAGACGAAATAATAACTAACATATCAAAACTATGCTTCACCTGCGATCTAATTCAATCAAACACTTGTTTCATCAATTGTAGCAGCATTTAATAATGGCCTGATACACAAGGAAATCTTCCTCTTTGAAATTTTACGTGTTTTTAAGCAAAATGTGCATCTAGAAAATCTTTTCAAGTACCAAATTAAATTTGAGAGCTTTTTGGATTTCAACATAAATCACTGTTTCATGATCACCGCATTACTCAAAGGATCGTTCTTTTTTATTCTTCTAAATTCATGCTTTGGGATTCGTACCATTTAATTACAAACATTTATAAGATTAATATATCATGTAAAATTTCCCAAATAATCTATATTAGGAACAAGACCACCATGCGTCCTTCTAAAAATAGACGAGTAAAAACATGAAAATAACTTGTAAAAAGAGAGATATCAAACAAAAGCAGTCCCTTTAGAAGTTACACTTAACAGAGAAATTTTGTTGTTTGGTAATATTAGTTTTTGTCTTACATCAGAAAATTGAAGTTTTTCAACTTGTAATTTCAGACTAAGTACTGTTTCAGACTAAGTACTGTTTCAGACTAAGTACTGTTTCAGACTAAGTACTGTTAACTAAATTGTGATATTTATAGGGTATGATCAATCCCAAAATCAAAAATAATTGGTACATGTACTCCAAAGGAGAAGTGCATGCATACTTTCAAATCACAGTACTAGGTTGACCACCACATATAATATTACCTTAATTTTCCTTCCAGACATACTGGAATAATGCCATTTTAAAAGCAGTAAACGTTTTAAAGGCAGAGAACATATTAAAAACAAATTATTAGAAATATAAACAAATGGAAGTTGTCGGCCAACAATACAATAAAAGCTACTTTTACAGTCTCTTACATTTATTACAGGTCAACATTTGCATGGTTTTTCTTAGTATTTTAAGCATTCATTGTGACTTTGAAATGAAGAACAGCAATAAAAGCACTGATCCCCTTTAATTTTAGTTTTGTTTAGGACAAAATGTATTTATGTAGGGATTTTTTTAATGAATTGATACCCCTTGACATTTCTTTCCACTTTATTTCCAAATATGATTAAATAACCATGAACTTTGACATTTCACCTTCATATTAAATATGATTCATCTTTTTGTCATATAGCATCATAAAATAAAATTGAGTCACAATTATGTGCTGAGATATATATTGTCATATGCATAGGGTTTAAAAGCTGAACTTTTGACCTTGAAGGTAACGAAAGGCAGGCTTTAACTACCGGTATATTTGATAATCAACCTCTGTTAGTTGGCAACCCTATAACTATTTCACATCCATATATCAATTGTGAGGGGGTTGGAAGGATAAAAAAGCAAAGATACCTTCATGTTGCAAACAGCTGAGATTTTAACCTTATTAGTCACAACCTCTTTCAGTTGGCAACACAATTACAATTTTACATCAACTAGGGGGAGGGAGGAAAAAATTTATTCTGACTTACCTCACAATGCTGTTGGTATATCTCCATTGATTCCTGACTTGGGGGATAAGGTGTTATTGGCTGAAATAAAGAAGAGTATATGTTAACCAATATTTATGTACAAGCAGTGGTATCATCTTTATTTTGTTTATAAGTGCTTTTTTCGTTTCAACTAAAATTTGAAATCGGATAACTGTAAACTGACTACCAGAATGATAGAGTATAAAGACAGTGTAAATTGACCTAGGATTACTATCCTCAACTTTTGATACATATGAGTTTGTTTTAATATAAAAGACATATGCTTTTTTCCTCTACCTAAAATTAAAAGTATTCATTATCTGCAGCTTTAAATCTGCTTTGGATTTACTTTTTTTCATTCAGAACCAACTTTCATGGATTTCATGGGGTAGAGACAAACCATGGTTTAAAAGTTCAAGAAGAATAATCCATAATAAGTATGTATTCAAACTTTGGCAATGAAAAGGAATCCAGTATCTACAAATATACTATTTTACTATATCCACAAAATAAATTGCTTTGCTGAGCGCAGCTGGATACGACCACAGAGGTCCAACCCTGAACAGTTGATGCAAAAATGGACACAATTTTCGCTCTTGAAACCGGTAAGAATTTGGATTGTAATTGAAATATTTGACACATAATAGGTTTCTGACTGTAGTCAAAGAACTTAAAAATGGTTATATAATTTGAATTTATATATTTTTTGCTTTTGTGCAATACACTATGCTGTTGCAAATTGAACCCCCACCCCCTCCCCCCAAAAAGAAAGGTTAACCTTCCCTTTTTTGCTTTAGTGCAATACACTATGCTGTTGTGAATTGACCAAAACTCTGAATCCACTCCTTAAAAAAAATTCATTTACCACACACACCCTTTTTTTGCAAATAGTTCAAAACATAACATATCTTTATACATAATTTACAAGTAGTGTAAGGGAGGTAAATCCAAACATACACAACATTGTATTTTAAATGAATTTGGATTACCTCCCTTACACTGCTTTTAAATTGTCTTAATTGTCCATTAACCAGAAAAACCTAGTTTTCCCCCCTTTTTTGCCCCTAATTCCTAAATGGTTTGAGCCTAACCCCCAAAATCAATCCTAACCATCCCTTTGAAGTATGGAAACTTGTGGTATAATTACAGATAGATTCATACACAATTTATTGTCTGGAAACTACAAACATGCTTATTTGTGCCTCTTTTTTGGCCCTAATTACTAAACTGTTGGGACCATAACCCCAAAAACAATCCCAATCTTCCTTAAGTGGTACTGAACCTTATTGTAAAAATTCATAGAGATCAATTCACTTAAACTTAAGTTATCATATGGAAACTAAATGCATCTTTGGATGAAGAATTACATGCATGATAGCATTATACGACACCAAAAAAAAATTTGCGGTTGTATAGAAATTCGTGCACATGAAAAATGAATCCAGAGAATTCGAAGAAAAGAATAATCTTGAAGAAAAAAATATGCCAAGACTCATAAATAATTTAAGAGATCCAGATGAAAATTTGGATTTGCGATACTAATCCCTTGTCAGCATGCATCCCTGTCTCTTAATGTGGTACTTAAGCAGGGTTTCCGCTGGCGGTCGCCATTTTCGCAATTTGCGAAAAAATAATAATTGTGGCGATAAAAATTCGTCATTTGCGAAAGAATTTGGCGAAAGAAATATATAAACCGATTTATTTTCCTCCATCTTGTTTATTTACTTTTTTCGAGTTTCTCGGACTTTACCCGATCAGACAATACTCGGAATTCACCTTGACCTCATTAAGATTTAGACAGAAAATCAATAATCAGCTGATTGCATTTCATAGCTATCGACAACAAAGGACTAATTAATAAAGGTGTTGATTGAATTGTTTCACAAAATGATATGGTCAAATGGCTTCCGCTATAAATGTCACATACAGAATTTATTTACATCTTTGCGACGCACGTGTTTGAAGCAAACTTTTGACATCTCTCCCTTTAAAGATAGTTTTGAAAAGAAAACTGTTGTTGTGAAGAAAATTGTTCAAAAGCAAGAAAAATCTCCGATTTAAAACTTTAATTCTTTTATCCTTTGACTTTAATAAAGTCGTTTGAGTGACACATGCACGTGTTTCAAGCATAGTTGTACGTCTCAACTTTTTCATTTACGATGGTCAAGAAAAGAAAACTGTCGTTATGAAAAAATCTATCCAAAAGGCTGGGAACAACCCCTCGAATGAGAGTAACCCTTCAATGTAATGACTAAACACGAAATGAGGGATCAATTTCATGTGATAAAAGCTTTTGTTTTGTTGTAAAAATTACTTCTTAGTACAAAAGGGCACAACAGGAAAAATATATTTATGTTACTTGGCGAAAAAAATAATAAAGTGGCGAAAAATATATTGTTTTGGCGAAAGAGGTGGTGAAAAAAATAATTGACCCAGGGGAAACCCTGTACTTAAGTATATAAAGTTCCAGTACAAATTCAGTAAACTGTGTTTAATTGAGATTCAGGATATATAACTTACCTGTAACTGTTGGTCTAAGGAATGGTAAACCAGATTCATAGCAAAAGCTTCAGCGTTTGACAGACCAGTACCTAGAACAGAACAAATCATATTGATCAATGATAAAATTGTGTAAAGAAGATTTTTTTCATTTTTTCTACATCAAATAATATGACAGCAAGCTAATAAATCTGATTTTACTAGAATCACTGTTGAATTCTTTGCAATGAAATTACCTAAAATTGTATATATACATATTCAGATATCTTATTGTGCCTATGTCCGCGATTGCAAAAAATGAGGAAAATTTCCTATATCTGGAATTCTTCTGTTCAGATGAAGTCAAGCATGGTCTATTTATTGCATACACACCTGTACTCATCTACTTTTATTTCATAAAAGTATGTTTATGTTCTTGTGTTACTTAAAAGTATGTACTTATTCTATAATTATAAGATATTACATGTACTTTTCACCAACCCCTTCATTTCTGGGACCAATTGTTTTAAATGTTTTGATAACAATCAGTGCTTTTGAAGAAAATGTGGCTCTTTATTTGTTGGATGATTAAATAAACAGAATTATCGCTATTTTGTGCATTTTTTCCTTTGATCTTTTTTTGTGATAATTTTTCATATCATGCTACTCGCTTGAGATGGAAAATTATCGCTAGAAACTAAGGAGGTACGTGGCTTTGCTAATGAAATTGACATTAAATTTACAACGTCGTCATAGGTAAAATAGTGATAAACAGATTATCATTGGTCATCTCAACTCGATTGCTTTTTAGGCTTTTGCCGTACCGGCTCAAGAGAGATAATCAATCTTGTTGAGATGATCAACGATAATCTATAAGGATAGACTATGTGATTGAAAAACTGCCCTCATTCCTAGAGTGTCTATATGATTTTTAAAAAATATCGCAGTGAAGGAATAAGAATGATGATAGTAATAAAGTAAATATCAGACCCATAAAAACAATAATTTTCTTTAAAAAATTCAAGTTTTGTAGTAAATAAAGAAATTCCCAAACTCATTTTTTTAACATTCCATGTTCCAAACATAAAAATATATAATTTATAAACAAAGAAATGAAATTTTAAATAACTACTGTAAATTCAGAAATTATTGCGTACATTTATAATTGTGATTTTGTCATTTTAGACTATAATGCGATTTTAATTTTTGCAATTTTGAGAAAAAAATCTTGTTTAACTCATGTAAAATATTTCAAAATGTGAGTTTAAATTATTGTGATTATAACACTGTTGCATTGTTCACAATAATTTCTGAATTTACAGTACATATGTAAAAGAAATCATGCAAAACAATTTCAATTTAAAGAATTCATGCAAATAAAAATAACTTCAACACAGCAATAACAGTTAACCAATGCAATTAACTTCAATGCTCATAATTAACTAACAAAAGAGGAATAACCCAAGATAAAACAGGAGTTTTTCATTGTCTTTTTTGTAGTAGACAGGTGTTTCAGTCCATAAATGAGAAGGTAGGTGTTGTCCAGCAAAGGAGTAGGTCCGGTAAGGACCGATTTTGGCCTCAAATTTCAGTTTCATCAGACAAAAGATTTTGACCACTTTTTAAACACTTAAGTGTCTATTTTATTTGAATAAATTAGTTTATGTGAAAGATTTTAACAGATTTAGTCATTAAAAACGATCCGATTTAAGCTCAAATATGAAAAATCTACCTAATATGCAGAAAAATGTCACTTTTCAGATGGTTTTTGGTAAAAATGAAAGTGACCGCATCCGTGTTCATCCTTAACCTTTATATAAGTTATGTATTATCATAAAATACAACTTACATTTCAATATTAAGGATGAACATGAATGCGGCCACTTTCATTTTTACCAAAAACCATCTGAAAAGTGACGACCGAATACACGAAAACCGTCTAAAATTTAACTAAAATGCTAGAATTATGAGGATTTCAGTAATTTAGCATGACTTAATGGTGCTAGTACCGGATATATGTGCATTGTATTGTCAAAATCAGCCCATATTTATGTAGCAGAAGCATTCTACTGTCCAATAAATAACTAAAAGTTTACATTTTAACAATTTTGTAAAATTGCTATATTTTGGGGCCAAAAAGGGGTCTTACTGAACCTAATCCTTTCAAAACACCAAACACAACAACCTGCTTAAATTGACAAACTTTTTCTTGACATGCTCAGGCAAATGTATATAACCCCTTGCTCGTGAAGAACATTTTTATGTAAAATGGATTAAATTGTTTGGTGAATTTATGTCAAGTTGTAAATACTACATGTTTTGGTTGGTCCTTTTCTATCTTTTAAGTTACTTTTTGGTGACAATTTTCAGTGTACTTTTTAAGAACTTGTGTATTATTGTGGATTGATTAATATTCGTTGGATACCAATTTTTGTGGATTTTGTGGGTACAGGAGAATCACAAATTTAAAATTTTCATTTATTCATGATACAAAACAACCGATAGTCTTTAAAATATCTAACATCAATTACCTTGCTGAATATCTGATGACTGTGTATTCCTGGGAGGGATCAACTCTATCTGTATACCTCCCCCAGAGTCTGACGTCCATGAGGCGTGACGTGACCCTGTGGCTGGTACCCTCTCTGATGTCTGAGGCTGATGGGATACAGATCTCTGTGGGAGGGCATTTGCCCTGTTTCCTGTTATAGACCCTGGGAAAGTACTGACTTGATGAAATGTTTGTCCAGAACTGACAGGAATGTGGGCGGTGTTTATAAAAACTGGGGAGGTGCTTTTTATTTGGTATCCTTCATCTGAACCAACCCGTCGGTGACCACGCCCTGAAAATGCAAACAGCAACCACATACTCAAAACTTGCATGCAGTTAATAGAAACATCAACTTAAAAGTTCAAAAGTTCAAAGCAAAATATCTTAACAAAATTTCTAAAAGCTGATTTAAGCTTTGAACTAAAATTCAAATAAAAAGAGATCAACCCAACAAAATTTCACAATTAAAAAAACATAACATTTATTTAATCTAAATAATCAAACATTAGATATAAATGATGATTTGGCAATACATTTTTTATTTTAAACATATCACTTTTATCACTAACTATTTTATAAGTCAAAAGTTTCATGCATGAAGGAACAAAAATGTATGAAACAGTTTAGGAAGATCTGATGTGTGAATTATCATTGAGCATTACAATATCAGATGTCTAAAACATTCCAGGGAAAACAGACAACTTCAAGAACTTTTTTTTTGTATCTTTTATGGATGTGTATTTCCAAAAAGACTGAAAATATCGCCTTAACCAGATACGTAGCGGTAATGAGATGTCCCTTTCTAAACGTCTTGTGACATTTTTATCATCACATTCAATTAAGTTTTATAACCCAATTTATAAAGGAGAATAACATGCAATTGACATGCATGGACAATCCAAATGCAATAACATTCAATTCTGTAAAAACACCTCAATTGATGAATGCAGTTTTTGTGTACTATTGTGTAATTAAAAAATTATGTGGATTTCAAATTAATGGTTTCAGACTACAAAATAATAAATAAAGGGGAGATAATTTAATCTTAGCATAATTTCATGGATTTAAAAGAGCAATGAAATAAGAAACATGCATCAAAATATGGCACATATTTCAATACACATTTTTATATTGTTTGAAATATTCAAATTGAGAGTTGCAGATGGATTTTCTTTTCCATGCAAAGATAAGCCGGAATATTTCAAAACAGAATCATTTTGTATTTGATAAACACTTCAGCAAACACACATATTTAAAACATGTTCAAAGATAAGCATGGAAAAGTTTGTCACTTTGTTTCATTTCTTTAAACTACAAGGAAAGAACATGCAGAACTCATTTTAACATGCAAACAGACATGCATTACTAGAAAATGTTAGTGAAAATAGAAGAATCACTCTTTTAAGTTGAAAGAAATGCTGTGAAGCAGCCATCAATAAAATGTAATCAAAGGGAGATAAGTGAGTAACTTTTAACTTTGAAGCCTGGTATCCTGGCCAATGCTGTGCTAGGTAAAACAGATGTTTGTATCATTTAAGGGACCAGCTGAAAAAAGTTCACTCAACCAATTTTAGATACAACAGAAATAGGTGATTAACTGGTGTTTTTTTTAATTGCTATTCATCTAAAGGGACTGAGACATAAAGTCAATAAAGTTGTTTCTAAAATCCTATATATGTAAACAAATATCATTGACATATGTATCAATTTTCCACTTCAATGTTTAAAACTTCACCAAAATATGAGAGTTTGAATTTATTTTTAATAATAAAATCATTCTAATGGCAAATTTAATTTTGTAAAAAATCTGATATTAATTTGATCACATTCTGAAAAATATCTATTTAAACTGCCAATACCAGGATCCCAGGTTTTATAACACTCATTAGTGACAGGAAGTGATCAAAGGTAGATAACTTTATATTACCTGGAAATTTGAATTGTGTTTGATCGGATATAAACTTTGGTGATAAGAGTGCAGCGGTAGTGTACGAGGTATATCGTAGATGAGTTGGTATGGCTAAATATTAAATAAAGACACTGTTAGCATAGGCAAAGACGTTATAATAATGTACTAAATAAAGAATTGGTTAGGTTAGGCAAAGAAGTTATAATAATGTACTAAATAAGTTCTATACCCATAGATACACTTATGGACAGGAGTGAAAATTCTCTTCACTTTTTTAAAAGTTTTTTAAATATAAACATACTTTCATACTTATGAAAGAATACCTAAAGGTCTTTAATGGTCAGTGGTTTTTTTAACTATGGTGATAGTTTACCATGTCTTTGAAAGTAATATAGAAGGGTTATTGAAAACCGGATCGCTTAAAACATTCAAATAGAAAAAGTGTTAGAACTTTTCACTCCCATCTTTAGACCTGTTGCCTTTTTTCGCTCCAAAAGCACAGAAAGAATGTGTTCGTAAATTGGATAGCATCCTACATAATAGATTTCCAATTCACCATTTTTAGATTCTGAAGCATTCTGGGAATAATTTCAAATACCAAAAACTGAACATTTCAAGACATCCTAAACTAAGGAAGTTAGAATTATGACATGACGTTATATTAAGATATAAACAATGAAAGACCCAAAATCCTTTAGATTTTAAAATAGATATTTATAGTTCACCAAAATTATGAACAAAAACAGTTTTGGCTAAATAGGCATCCGATCAGTTCTAATTACAGCATGCATTAGTATTTATGAAAATATTTCTATGAGGTTAACCTATACCAGGGATTTAGAGTACACTTAATATAGACATCACACTATCTTACTTAAAACCTGAACAGATTTCCATACATTATGTATAACATAATACATAACCCACTTTAAGAAACTTTGAAAGAGATGGGATTCTTTTATATACAATTAAAATTGGGCCATGAAATGTAATATGGCAGGTGTTTGGAAAAATACCTTTCTAATTTTTTTGGAAAAAGGATCATTACTTGAAAAATCAATTTAAAAAAGTATCAAAAAGAAATATTCCTACTACAAAATGTTTAAATTCACACTGTAAAAATAACAAGATGTGATATGATTGCCAATAAGACAAACTGTACATAAGTTTTACTTTAAAAAAATGTATTAATCATTAAAAAAAATCTTAAAATTGTTATAAAAAAGTCCTATTTGTCTACTGAAACCATTTGTTATAAAACCCACCACTGGGACCCGAATAAGCAATAGCTCCAACGATCTTCTACCTAAAAACATAAGGAGACAGAAAAGCGAGGTCAGAATTCGTGTTGTGGTTTCTCACCTGCTGACGAGGTTGTCACTGGTGTCTGTATTACTCCACCCGTAATCATTATTATGGTGCCATGAGATCCCGCCCTACGATGGCCTAGCAGAAGCAGAGGATTAATAATGCCATGATTACACGATAGATAAAAAAATCACAAAAATATATATAGTACAGTATATATGATTAAAGATATAGCTGGATTAAGTATTTAGTTGTAAGAGGTAATATTCTGTTTATCAATGAGTTTTCAATATGCATAGAGCAAATTTATTCCAGGTGAATTAGCATAATTCAAAGAAACATTTTGGCTGTTAACTTCAGTTCATAAAATAAGTTTTTGTTCTTTGACACAAGGGAGAGAACTCCTCAAGGGAAAAGTTGACATTTAATTGTTAAAGACTATTTGACATAGGCATATCAAAGGGACATAACTCATGTTGAAATATTTGAGACATTGCAAATATAAACCTTTGATGTAAATGTCATAAAATAAGTTTTTGTTCTTTGGCACAAGGGAGAGAACTCCTCAAGGGGGACAATCCTACAAGATATGTAGACCCTGACCAAATTTGATTCTATACCATATGTAAGAATGACAATACTTTAAATTACTGTTCTTAGTAATGAATTTTAATTTAAAAAAAAACCAATATTATGCCCCAAATCATCAGCATTATCAGACTTATTTCAAATTTATATAAAAATTGGCCTCTGACATTAGAAGAGCCAAAAAGAAAAATATTTGCCGATTTGCCCAAGATATTAAACAGAATATTACCTTTAATTTATGCTATCAGGTAAAAGTCAATGTAAAAACCACACTGATAGTTAGTACAATCTGAATAGTAGTACATGTCCATTCTACTCAACTATAACATTAATATCAACAATCGTAAATGTATGCTCCTTTTTGATTTTAATTAAATAAAAAAATAAAAAGTTGATATGAAAATAGTGAGAATAAAGACTGAAATGAAATCAGAGAATTCAAATGCAAAGTTGAATATAACAGATATCTTAAAGTAAACTGTGATCATGGGAAATCTAATAAAAACGCAATACTAAAAGTAACTTTCAGAAAACATTAATTTTCACTAATTGCTTCCATGATAAAAATAAAAAAGCATAATTAATATACAATACTTTTTCAGCATATTTCGAAATCATAACTCTTGTAGTATGAATAAAAGTCTAGATTTGTAAATTTTTTTAGTTTAAGCTTCAAAATAATTTGTTTAATTAAGCCATTGGTTTAATACGTTCGGTAATTAATACTGTTAATTCCATTTTCTCTCTGCTCATAGCAAAATTTTCATGCAACAATCCTCTGATGAAAATACCTTATATCTTACACAATAAATCTCTTGAAAACAAATTTTGCATGTATGTTTCCAATGAATAATTTATTCAGACAAATCCTAAATTACCTAGTCCATAAGTTTGGATGTTAACAACTTCAAATTTTGTTGTACATATGTCATGTATGTAGACAAAAAAAAAAAATGTTTTATTATAATTTTTTTGTCATCAAATTTAAAGTAAAAACTGAACAAAATTACATCTGTGAGAGGTGACATCCTTATTACATCTTTTCCTATGATCTAATTTTTTGTAAATAGCAAAAGATTATTTTTTTTAATTATTTTTTTGTCAATGAATATATAAAGTTAAATCAAACAAACAAAAAAAAACAAATGTAAATAGTGATGGGATTTTTTTACTACGATCTTTAAAAATCTTTTCATGCAAAGTAATTCATGCTTCAACAAGAGACAACTACAAAAATTACTAAATTGAAAACTTATTAAAATCAAACCAACAAACAAGAAAATTATTTATCGACGATATCAGTATATATGTGTCTCTAATATATCATACTTATTTAGAGTACAAATGCCAATTTAACATATATCTTTTCGCTCACTTCTTCAATATTTTAATAGTTTCTTAGCTGGTATATTAATTTCGCCTAAAAAACATTTCAGAAATTTTTTATCGAACATAGAAGTGGCTTTATAGATCTACATATCTTATTCTCTGAAACAAGCCATTAAATTTCATGCTAATTTGTCGATCAGAGTTACCTACCTTTGTAAGAGTTTCCACTGCTGCCACTACTACTGTTGGTTATCTCCCTACTTATATCACATTTCATCAGAGTACTGTCTGCTGAGTAACGTTTTAAATGATCTGGGGTACCAGCCCGTGCAGCATCGTTCAGACTATCTCGACTACCGGCAAGGGAGGGTGGGGCACTCTGTTGTCCTCTAGTTTGTTCATCCTGAGAAATGTAATACAAAATATAACTTAAGGTGGTACCGAACACTTTCACTAAAATTAATTTGGCTCGTTTAATTTTCATAAAATTTTGTCAAAGTAAATACTTTAACAAAAATATAAAAAATTTCAAAATTTTGAACCAACCGTTTTGTCAGAAAAAATACACTGGTTATATAGCAATTTGTCAAACACCAATTTTGATCATTGAGAAGCTTAATATTCCTTTTACAACACAACGTAATTAAAATGTTTAGCTGACTTTACAGAGTTATCTCCCTGTAGTGTTAGGTACCACCTTAAAGCAACCAAATAATTTTAATCTGTAATTTTCAGGATTTTCTATTTTTGTTCAGTGATTGATGATTGAATATTTTTACTATTAAACATATATTTTTAGTGGGTTTTAAAGCACTTCTTCTGTATTTGAACTATTTAGTATATTTGTTTTATTTGGCAGCACTTTTTTATGACAGAATGTCAGTTGAGGATGAAGAGTGGTGCTTGTTAGCTCCAGACTAACAGTTAGAACTTCTATAACAAAACTTCACCTTTCAATATTAGCAAATGACTGAATTATGACTTGAACTAACACACCTTCATCCAATATATCCAAACCTGCTATAAACATCACCCCCATGAAGCAAAGACATGTCTGGTAAAACAATTTTTGTCCTGCTGTGCATTATGAACTTTTATTCAAAGTCATCTCTGTTTTAAAAAATGTCAGACCTTGAGGTAATACAATTTCAAGTCTGATCATTGTATTTAGAATTTAACCAATAAAAAATGCATGATTTTGTGTTTCTACCACACATTTTGAACTCTGAGTACTGTGTGACGTTTTGTGAAGTTTTATGACTGCAGGCCCATTTCTGACTGGTTATGAAGTTGATCTTTATGTGTTATTTTCTACATTTGTAGCCTCCTAGTCTTACCTCTAACACTGGTGGGTTAATGGGAGGATTTGCCCTGGGTGGAAGAGGAGGTGGTATGTTGAACTCGTCTGACTTCTTGATTGTGTCTGATCCAATAAGGGTACCAGAGCGTGATTCTCCTGTCTGTTGACTCGTTGTTGATGTGTTAGAACTGGGAGGTGTGTTGGAGTATGATGTTGTCACAGGCACTGAATTATTGAAGGCTAAAAATTAAACATTAACACATTAAATTAGAAGTTAAATTTTCCTCAGTTTGAATTGAATTTGAATTTTCCTCAGTATATTTTGTTGGAACGACCTAAGCATCAAACACTAAAGAATAAAATCATGAAAAAAATATATAAAATTCCTTTGACTAACCATATTTTGAATATTTATCTGAAGTTAAAAATAACATACTTGTGTATTCATTTATAAAGATGGATATAATGTTTGTGGGTTGAGGAATTATTGTGTTTTTCAGTGGATAACTGATTTGGTGGTTTTTCACATTTTGAATACTACCATATAGTTTTTGTTTGAACAGTTAATTATTTTTTGCTTGGAAATGTTTTATAGATGCCCAATGACCATTCTTCATATTTTAAAATAAGATTTTTCTCTTACTTCAGAAAACCTTTTAAAAAAAATTGCAATAGTACACAAAAGTGTCAGAATTTTCAGTATAGTAGCTATTTATTTTGAATTGTCATTTGTTTTCTAAATAACATTATTCTTACATGGACTAATTCTAAAAATACCTACTGAAGTCAGGTGATTCACATGATTGTCTATTGTTAGGGTAAACTAAAGGTTCCTCTGCTCCTCGGAAAAACTGCAAACAAGAAGAGATGAAATAATTTATTTAATGTACAACACTATTGATGCACACAAGTATGTTTCTATGTTTTGGTAAATTTCTAATAGAGCATATTTTAATAGCAAATATGGTATGGTGCTTAGTTTATAATAGACCATTTAATCATTCTACTGAGGATTTTTCTAACTTGTGTGGGTACCAATTTTAATGGATTGAAGTAAACATGCATTTTTCATAGAAATCTGGAAAATTGGCTCTAATAATTAAAGATGTGAATTACAGCCGAATGCAATGAGTGTGTAGCTAAAGGTAATATCTTTGGTTAGCTTGCTTGCTAGCTGAACAGTGAAGTCATCATTAGGTAAGGATTACTACCCTCCTTTTGAAGTTGACTAGTCCTACAGATGGATAGCTATAAAATGGTTATCTGTCAGACTAGTCTACTCTTAACCCTTTCAACCCTATATATACATGGCATATGCTGTGATGATGTATGCCGTCCGCCACTGCTATTCTATATATTACCTTTAGCTACAAACTCACTGCAATCAGCTGTAAACACATGTATGATTTAATATAAATAGATTCATTTTAATCATGTAAATACCTTTTTGTGTTGAAATGTTTCAATGTATGTACTGTGATTTTTCTTGTTATTTAAATTCTGATGCAAACAGACTGTAATGGCTGTAAGGTGACCTATTGTTGCCTACCTTCTACATCATTTGGTCTCTGGTGGAGAGATGTCTCAATGGCAATCACACCACATCTTCTAATTTTTATATATATAAGAAATAACATCCTAATTATACCTTATCACTATTTGTCCGCCATTAATGGAGATCACAAAAGTTCCCATAGAATGTTGATGTCACAATGGAAAAGTGATTGTTTTATAATGTCAATACTTCAAGCAGCACAGATTAAGAAATAGCAATATTATAGGTCTATAATTATGATCAGTACAATTTCTCACTTATACAATAATTTTCAACATTTAGTCTTGTTCTAACATGCTGTGTTCAGAAAAAGACAAAATTTCTCATCCAACCTGCTACTATTTCTTATGTAAAAATCTTACTTTTCATTTAAAGGATGTTTGTATGTATACAAGAACATCTCAACCTAAACAGAAAACAGAAAATAAATCTCCAAAACAGAATATCTGACACTCACCTGATATAGATGTGTCATGATCCTTGCCACTTCAATCATAGAGGGTCTTTCTGCTGGGTTACCTGACCAACATCTGTAAATGAAGGAATAACATTCAAATATATTTACAGAGATCAATGTTAGAAAGAATCTGTGTAAACTATGATTACCATTATACAGTATCTCCATGGGTAGCCAAGGTTCTGAAACACTCAAATTAAACTATGTTTGGATATATTGTAGTTTTCCATTATTTTTTTCCCCTTTAGGCAAGTAAATCAAATGATGTAAAACATTACAAGCTGCATTCATATACATAGGAGTGTACAATGTGAGTATAAATTCAATCATAGTATTACTTCAGGGCTATTCTAGAAAAAAATGTATGGGGGGGGGGGGGGGGGGGGGGTTGGAAGGCAGTTTTTGTCAGCACCCGCCACCCAGACAATTGTAATTGAGAATTATAATGCATTATAGTGTGAAAAGTTGCTCTGATACCCATCACCCATGTATTATTAATATAATGTGCCTTCCACCCCCCTACATTTTTTTTTCTGGAATAGCCCTCACCTAAAATTGTATACATATATTGTCCATTTGACTTCTGTGTTTGCAGGAAAAATTGTACATGTGACTTTGTAATTTAAAATTAAATACATGCATACAACAGTGTGAACTTAATAAGACTGATTACAGAATCTATACATACCTGACCATAAGAAGTTCTAGAGGTTTGGGTAAATTACTTATCAGTGGAGGCCTTGTACCTGAAATGCAAAGAAATGAATTCAAAATTAAAATTCATAATCAATACATATGACAGAAATTTATTTTATAATGTTATTGTACCCAGGGAAGGCACTTTGAAAATAAGGTAACCACCTCTCAATATAAAAAAAGAAGATCACTGAGGCCATTCTTAAAATATCATATTTATTTTTAAAGTAAAAAAAATATTTTGATACTGACCCAATACAAAGTTGAAATTAAGGAGGAATAGATTGGTACAATTTGTATTCAGTAATAAATATGTGAAGATATAACCATATTAAAACACTTTAAGCCCATTGTATCTCACATGTGAAACATTACTATTTACCATTATGAACAGCCCACATTATTCTGAAAGCAGGTCCTCCTATTTCATCAAAAGGCTTCCGTCTAGTAATCACCTCCCATAAAATTATACCAAAACTGAACACATCACATTTTTCACTGTACATATTTCCTGGCAAAAGAAAAGAATATTATTTAAACATGGCATGCAATTGAGTGCTTCTAATCAAGATAAGTTATACTGTATTAAAGTGTAATTACAAGTAAAAGATGTTGTTGAGGGTAATTACACCCTGGTTCAAAAATTTTGTCATAATCAGAATCATTAGTTTATTTTCATGAAACTTTTTAATCGTACAAAGAGGGTATGTAGATCTGAAAAACAATTTATTTACTTTATATAATGAACAATGGTGGTTTTAGCATACCATATTTTATATCTTGGTCCTTCTCTGCGAGTCCTGATCACTCATTTTGCATAAAAATGGCTAAACTAAATTTAACTTTAACCTTTTTTACAATCAAAAATTAATTTCCAGAAACACTTCAAGATCTCATTTAAGGTTGCCATTCGAGGATCTGTCAAAATATGTTTTTCATTTGATGGTTTATACACCAAAATGAAAATAGCATATGTAATCAGATAAATGACCATTGTTTAGGATGTTGTTGAAATATTACCCAAAATGCACATGACTCTTTAATGGTGAATTAAATATTACCCAAAATGCACTTGACTCTTTAATGGTGAATTAAATATTACCCAATACATTTGATGGTTGATGGTAGATAACCTTCAACAGTACCAAGAATACACTAGATTCTTAAGTGAGGGGCTTAAAGGGGGGTATCTGCACGGAAGAACGCGAAAAAAAATTGCCATTTCACGATGAACGAACAATTAAAAATGTCTTGCACGTAGATCTTTTTACCGATTTCACAAAACACAGTGAATAACGAACCTTTTTCACGGCTGCACGTAAAATAAAAATGGCAAAACACGTTGCACGAAAAATAACCCTTTACCACCCTCTTAAGTAGTTAATTACCTTCAAATACTTCTGGTGCCATCCAAGCAGCACTTCCTTTGTTATTGGTCATGTGTGTCTGTATATCACAAGCTGTACCAAAATCACAGATTTTCAGAACTGTCCCTCCCATTATTAGAAGTAAACTGAAAATATGTTAAAAAGTCAATAAAGTTACAAAGTCCATGAAGTCATCAATTTTAATTTAACCTAATGTACATAAAAGGAATGATTATGATTTTTTTTTATGATACATATTTAATGATTGGTACTACAAAATTTCAATTCTTTCAAAAATAGTACCATTACCATAAAATGAAATGTTAGGTGAATCTAAACAAGACAATAAAATATAATAGAACCCAAGGACAAAAATAACAGCCTTCAACAACAGACAGTTTTCCATACAAAATGTTTAGTTGGAAATTGTCACAGTCTATAAAGTGGTGGAAAAAATTTAACAAAAACAATCAAAGATTCATACCTAAATCTGCAAATGATGAAAAACATTTAAATATGGCATAGCAGTACAGGTATAATTCAAATGTGTATTGGAATGTAATATGATTATTGATTGACTGCTGACAGCGGATTCCATTGAGTGCAGTGGTCTCGCTAGCCCAAAATAGAAGGGCGCCGCGCCCTGGGTGCCCTCAGCCGCGCCCTGGGTGCCCTTAGCCGCGCCCTGGGTGCCTTCATCCGCGCCCTTCTGCCCTGACGTCTTTTCCCAAAATTATCTTGTGCCGTTTTGGTAAAATTACGTTTCATCGATTTCTGATCTCCAAGTTAATTACATATATGACACCTGTGTGATTGCCGGGCCCCCAGGTTAATCATGTCATTACAATCAATTACAATGATAAAGACTTCAAAGGTGTTAATAACTAGGTAATTTAATTAGGACAATGTATCTTTTTGTCATACTTTTGATGAATGTGTTAGCGAGTGTCTTTTAGCTTGGGTCGGCATTTTCGATCTCCAAGTCACAATGGAAGAGGGTATATAAATGAAGACTTTCATGACTTTAGAATTGAATTTAAGTCATCAGAATAAAACTATGCCTTTACAGAAATGCCTTCCATCTCAACTTGTTAGCGACAAGCACAGTTTTTAATTAACCCAAACGTGGTGGAAATTGATTTTGGAGTTACTTCCCCTGTTTTAGCTTATTACAAATTGGTGCTCTAAAAATATTATCTAGTATCAAAAAAAGGAATAAATTACCAATTGAATATACAATAACATAATAATGTTACCTTAAAGATATTAACTGTCTTTGGACATATTAAAAAATATATATTGCAATTTCTACTTGATAATTATACTTTTAGCAATCCATGTTCTAAACATTGTTAAATTAGTAATGCTCTCAATTGCTTAAGAAATAATAAAAGCTGTAATTCCTATATAGATAAAAAAAAAAAAAAAACCCACATATTCTTTGATAATGGGTAGAGTGAAGTTAAACTGTAAAAACATAATATGTTGATGAAGATGTACAATATCATTCATAACTACACAAACAATGAAATAAAGACTATAGTTGAAAAGCATCTTTATTAAAAAAAAAAACATATACAGTAAAAAAAAAAAAAAGAGATTCGTTAACTCGTGATACACACAGAAACGTAGACAAAGAAATGAGCAGTGCCTTTTCTTATCATAAAAAGTGCCCTGCCCTCCAATGGCACCCTGCCCCTTTTGATTTCTAGCTAGAGCACTGGAGTGTGTAGCCAAAGGTAATATCTTTGGTTAGCTTGCTTGTTAGCTGAACCGTGAAGTCTTTATAAGGTAAGGTATACTACCCTCCTTTCAAAGTAGCATAGTCCAACAGACAGATCGATTGGTTTTCTGTTGGACTAGTCTATTCTTAAAGTAGGGTAATTTACCTAACCTAACAATGACTTCACGGTTCAGCTAACAAGCAAGCTAACCAAAGATATTACCTTTGGCTTCACACTCAATGGATTTGCTGTAATATTATATGCATTCTGATATTGTTCTTATACAACTACCCTAAACATAAAAGAAGATGAGGAAGAGTAAGCTCACAAAATTTTCATTAATAGAAATTTCAGATTAAAAAAAAATTGCATTTAAATAAAGACAATAATCTTAATTAACATTATTAACAAATCTATTATTTATTGATCTAGGTGTAGCTGAGAAAAAGCATAATGTAAAATAAAACAAAAGAAAAACACATCCTTTCTAACTTGCTGTTCAAAGGGAGATAATCAAAGTTTTTCTCAGATCATATAAACTATTGTTGATGAAATTAAAATTAAGTTGTAACCTTTTTGTGTTATTTTTAAATATGTTATTTGCTGTAGGTTCAGATATATTTCTAATTGGATGTCTTCTCTTGAAATGAATACTTTATCTAATAGTTAACTGGTTCAATAATAATATTTAGTAGAATATATTGCATGTATATGTAATTTGAAATACTTCATAGGTTTCCATCAATCAGATGCAACAAGGAATAATGTCAAATTATCTTGAGTATAAAGAAAGAAGAATTGGATGGAAAATAATGGAATCCAATTGTGGATGTTAACTCTGAGGGACATGCTTTTATACTCCAACAACTATCAGGGAACAGTGATGTACATGAATAGTCTGTGAATTAATTTATTTTCCTTGTTTAATTTTCTTGTATTTGGGAATAATTGATTTTTTGGGGGCTTCTAATTTTCCCAGTTTAACAAATTTATAAATGTGTATTTCATTGATTTTCCAAATTTGAGGTTCATTGTACCAGTAAAATGTGTATCCCGCTAATGATTATGTATCCACAGTATATAAATAAGGTTTTGACACCAACATACTTGTAAAATCATTAGACAACTTTTTTTTGTCTTCTTATGGCCCTTTTTTTCTTATGGTCTGTCTTTATCATATATAACTTCTTTATTTAGGTACGCTTTTTCTATACTTACTTTGGAGGTTTCAGATCTCTATGGATCAATGCTTTCGGCTTCATGCCATGTAAATACTCCACACCTATGGCACATTGAAGCAACCAGCTCATGGCATGGGCAGTGTTATAAATTGGTTGTGGACCAGCACCATGAAGCACTACAATATACAAGTATATTAGTTTTAAAGCAGGTCGAATAAGGAAACAATATTTAACATAAACAAAACAAATTACTATTTTGTAATTATTCCAATGAATTCAGAAATTCAGAGGAGTAGAAAATTTCTTAAAATTATGCAATGCGACAATAGAAATCTACATTTTGTACCATTTGGTTATATTTATGATCCCTTTTGACTCTTGTGGAGAATTGTCGCATTGGAAATTATACAACATCTTATTTTTATCATGTTTATATTATCAGCAATTATTAATAATCATATTTTTCTTTGAACATTGCAATTGGTTGTGATTGAACAAGAATCGCTAGCTGTTCAGGAGAATCAGATTTTATCACTGTTTTTTCAAGGCTAAATTCTATTTTTTGGGTTTCGTCAAGTTTTTGTTAGCTTAGACATTTTTCTTTTTTTATTTTACAATGAAATTGACTTTCCATTTTAAAACTTATAACCTTTTTCGAGCAATTATGTAATAAATCAAATGTTCTTTTTGTTCTATTGAAGAAGCAGCTGTTTCATTTAGAAAAGATAACTCAAGACACATTTTGCAGCTCATCTTGAAAGTGCCTGTCCAGGAGATTTTTAAGAAGTGTTTCATTTCATCAAAACCAGAGGATCTGGAAATGTCTTCAAAACAGAATGTAAGACAGAACATGTACATTGTCTGAAACTTGTAAGCAAAATGTGGACACAGCATCTGTACTTCAATAAGATTGACACACCTCTGTTGTTTATAGTACCTACCATTATACAGTGAGCCACCTTCAGCATACTCCATTACAAGACATACCTAAAATAACATGCAATCTTTGTACATGTATAATAAAATATCTAATATATATATATATATATATTAATATATTTTCTTTGTCTGTTTATGTTGTAATGTAACACCATGGTCTAAGGTTAGGGTGAAGGTTGGTGCCTGTTTAAACCTACTGTATTTTTTAAACACCTGTTCTAAGTCAGGAGCCTGTTGTTCAGTGGTTGTTGTTTATTGGTGTGGTTCATAGGTGTTTCTTGTTTCTAGTCTTTTATATTGATTAGAGATTTGGTGTTGCCTGTTTGAATTGATTTACACTAGTCATTTGGGGCCTTTTATAGTTTGCTGTTCCAGTTAAGCCAAGGCTCTGTGACTGTGTTGAAGGCCATACTTTGACCTATAATTGTTAATTTTTTTATACATTGTGACTTGGATGGACAGTTGTATCATTGGTAATCACACAGCATCTTATTTTTTATAATACATGCTTCCCTTTATTAATAAATACATGCAGAAAATATGTGTGAAAAAGATGACTTTATATCTGATGCGAAATATTTTCAGATTTTCATCTCTTACCTATGTCTACAACCAAACACATCTTTTTTAACTTTTTTAGTTTGAAGTTTTTTATTCTTTCAAAGTTTCAACTTGGAAATATTTCTTTTAAATACAGTCTGCACCAAAAACTTTTTCAACTACTAGTTCGAAGACCAATATTCTGACATTTTTCTTATTAGTCCAAACAAAGTTTTGCAAAAACTTACTAGTCTGAATGAAATTTTACCAGTCTGGGTCATCGGACTAGTGGCTAACTGTGCAGACTGTAAATATCAGCACGATCAGGTGTACCACAAACATGCATTATCATCATGATCATATTTAAACCATATACAATGTACTTACTGTTGGTGGTTTAGTACAAGCACCATACAGTTTGACTATGTTAGGATGATTAACTCTTGACAGCTGCTTTAACTCTGTCATAAAAGCTTTCCTCTCGGATTCGGTTTCTATTAGTTTTACTGCAACATCTTTTGATCTCCATTTTGCTCTACTGACAACTCCAAATGCTCCTTTCCCTACAACCTGCAAAAAAAATTAAAACAATATTATTTTAAATAAATGATTGTCATTCTATCTATCAACAACAATACAGTATATATTTCCAACATTACATCTTCATTGTACAATGTATCAAACTCAATGATTTTGTACTAAATTTTTAAACTGCAACTTTTAAACAATGGACAGTTGTTTGAGATTAGACATTCTGGTGTAAATGATATATAAGTATATGTTGTACATGTACAAATATTTTTTTCAAATTTAAAAATTTAAAAAGTAAGTTATTTATTGGCATAAATGAAAAAAAGTTGAGGACTAAAAATTTGATCCATCTTCCCACAAGAACAATTTTGTTTTTTGGTCAATATTTCATATGTACATGTAAGCTATAGTAAAGTAAGATACATTTACATATGTACAAATATATATACATGATATATGTCATGATCAAATGTAACAAAATAAACCACACAAAACCAAGTAAATTCAATCAATATCATGGAAACACAAATTTATTTATGACATAACATTAACAGAAATATAAAAAGAGTTTAATATAAAGAATTTTTAGATGATAAGAATAATAATGATTCATGAAGGAAAGCCAAAAACTCTTTCTCAAGCATGACAAGTGGTAAATTTAGCAACTACCAGCTGAATTTATTGGTTTACAAATTTATAAATTTCATTTCTTTAGATAATGGGTATCCGGTCGTTCTGTCTCCAAACTAATCCGGCCCAAAGTCGATCCGGCCCACATAATAAAATATTGAATAATCTATACTGCCTTAGGCAGCAACTGGGGGGGGGGGGGGGGGGCTATGGATTTTTTTGGAAAAAAAAGTTTGTTTCCAGTTTTTGGAGAAAAAAACAATTTGTTTTTGATTCTGAGAGAAAAAAAATGTTTAGTTTCCCCCTTAGCTGCCACTATATGTAATGCTAAAATTGAAAGAAAAAATTGTTTTCGACTTGTCGCGAGAAAAATATATTGTTTAGTTTTTCGCCACAGGCGAAGAAGAAAGTTTGTCCAGAAAAAAAATCTGTAGCCCCCCCCCCCCCCCCCCAGAAAATCAAATGGTTGCTGCCTTAGGAGATTTGGTGACAGATTTAAATCAGTATAAATGGAATTTGTAAAATCTAAAAGTATCGATAATTGATGACATTGCTGTATTTTGAATCGATACGAAAATGAGTGCAATGTGTCTGTTTAACCATACATGTCAAAGATTAATGAAACAGTAACTTTTTGTACTCATTTTAAAAAAAAATAAACACACATGTTACGGCCTAACTGACAGTTTGGCTGTACTGGCGGACACATCTTGAATTTGGAAGTTGAAGCAGCGGCCGAATTGTCAATTTTTTAGAGCTGTACTGTAGAATTATCATATAATCTAAAAGGTTTTTGTCCACCTGATTACTACTCATAGTGGTTGACAATGCACAAACATAATGTAATCGTATCTTTCATAACTTTATGTCTACTCTAAGCTATAATAATACAATGGAGAATATGATTATGAAAATCAAAACATGGACAGGGTTTGACAGACTAACATATATAAACAAATATACAAGAAGCATAACCTCGTAGAATTGTAGTTCTCGAAAGTCTATCTCCTCCACAAAAGTGGGTTCCATTTTAAGTTAAATACTCATAAATCTACGTTCGTCTTTTCCATGAAATAGGTTTTAAAAAATCCCTGCCCATATTTTGGTCGAACTGAAAGTGGAGGAACTTGGGAGACTCGTTTTGGAATTAGAGCAAATCATGTTACACTGATGTGTTCATGTTATGCAGTCGATATCAACCTAAACCATAATTCCGGAATCATCCGGAAGTTACCGAACAAGCGCGATTGTGAATACGACAATCGCATGTTCATGTTCATGTTAATTAAAGTGATATTGGTGTTTCAGGATTAAAGATTTTGTCAAACGTCAACGAAACAAGTCTTTATAAAAGAAACGTAAAGGATATGGCGTGACACAAATCAGCACATGCATATTTGTTAGTTAATGACTACTTACTAGTATATGCGTACATGAAAATAGACGTTTCGGCCATGGTGTCAGTTCGGCCTTGCCAACGGTTAATTAACATTAATTCGATTTAAACTTAAGTTTGGACACTCTCTCAAATGTAATTGGAATTAAATTATAATCAACTAATTGAAAAGTTAACGTCGTTTGGACGGTGCAGTGAAGAGAATTTGACACGCATTGCATCTACATCTACATCTAAATCTATACTATTGATCTGCAGTGGACATCCATAACGCAGATACTGCTGTGCAAACGTCAACCTGCGTGCTCAGTATTTACAATTGCAATTAAAATTCGATAAAAACAGGTGGTTTCTGTTTACAGCTGCAGTCTCCGAAGTTGCTCCTTGAAGCTTTCCAGAGACTAGCTTGGAAGGTTTCAAGAATCAGGCTGTTCCAGTCAGTGATGGTGCGTAGTTTGTAGCTGTAATTGTAGGCATCTGTGGAAGTACTGATCTGAGTGAATTTTCTGGATGGTATTGTCTATAATAATAATAATAATAATAATAATCATAATCATTAAAATGATGATGATGATGATGATGATGATGATGATGATGATGATGATGATGATGATGATGATGATGATGATGATGATGATGATGATGATGATGATGATGATGATGATGATGATGATGATGATGATGATGATGATGATGATGATGATGATGATGATGATGATGATGATGATGATGATGATGATGATGATGATGATGATGATGATGATGATGATGATGATGATGATGATGATGATGATGATGATGATGATGATGATGATGATGATGATGATGATGATGATGATGATTACAATACACAATATATACGATACATAAAGACAATACTAACACATATATGGTAAAATATATTGGCATTATTTTGAGTGCAGTATCCTTAAGTGTATGAAAAATTTGCTGACTGTATTTTATCAGGGATAACGGCCATGAAAACTCTAAAGCTTGTTTCCAATGGGGTCCCTTCATGGAAACGGCTTATAGTTTCGACATACAAAAAAGATAACACAGAAATCAATATGACATAAAAATTCTTATAAAAATAATTTATATAAAAATATGATTAACAATATAAAAAGGAGTCTGATGACGCCGCACTATAACTTTTGGCCAAGTGCTCTTTGACGCTAATTTTGAATTTCTTTATTTTCTTTATTTTTTTTAACATTAATTGGCAACATATTCCAATCTTAATTGTATGCCATTAAAATAAAATGTGTCTTTAACTGGAGGAACCCAGAAGTTATATTCCTATGGCATTAATAATTTTAAAAAGGTTTACTTTTATAATGTGAAATGTGTATACTGTATTATTGATGGTGAGACGTTAATAAATTATTATTGTATTATTGTTGCACTATTTCGTGTGAAATGATGATGTAAATTTCTCACCGTTGTATAAAATTTGAATAATATAATTAGGACAATGATGGTAATAAATATTATGTATGATGGTTTAATCTCAATTGTTTAACACGATTTTCAATATTAACATAACCAATACTATTCAATACATTATGGTCAACTTTTGAACTATATCCAGTGGTTTTTTTTTTTTATAAATCTAACACATTTGTTTTGTAATACTTGTAACTTATCTTTATATTTTTTGCTGACACCAGCATACCATGCAGAACAGGCCTATAGTCAAAATGACATTGAATTAAAGCTGTAACTAAAGTCTTTCTTGATTGTTCAAATAAACATTTTGCCTGTCTGTATAGGAACTTCAATCTTGAATTTATCTTTTGAATAATAGTATTTAAAAAAATTTCTCCAGAAAGAGAATTATCTATATTAAGGCCTAAATATTTCACACAATATTGCGAGGAAATTGTGTGATTTTTACAAGTAACATCAAAGTTACGGATTTTAGATAATTTACGTTTTGACCCAAACAGAATAGTTTCTGTTTTCCCCAAATGAAGTGATAATTTATTATCAATCAGCCATTTGCTACAAGATTCAAGTTCCTTACCAAGTTTCTCAGATATAACTTCTGGGTTTTTATGAGAGTATAGTATGGTACTATCATTTGCATATAGTAAAATTTTGCAGTCTTTACTAATACTTATAGACATGTCATTAACATATAGATTATAATATAGGAATAAAAGTGATTCTTAAATACTCCCTTGTGGTACTCCACATGTAATATATCTTAAATCAGATTCAGTACCATTTATACTAACTTTTTGTTGTCTATTACATAAATATGATTCAAACCATTTATTACATTTTTTGTAGTTTGTTGCACAATATAAGATGGTCGACAGTGTCAAAGGCTTTTTGTAAATCTAACATTATCATTCCAGTATAAAAACCCTTAGCAGTTTCATTTTTAATATGATCTAACAAATGAATAAGACATGTATCTGTAGAATAAGCAGATCTGGAACCAGCTTATAAATTATAAAGTAGATCATTTTCCACCAGATATTACTGACGATCAATGCATTGAATATGTACATATTGTTGGAATCCCCCTTTCTCCTGGGTTGGGAACCCCCTTTTAAATGTGGCTCGATCCGCCTCGATCAATTCCAGTCAGTATTTACCAAAGAAAACCTAAATAACTTTCCAGATAAAGGAAAAAGTCCATACTACACCATGAAGGACATAAAAATTAGTACCAACGGAGTCCACAAATTGTTAAAAAACCTGAAACCGCATAAAGCTACTGGTCTCGACTCAATACCAGCCTTTATACTGAAAGCAGCAGCAGAACAACTTGCTCCGATACTCACAGACCTATACCAAACATCATTGAACACTGGTGAAGTCCCGCAAGATTGGAGAGATGCCAATGTAGTTCCACTTTTTAAAAAAGACGAAAGGCACCTAGCATCTAACTACAGACCAGTATCTCTAAATTCAATCACGTGTAAGGTCTTAGAACATATTGTACACAGCAACATCATGGACCACTTTGACAAAAATAAAATACTAACTGATGCATAACACGGGTTCCGCAAAAGACGATCACGCGAATCCCAACTAATCGTAACCATCAACGACATTGCATCAAAATTAAAAAGCAGCGGCCAAGTAGACATCATCCTGCTAGACTTTGCAAAAGCATTTGACAAGGTACCACATCACCGCCTCCTACACAAGCTGGAATACTATGGCGTCAACCCCAAAACCAATAAATGGATTCGCTCCTTCCTACATAACAGAAAGCAGAGCGTGATATTAGAGGGTGCTGTCTCCTCACAAGTACCAGTACTCTCTGGTGTACCCCAAGGCACAGTCCTTGGTCCATTACTGTTCCTGGCCTACATAAACGACATGCCAGAAACAGCATCTACATCAGAGACCAAATTGTTCGCGGATGACAGCCTACTCTTTCGTACCATCACCAACCAAGCTGACAGTGAACTACTTCAAAAGGACTTAACAGCATTGGAAGACTGGGAAAACAAATGGCAGATGAGTTTTAATGCCAAAAAAAATGCCTTGTCATCAGAATATCCCCAAAAAATAGACCAGTGATACAAACATCGTACCAGCTACACGGTCATACTCTAGACACAGAGGAAGCAAGCAAATATCTTGGAGTAACTATCAGCAACAACCTAACATGGGATAAACACATAGACAATACAGTAGGCAAAGGAAACAGAACGTTGGGATTTATACGTAGAAACCTCAAAGGCTGTACAAAACCTGTAAAGGCAGCTGAGTATGTATCCATGGTAAGACCTGCAGTGGAATACGCAAGCACAATATGGGACCCAACCGCCCAAAATAAAATCAAGGCAATTGAACAGGTCCAGAAAAGAGCTGCACGATTTGTGAATAACAACTACACAGACCGAACACCTGGCTGTGTCACAAATATGGTTAAAAATCTGAAATGGGAAAGTCTAGAAGAACGGAGGAAAACAAATAGATTATGAATGCTATTTAAGATCCAGCATAATTTTATAAATATCGACCGTCACCAATATTTGACACCGAATGATAACCGGACCAGAGGTAAAAACCGCTTCTTCCAAGAAAGAACAAGTACAGACACTTACGGCCAATCTTTCTTTCCGAGGACAATCAGGGACTGGAACAACCTACCAACAACAGTTACAGCGACCAACACCGTTGAGGGATTCAGATCTGCCCTGAAGGCATGCTCTGAAAGGAAGTAGGAAAACCCAGTTGTAAATAATTTTAATTGTATATTTTTGCGAACGTTTTAAATGTATTTGTAAATAGCCAAAAGAAAGCTTTCTGTGTTGCCCGACACTGCGTAAAGTTTTCGCGCGGAACCATGAACATTCAGTATTGAATCCGGTTCCTTACCTGGAAGAAGAACGAGATATTCGTGTAGCGGCCAAAAGTATACAATGGTGGTAATATCTGTAGGGCAACATATATAAATAATATATATGATATCTGATACCGGTATATCCACTATTTTAACTTCATTTTTCGGTCCAAGTTCCCCTGTTTACATGCACAGACATTATTTTATTTTTTACATTTCTGGTTATTATAGAATTAGTTTTTCCGGTCGTCACTGAATACAAAAAAAGTTTGAAATAGAAAATTTGATCATATAAACCAAACATGATCGTTTTAGATTAAAAATCAGACATGAAATAATATGTTTTGTTACGTTGAAGGTTTCCAAAGAACTTGACGTGTTATAATGTAATAACTCTCAGAACCCTCTCATGAGCCATCACTGTTTCTTTACAGTATGGATCAGGCATTTGTTAAAGCCGCTTAGATACTACCATATATTTGCTATAAAATCACATATTAATTAAATAATTGAGTAGATATAAAAAGATGTGGTACGAGTGCCAATGAGACAACTCTCCATCCATGTCACAATTTGGAAAAAGTAAACCATAATAGGTCAAAGTACGGCCTTCAACACAGAGCTTTGGCTCACATCGAACAACAAACTATATAACGGGTCCAAACTAAATAACTAGTTTAAAACAATGCAAACAGGAAGATCAACGGTCTAATATTTATTAAAAAAAATAAGAAACACTTATAAACCACATCATTATCAACAAACGATAACCGCGGAACAACAATAGCATTGTTCCTTATGATATCTATACGATGAGTTTATTCACTTAGACCCGGTGCAAAAAATAACCGAATTCAGTTTTGTTTTGAAAATGGAGGCAAATAACCATCACATTCCTCTAGCTACTTGATGCAATGTTGCTTAATTGCAACAGCTGTGATTTATAAGCCAACTAGGCAAAAGCAATTCATTTTTTAAAAGATCAAAATTAAAACAAAATGAATATAGTATATTTGTTAGAGTCCTTTAGTTTAAACATAATTATTTATAGTGGATTCGGAAACAGTTTATTGGTACTTATATTAATCCCTTTCTACTTTGCGGGTGCGAGTGTCTTGTAGCGGCATTACTGCGGCCTGTTTTTTTTCGAAATCTATAAGGGTGTACAGTTTACGTGTAAGAGATATCTCTCTCTCTCTTAACATGGGTAAGCCATTTATCGTCCCCTAGCTTCTAACGGACTATCATCTTTTCTAAAGACCATATACTCGCAAATGGTGTCAAGGGAGAGTCCTTTCTTATTTGTGATGAAACAAACAGAACAATGATGAACAAACAAAGAGCAACAATTATTTAGACGCAATTATGTAACGTTATATTCTTCTGATCTACGCCTGATTACTTTATTAACATCAATGAATAAGAGTTGATTCTTGAAAAAGAAACCATGGGCCCGGATTTTAGAACAATGAATAATGGTGACTTTTAAAGTAACTATAAGTATATCAGTATGCTATTATGAGTATATTAAAGGCATTTTCGTTAAAATGGGAGGGTTTTTAACTGCAATTCCCATTATGAGTGACCGCATGTTGCAACCTTACCGGATCAGTGTCATCACATGCATCATCCCCCTCGACAATATATTAAAAATATATAATTTTGTATAATTAACTGGGACTTTTATCTTATATACGCGTACGGTCTGGCTAATATTAAGAAGTTAGTTCATTAGATTCAAATGTAAATAACAGATCAACAAATCTTATATTTCAAATTAATACAAAAAGTTCAATAGATATTGAAATGAAACTGACTTAATATTTTAACTTTTTAAAAAGGTCACGCTAGTTTAATCTGTTAATCTCCTGTAATTATATTAGCATGGCAGTAATGCTCATTGAAATTGAAGTTAACGGATGTAAACAAAATGAAGGGGGACAATTGTTTTAGAATATTTGGGAACTTTAAAACAAGAATGCATATGCAAAGAAACATGCATGAACTGCAAACATGTAAATGTAAAAAAAAAAATAATAACATTGTGGTAGTAAGTGTCAACTTGAGCGAGAGTACATAAATAGAATCATCAGATATAGAATTAAACAAACATTTAATTTCAATTGTACGCTTATTCCTTTATCCATCTAATGTAAAAATAACATCTTGTAGAACTAAAACTACAAATGTTTGGTAATTGGTTTTTCTTTCTTAGATTTAATCCATATGATATGATACCTAAACATGTATGGTCAGCTGGACCGTACGCGTATGGTCGGACCACACGAGTATACTTATACGGTCCGGGCCGTACGCCTACAGTCCAAATACTCGTATGGTCTGGAACAGTAAAACTAACTATAATGCGGAGCCGGAAATACATTATTACTCGTTTTGCATTTGTATAATTTAAATATCTGCGAACAATGAAACAAAAGGAAGTATAAAAGTAGAAAGAATCGATTGGTATGTAACATGCCGACTGTAAATTAAGCTTTTGATTCAGATTTGATTTGATTGATGTAATTAGGGTTACCAGATGATTATTTCAAATCAACACTTTAGTGTATGCTGTTGAAGCAACATGGCGACGTTTAAAAAGCCGCGACGTAATTTTCGAGGTAGAAAAATTGTAACAGAAGAGGAATCAGACGAAGAAAAGGATGACGATGTACAAGAAATGGAAGTTGACGAACAGTCTAATGATGCTGAAGGACCAAAGCTTTCCAAAAAATCAAAGAAGAGTAAAAAAGAAGCGAAATCGTCTTTGAGTTTTGTCCATGATTTACAAAATGAAGGTTAAAATATATATTATTTAGATATCTGTAATTATATAAATAAAATGCATATCGGTCATGCGTGACACCTACAATTTTGGGTGTCAGACCTCTTCATTGTCAATATTTTAAACTTGTTCTGAATGTTCATTCAGACTTTTTGTAGTTCAGTGAAAAGGGGGGGGGGGGGCAATACACTTTATCGCTAATCCCGGCTGACCCGACCGCTTGAACTTTTGATGCATATAACAATCACTTTTCCATTGTGGCGTCAGATATTTTGCTTTATGACGTCAAAATTTTACGGGAACCTGTGTGATATCCGTGGCCAGCATGTCTCCAGTAATGTCGGACAAATAGCGATAAGGTGTATAGGGGGTCCGTTAACATGTTAACAACACCTCAAATTGGACAAAAACAGTTAACAACAAATGCAAAAATGCTGATAGCTGTTAACAAAGTGGGTTGAAAATAGTTAACAGTTAAATCAATTTTTTTTTCTAATATAGGATTTCGATATATTTTTTTATAAATGAACTTTATCATATACTTAAAAGAAAAATGAAATAAAAAGATGGGGTCACCGTTCATTTAAGCTCACAATCTGCCTCTGGAACAAGCATAAATTTTTGTTAATGTCCTTTTTTTCTGTTGAACTAATAGGAGAAATAGATGTAATATCGAAATAAAAAAATAACCTAATTACAGAAATCGCTTAAATTTTACAATTATTTAGTTTATGTACAGCTTATTTGAAAACAATAATAAAAAATATAGGTCACCGATGAGTTAAAAAAGATATTTCAAATTAAATGACAAAAAATGGCATTTTTGCACCAAAGGGAGATAATTTGGAGCTTTTTCAATGATATAAACATTTTAAAAGTCATCTGGGACCAAACTGAATCAATTTTTTGGGTTGATTTTTGTACCATATCATAAAGTTATAACTAATAGTGTAATAAATAAAACTTGTAATGAAAAAATAAAGGTTTAATTTTTTGCTAAAATTTTTGTACCCAGGAGCCACCTTAACAACACCTTTAAAAAGGCCAAAACAGATTAACATAAAAAGGTATTGGGGAAAATATCCATCATTTTTTTCAAATTGGGAAATGTATAATAAACCAAGAATTTGACTGGAACTTCAATTTGCAATCCCCTTTTCAAGAGGTAAAAACCTAATTTGAAATAAGACCGTCTTATTGTCAGTAATGATACATAAATAGACCCTCAAATCTGCATATATAGGGTCATTTTAGGCATGAAAAATGTTAAAATGAGTGTTTTTTCAGTTTATATTCATGCCGTCTTCATGCTAAATGGCAGCCCAGGCTTGTAAAATTGCTCTTGGGCCTGTTAAATAATAAAATCATATCTACAGGCCAACAGAATCTAACTAAAAAATTTCTTAAATTGAGCTACTGGCCTGTAGATTTAACAGTTCATTGTGAAGACTGGTTCATGCACAACTACTACTGAGACTGCACTGTTTGGGGAAAAAAAATGTCTTTTGGGAAATAATTTTAAACCTTTTTTTCAAATTTGGATTCTTCTCCAGGGGAAAAAGCCTTTATTCTCCAGTAATTTAAGGCAAACAATATCACTAGTAGTAGTACTGAAAATTAACAAGATTCTTTTCTCAAAATCAGTTGATTGTTTTATCGTCTTAAAGAGATTGTACATTTTAGCGTCATGCACCAAAAATTACTGTTAACGTTATTTGGCAATAATTTTTACTGTTATTCCTCATGAAGGTACCCCTATTACCACCCTCTGACATTGTCAACTCACTTCAACACTTGATTTTTCTTGACTAACAGTGCTACATGTAACTGAAAAATTACCAGAAAAACTTTAAGGAAGGCTATGTCTAACTCTATAAGCTTAGAATATAAGATAGGTACGGAAATAGGACTACGGAAACACAGTTTTACCCTTTTCCCTCTGTATGTCCTGTGCGTCCCTAAGTTGGTTTCCATTCTCTTACTCTAGTTTGCCTCCACCAAATGTCATGAAACTGATACACAATGCTTATTACTTCAAAACACAGATCCAGTTTGAATTTTGGTGGCGTCACTTTACTTTAACTTTACCCTATACTACTTAAAACTATCTGAAATATGTACATGAACTATGTCTTTGATTTAACTCCCTTTCAATATTTCAGGAGAAGAAATCAAGATTAAAAAATCTAGTCACAGCAAAAAACTGGCAAAGATGCTAAAAAAGGAAATGCAGAAAGAGAAGGAAGAGGTGCATAAAGAAGAAAAGATCATAAAACAGGAACCTGTCCAGGTTGAACATCTTGAAGTTATTCCAAAGGTTGACAGAGACGCACACATAAAGGTGAGACAAAAATTCAACAATTGTTTTGGTTATACATTGTTATAAGGGCAGAATTAAAGAATAAAATTATTACATTTTCCCTTTGATCTTACTGCCTAATATTTGTCTAGATAATGTACAGAACCTGATACTTGAAAATATCAGAGCAGCAAGCTCACATGTTCATATCCATTCACATTGAATTATCAATGTAACTTCAATTCATACAACCAATAAACTTATTAGAGTAAAATAATTTTACCTACTTTTTCATTTTATTTCATGTTTTGAACAACATCAAAAACATAATTTTAAAATGCAAAGTCAAATTGTCAATAAAAAGAATAATGACATTTCATTGTTTATACTGACTCATTCAGAGCATTATTTATATTTTTTCAGAAATTACGAGAAGAGTTACTTACCTTGAATGGAGAAGAGGCTGAGGCAGTAGATAATGAGAGTGATGAGGATGAGAAAGGAGCTATACATAAAATGCTGGGACGTGAGTGGTTTGGAGAGTTTAGATCATTTATTATTATTCTGATTTATGGTACCAATGATTTGCAAAATAGAGGTATAGATAAACCTTATATTTGAAGAGACAACCACCCAACAAAGAGAGCAAAAAATGATGATGCCCACCAAGGTCTTCAACTCAGCAAGAAAATACCCCAACTGGAGGCAGACTTCAGCTGGCACCTACACAAAAATGTGTACAATAAGTACAATTTTTTATGTGTCTGTAAGGCCACACCAATTTGATCCCTTGTTCGACGGACCCGCCCGCACCTATTTTTTTCAAAACAGAATTTTTTTATTTTCTTTATATTCCCGCATCCGGAATTGTAATCATGTCCATTTCCCGCACCGTTTTATTGATGTAGTAAATATTATAAAAAGATATCAACATTTGTTAAATCACAGTCTAACCTGTAAATAACGATTTTAAACATAAAAGGAACTCAACACACTGTGTAAATATCTGTGAGAATATGTGTTTCAGCATGAAACCTGGAGTGCTCCGATAAAAAGTTATAACAGCGGGTATTTCCGTGAAGAACAAGAAATTGGTTTCTTTCCCCCTTACTTATATTCCCTATCAAAATATGTTCGTGGTTAGAATAAAGTACAAAGAATTTCTGAAGGACTTGCCTTCAACTGCAACTACATTGTATGCTGGCGAAACAAAACTATCCATAGCCGCTGCATGTTTATGCACCTGTCCTGATTGATTCAGGAGCATGTCGTTTAGCAGTTATCGTTTGTTGATGTTGTTCATTGGTATTTTCCCGTTTGGATATATAAATTAGATCGTTGGTTTTCAAATTGTGTACGCTAATAATTTTGGGGTCCTGTATAGCTTACTGTTTGGTCTGTATCAAAGCCCTGTGTAAAAGGCCGTACTTTGACCTGTGTTTGTTATTATCAGGTTGAGAACAACCCTCCCTCAGACAAGGGGTCATTTTACTGATGTAGAAAAGAAAATAGAAATACCAAGGATTTGTATAGTTCTTCTATACAAAACCTTTGAACACTTAGAATTTTGTACTCAAAAAGAGGAGAGTTACATCATATTTTAAACAATTTTTTCTAAAAAAGGGGTCCACTTATTTTGAATAATATTAAACTGTTAAAGTAAATGTGTTAACATGGTTAAAGTCCAGGAATATTACTAAATTCTTGGACATGTTTTGACCATTTAATACCAGATAGATATATAGTTCTATGAGAAAATATGAGCCCTTTTGTACAAACAAATATATTATAACTTATATTGATCCCTCATAAAACATGTAAAAGGGATATTTATAACATTAAGGGGTTGCCCCCAAACTGATTATGATTTGGATGGAGAATTGTCTAATTGTCAGTCACACATACATAGACCAGATTTAATTATTTCTTGGTGAGCAGGGAAAAAATACTTCAGAAATTAAAGAAATGTCAAAGTACAAGTGATAAATCAAGTTTTAATATATATATATATTGTCAAAACCTATTATTTTATGTTTACAAAAAAAAATTATAATCGCTTGCCTTTACTTTTCAAGCTTCGCCTCAAAAATTTGCAATTAAAATATTTTTTTATTTAAATTTTCAAATCGCTCGCTCGCCCCAAATTTTGGAGTCCAAAAATCCGTAGAACAAGAAATTAAATTGGTGTGGCCTAATGAGACGTTAGCTAAAACTACAAACTGAAATATCCATACAAATTCATTTTTTTTTCAATCTTCAAAAATTGGTTTCTCCAAAAATAACTGAACTTATAGTAGTTTGTGAAGTAAAGATTTAGTAGTAATTGGCTGACTCTCCATTGAACTCTGAAAGATGTAATTTTATTATTAAAAAAATTGTTAACAGGTAAGTTCTACTGTAAAGCTGTAATACCTGTTTGTGTAGATTACTGAGCACTATTTAATGCATGATTAAAAGTGTCCTTAATATTTGTAGGTGGCCAGATACCAGATGCAAACATGATCCACAGCATCAGAAAACAAAGACAACAGAGACGAGATCTGGGAGATTTTATACCTGTCGAGGATACGGTCAAAGTTGAAAAGGCCAGTTCAAAGTCTAGATTAGTCAGGTACACTATATGTTGTGGGAAAGGTTTAGACAATAGACAAATGCATCAACCTTTTTTACTTGTGTGTAATTGTTTCTGTTTTAAAAACCTTGCGTGCTGTTCTAAATACATACGTACCATAATCAAGAATAACTTAATGCAAAGTATTTCCAAAAGAACTCATAGTTTTAAGCATCTAAAATTGGCACATATACACTGTTTGTAGTACATGTACTGTAATAGGGAAGGAAGTAAATACAATTTTGTTATGAATGAAAATCAAAAGTCTTTGGTGAGGTTTTTATGCATCTGACATTGGTACATTTATCTAAAGAAATAAAAATATAGAAAATTAAATCACAGTTGATTCATTAACTTGTGTTTCAGGGCTATTCCAGGAAATAAAATGTATTACATGTAATATGGTTGGATACGATTCATTAACTTGTGTTTCAGGGCTATTCCAGGAAATAAAATGTATTAATATGGTTGGATACGATATAATTTGTAATACATGTACCTTAAAAGAGAAGGAAGCAAATACAATTCTGTAATATAAGAAAATATGAAGTTCTAAGTAATGAAGTATAAAAAAAAAAAGTGTTGTACAGCACCCTCATATAAAACTAAGGAAATGCAGTATGATACAACAATTCACCAGAGTTTAAATGACAAAGATATAAGCAATACTAGGTACTGCAACCATGAGAAAAAACCTGCATACAATTCAAACAGGAAAACTAATGTCCTTATTTACATATATATCAATACAAATAATGAAAAACAAATGTGACAAACAAACCCACGACAACTGCTGAATTTCAAACTTTATGACAGGCACATAAATAATGAGGCAGATTACACGAACATGACGAAATACAGTAAAAAAGTCAAAGTTAAATTTATTAAGTCTGATTGTAAAATTTATCATTAACTTTTTCAGAGAGGATGACAATGACAAGAGTGATGATGATGAAGAAGGCAGGATCGATTTCTCTGTTAATACATTTGCCAAGGAAAGACAGAAAATACAAAATGACTTCCTAGCTATTGAACATGGTAGGTTAGAGAAGCCTAAAATTGACTAGAAATATTAAAGAATACTAACTCTAGTATGTTTAAAGAAGAATTTCCTATAGAAAACCATGTGTTTATAAGATGTGACATTCTGCGAATTTTTGTTGCACAGAAGATTCTTTAAAGCAATATCCTAAATCAAAAAAAAAGCATTTTGAAATCTAGAAAAATACAGTTTACCAGAATAATATTAGTTGATAAACATTATAAATGCTTTTTTTTCTATAATTTTCCTGACGTAAATTTGTATTCATTTCTGAATTCATGAAATTACAGTTTGTAATTAATATGAAACGTTCTACAAACATGACAAACATATCATATTTTTAAACCAAACAAATATATTGATTTTTTTTTTAACAGGAAGTGACCAAGAGAGTGACCAGGACAAAGAATGGGAAGAACAACAGATCAGAAAAGGTGTCAATACACAGGTACAGTCATTGGACTTTTGTATTGACTGCAACAAATGTCGCAGAATGCAAACCTATCTCATTTCCCAGATTTTATTTCATACATATACATGTACATTTGTACATCATTTATGCTTGAAACACAATAAAAGTTTTGTTATACCTAAAGTGATAATGGTGATTATGATTGTTTTCTCTCTCAGATACCAACTTTATCAGTAGTTAAAAGGACAAGGTACGATAAACAAACTTCAAACCTAAGGGAATATTTTAATGTGATAAGTAGCTTTCCAAAACAAAATGAGAAAATAGGGGGTCCTAAAACGGGCCTTATCGTACCTTGTCCTTTTGGACTTGACTTAATCAATGAGAGCTTGATTGATTGGTGTTTAAAGCCACTTTCAACACTATTGTAATATATATTATGGCATGTAGTCTTATTGGTGGAGGAAACTGGAGTGCTCAAAGAGAACTACAATTTACTGACCTTCTATAGGAAACAGGGGTTCAAATTAGCGGTGGTCCGAGGTCCGTGACCTTACACTATTGCAATCAGACTTTCATTTTGGTTACTAGCTATGCCGTCAGACCTTCGATTTGAAAGAAAATAAAAATTAACTTTGCAGACCTTTTTACCAAAATTTCCAAATAAACGGATCTCAAAATTTATTTTCATCTTTATTATTCATGATAGCGATGTTTATTTTGTTCAACCGCTAGCTTTATACCGAAAAATCGCCAACAAGTAATGTGTAAATTTCGATTAAAATCGTATCTGACTCACTGACAAAAACAATGGATGCCATAAACTGGAAATGAAGACAATTACAATAACGGATTAGATTCCCGGGGCTGATAAGGGTAGTTCCGGGTTTGCCAATCAAATACAATAAAAAAATAATAGTTCCAGGCAGGTGACAAAATACATCTATGATTATGAAATATAAACACTAGAATTGAACAGACATGGGGTAATTGTAATTGTAATCGTTAATCAGCTGTAATTGATTACAATTTTTCAAGTAATCATTGTAATCATTAATCAGCCAAAAATCTGATTACATGTAATTTAATTTAATCAATTACTTTTCAAAATACCCTGTAATCCTGATTACTTTTTGATTACATTCTGATTACAATGAAAAAAATCAAAAACTGTTTATGGTCAATAAATTAACCTTTTTGTTATTCATATTTAATTGTAAACTTCAGTAAAAAAACTGTTACAGTATTGAAAAGTCATCATTACCCTAGAAGTAAAAGATTCACAATTTAAAGATGTATATATATATATATATATATATATATATATATATATATATACATATATATATACTTTATAATAAAATAAATTATTATTATTATATATTTGATAATAACTGTTAATTTCAAGTAATACTTTTCTTTAACCCCTGAATTATAATCTTTTGTTAATATTGTGATCTTTGTCCACTTTGAATTGACAGGTAGGTGACCAATTAAGGTTTGTTTCTATTGCAATTACCAATTGTGTATAGCTGTAGGGAAATCATGGTAATATATATGATAAATGATAAATCAGACATGTGAAAATTTATCTAATTAGCACAAACTAATTGAAAGGGGACAAATATGTAGTTCAAATTAAAAAAAAAATTGTATGTTTTTGGACTGGACGTGTAAAATGCAATGATTTTTGGTACTTATATTTTGTTAACAATTTGGTAAAACAATTCTAGTAACATTTTACATAGTTTTTAATTGGTCATTTTATTTCATCCATATTTTAACTTCCAGAAACTGAACCTTGAAATACACATGATACATGGGGAGGTTTGATGACAAACACCAAACTCTTTATAAACCTTTATTTAATAGAAGTAAAAATAATTCAGAGATCAATGATGATTAAGTGTAATGGGTCTTAACCAATGACATGTAAATATGCCGTAAATTTTTGTAGTTTATTAAAACAGGTTAAGTTTGATGTTATTATTTTATATCATATCATAAAATTCTTATTTTGTTATATTAAACGTTTATTCATTCACATCAGTCAAAATGTTTTTTTTTTAAAGTTCATTGTAATCAGATGTAATCATGATTACTTTCCCAATGTAATCATTAATTTAATCAGATACTTTCAGAAATGATGTAATCGTTAATTTAATTTAATCGTACAAATGCCAAAGTAATTGTAATTTAATCAATTACATTGAAAGTAATCAGACCCATCTCTGGAATTGAAACCAAAAGATATATGGAAAAAAATGAAAAAGCAGAAAATATTTTATACAGAAACTCAAAATTACTTTTAGTTCACAAATTTTCATGTCAAAATCCAATACAATGTGACAGTAATTTTCTTTATCATTAATAAATGTTGATATTACATGTAGATGTTTTTAAAGTGTAAACATATTACTGCAATGCCAAGGGGTAATTTCTTCCGCTCAATTTTGAAGGGCCAGTAAATAGCTGGAAGTTTCTTACTTTATTTTCACAAATAGTGCAACTAGATATGATACAATGTAAACAAAGTAACACAAGCTCTAGTGAGCTTTTAAAATAGAGCTGAAGTAGTATGAACCCTGAGATAATGGTATAATTAGTAATTAATTACCAATCGTTGAGACAACACACCCACCCACAGTGACACCCTCCTCAATACCAAAAAAAAAAGATTATTTGAATTCATAATACAAGACAATTACATTGATTATTGAACATGTTATACAACAGTGACACTGACAATGAAATAAGCTAACCTAACACCAAAAGCACATTAAATTTGTATCTTACTGAGTTATGAAATATTTCAAGTAAAAGTAGGACCTGAAATTTAGGTTGTGGACCTTTCAGTTTCGAGTGTAAAAGGTCCTGGATCTTCCAGTACCAACTGTTAATTTGAACCCCTGGGAAATCTGACAATCCTAGTCAATTATAGTCCAAAACTCAGTGCAGATTTCTAACTCATAACCTCAGCGTTTAAATCAATGCTGATTTTGTGTCAACATTAAAGTGATTAGAAGAGTGATATTATGCCAATGTCTACTTGATACAGAAGACAAATTTAAGCTCTGTTTGTAGGTCATTCAATTGCTTTGTCATGTAGATTTACTGCAAAGAATTACAGCTAGTTAAATTATAAAATTTCAGGGTGGTCCAGGACAGGAGGAATACAGCTATGACCAGTATAGAGAGAACAGTAATGGTTATGGTGGATACAGAGAAGAAGAAGAACTATCATTTAAACCATTCAAACCTCTTACTGACTCACAGGACATGTCTGGTGTAACCATGGAGTCGCTAAGGAAACGTTTACAGGAGAGGTAATATACACCTTTGAAGAATTGAAAAAAAATATACACATATAAGTTAATTATAATGTTTGAATAATCTACCTGTGTTCTCCCCAGGCCCTTAATGCACCGCGGGCCCGCGATGTATAATTTGTGACCGTGGTTCTATCGGTCTTCCCACGATGTATAATTTTTATCCGTGGTGCTAAAATTTTCAGGTGAAATTTGACCAGTTCAAACCAGTTCAAACCCAGATTGTTTACACCACGTGATCAATTTACCTTATGAGGTTAACCTTGTTGATTGGATTTAATCTATGTCACTAACACTTGTAACATGATTGTTTTGTGTCTTAATTAAGATTTTATTTTTATGATCACAAATTACTACACACCCAGCTTGTCTGACGAAACAGCCTTTGGACATCTGAGTCATCTCGGCCTAATATCACATGACCCAGTTAATTCAAGAAGAGAATTCAAGTTTATTTACAATTAATTGCAATCTTTTTTATAAATTAAACTTATAAAAGCCATGACTGTTTTAAAAATTAAAGGCTTAACTGTACGTTCAAACTGAATATCTATATTCAAAATTAATGAATGAAAGAAGTAAACAATGTCCATAAGCACATGTTAAAATCTATTTATATCTACTACTTCCTGTCATTTAGGCGGGAAAATTAGGGAGACTTTGTTGTTGACATTGAATATGGTTACTTATTAGGGAATTCTGTTAAATGAATCATGACAAACAAAGATAAAGGTTTAAGTGAAGCATTTAGGTTGTACAATGTATCTATGTTTGGTTTACCACCAAACACAAGAAAGGTTAATATTTACATGAAATTTATATAAATGGCAAAATGTTCAAAAATTTATAATTTTTTTTTAGTAGAACTAGAAGTTAAGATAGAAACTGGTTCAAATAATAAAACAATATAAGTTCTTGCAAATTTTAAGTCTCCTTAAGACAGGAATCCTTTTATATATATACAACAATTTTCTATCTAGAAACTAGAATTTTTTTTAAATTGAACTCTTAAATGATATTTTATTTGAATTGATCATAGATTTTTTAAAAGATTAAATAACTATAATTATTTTATAGTAATGAATCATGTTTTATTTATTTTAAAAAGATATTCAAGTATACAAATTGTTCATTGATTTACTTCTCTTTTACCAATAATTTTCTGTCTAAATGTCTAAGAAACATATGATAACACAGTACCACAGTATTAAAACAAAACAAAAGACATAAAAACAACAGTAACTAGAAATATAGGTAAGCAACGCAACGCGACACCACACATTATACAATTATTTTACCAAGAGCACATGTATGTTACCCTGGTACTATCCAAAAATCCTGGGGAGATCACTGATCTACCCTTAATTTTCTCAATAATTCACTTGTATTTATAAGTAAATTTTTCTTACAGTCCCACAAAAATTCTCAAGTTTTGAGATGTAAAATCATGCCTTTAATGATTTTTCTCAGATGTAAGCTCATAATTTTTTATTAAAAGTTCAATGTTTCATCTCATTAATTCAACAAAGAAACTGATTGTGCAAAGATCACAAGTATTTTCGCAAGGCCTTCAAAAATAGCTCCTTGGGGGCTTGTAAATGAGCAGTGTTTTAAAGATAACAGACAAATGGGGTTTTCATTGTCCATGAAATAACACTTAAATGATAAGTAAAGACATCTGCAAAGGGCAGACAATTTAAAATTCTATTAGAGCAAGGAAATCTAAGAATTCAAGAAAAGAAGATAAGATGACTTTTTACTTATACAAGTAAAAAAATCTGAATGTCTAAGGGACATAACTAAGCCATTTTTTTTTTACCTATACAAGTAAATAAAATTCACTTGTACAAGTATCATACAAATTAACTTATATGTGTATATATTTTTTTTACTTCCTCAAGTAAATAAAAATTACTTGTATAAGTAATACCCTCAGTAACTCCTGTAAATATAACCAAACATTGTTATTGTTAAACAAGAAAATAAATACCTCTGAGCTGGTTGTTACATATTCAACTGCAAAATACAGCTTAAATTAATCTATTTACGTTTAATAATGTGATTTGCATTTATTTAGTGAAATTCTTGAAATATTTTAAAGCAGAAGTTGGTCGTTTTATGAAGGAGAAAAATTGTATGACTATATGAATAATGGTAAAATCACATAATAGATATAAATTAAAAAATGTTTGGTAGGCAAGTTTTCTTTTTATCTACGTTATATATTCAGACATTCAATTTTTATGTAATAAAAAGATATTTTATTCGTGCTTATTTCATTGGAAATATTATTTTCATCATTTACCATAATGTATCTTTGCAGACTGACCTCGATGGATGAAGTGCATCGTAGCCATGTGCGTGAGCGAGACACACTTGAGACGGACATTGAGGAATCATCAACTAGTATTGACACGTGTAAAGAGCGTGTCAAAGGGTTGGAAGAGCAATATCGCTTCTTCCAAGAAATGAGGGGGTATGTGAGAGACTTGGTTGAATGTCTCAATGAGAAGGTGGGTGTCTCTTCTATGTTGGGAGGGATTCTGTCCCTTGAAAGAGGGTTGGGCTAATGCCACTTGTATATTTCCTATAATTTTATATCCAGGTTAAATTTTTATGTGTAACAAGATTTTTCTTGAAATTTTTGGTACATTTTATAGTCTAAAATTCTGTTCATTAAATTGATTTTTATATTTGAGTACATTTCATTTAGATTTACATAAATACAAGTGGCACAGGGGCCATGTGAGGGTTGTCATCCTTGTATTGTCAGTTTTATTTATGAACTATGTTTACCTCTTTCACTTTAAAGATAACCACTAATTTATTTTTGCAACTACAATTCTTTTTAACAATGAGTAAGAAATGTCTAAAAAAAGGAGTACTACATTTAACCAATGCAATAGACATGACGTTTCTCTTTGAAAGCTCTATATTGTTCTTAATGTATAAAACTTAAGTTTCAGTTAGATCAGCCATGGAAATTACCACACAGTGACATTTTGGGAAATATTTAGGAGTTTATATTTATAAGAACTTATTACAATTAAGAAAGCATAAGTGAGTCAGAGACTTACAGTGAAGAGAAATGAACAACGTAAACAACAGGAAAAACTGCATTTTATACATTTATTTCATTTAACATTTCACAAAAAACATCTGAACAATTTTTCAGTTTTCGTAAAAAATGTATTAACTACAGCATCACTTTTAATATCCTTTTAAGTTTAAATATATTCAGTCAGTCACTTTTAAAACAGTTTGGCGTTTTTTTTCTTCAGAACTGACATGAAAAACACAATTCAATTTGTCATACAATTTCAAATAGTCAAGTATAGTTTGAAAATTCACTTGGTGTCAGTTCGTAGACGAAGGATTCTTTTTAAATGTATAAACAAAATAAAAAACAAAAAAAAAGCTTAAGAAATTGTATGCATGCACATAATTTTTTCTTATCACTTCATGTGTGTCATATTCATTTTCTTTTTATTTTAGGTGCCTACAATCAACGATCTTGAGAATAAAATGCTTAACTTGCTAAGTAATAGAACAGAGAGGCTGATTTCCCGTCGCCAACAAGATGTACGAGACCAGTGTCAAGATTATATGACAAGTCGGTATTTATACCAGTTTACTCCATTCTGTCCCATTTATCATATAGCATTCTGTCTAATTGATGATGTCTAGCAGATAATGATGCTTTGACTTTGATATGATCTTGGTATCTCTTCCTTTTTTGCACAATGGTTGGAGTTTAGACAAAACATTTTGACAAATAACATTAAGTTATTATAAGCCCTTGTTATCTTCTCCTTTTATTTATAAAAGTTTGTCTGCATTGCACAAACATGTGTAATAATTAGATTTTAGACACAAAAAAGCTGTAACATTAAGCAAAATACATTATTAATTATATCCTTTGATAGAGGGATCATAATTTTAAATTTATTTTTTTATATGGTTCTCAGTTAATATGTCTTTAGTCCCCTACCAATGGAGATTTTTCCTTTTTTTTTTATTATATATAAATGTTATTGCAAAATCCTATTATAAAATTTTCCCCCAAAATAGTTGTCAAATGATATTGTAAAAAAAAAACAGGTAAGGAAACCATAGTTATATAAGATTTTATTTGTAGATTACCAAGGTAAGTGCTCATAACAATACACATGTTATCAAAAAAAGATAAAACCTTTCCTCAGAATCAGCTCCAGTTTACCTCGCAATTTATTTTTTTATCAAATTTAAAAAAATGAGTTATTCATTGGAGCGGTCACTTTGCTAAAATTTGAATCACCAGGTAAACTCCATCTCCTTTGGAATATGGGTTCAAGCAATCAATGCTTATTTATATATTATCTAAAATAGAAAGAACAGGAGTAACATGGTTTGTGTGGAATACAAAATACTTCAAACCTTAAGTGTGTAACCTTTGATCTTTCAGGTAAAGCTATAGTTGTCATTGAGACATCGGAGGACCAGGAAAGACAAAGGAGAGTTGCAGAAAGAGAGGCCAGGAGGTATGTATACATATATTTCTTTAAAACAAAACTTACAGCAAAAATTAAATGGCTCTGCTTTTGCGACCATTGTGCTCATGTGATTTAATTTTTCATTGTATATACATATTTTTCGTATTTGTGTAATAAAACTCTTTAATACGGACATGAAGAATTACTAAAAACTTAGTTTCACCAAAATATGTATACAAAATATACATATATAATTAGCAAACACGCCTTTTTCATGATTTTTTTTTACCTCTGGATAACCAACTATTACAAAAAACAAAACCAAAATAAAACACACTTGAGATTTTTCAAACACACGAGCACAGAATGTTAATTAATATGCTTTGTACCCTTCATTTATTTAGCAAACAAGTTGACATAATTATTCTAAATTCTTTTTTTTAGGGCCAGGAGACGAAGATTGAGAGAGTCAAAAGATATTGTAGGTCACCATGACGGTCTCTCCTCAGATGATGAACAAAACCAATCAGAAATTACTAAATTCAATCTGGAAAAAGGTGGAAAGATATTTTATTCATCATACCCCACCCACTAAACTGACACACATATTAACAGTGTACATAAAAAGTCTCCCAAAGACCTTTTTTGTTTACATGATAATGTTTTTATCATTTAATATTGCAATGTATTGTTAGTTCTCTTTAGAATTGGAGTATAAAGAGTTATAAATCATAGTTTGTTAATTGAGTTCATCTTGAGTATCTATGTGAATGTTTACAGCAGCCAATATTTCAAGGGTCAATTGATGGTCCTTAAATGGTAAACTTCTGTACAAAAAAAATTGCATTGCCTACAGCATTAAGATGTAGTTTTTACAGAGTTGTAATGGGAAGATATTGAATTACTAAGATAGTTATACAATTTTTGCTGAAATTTTATCACTTAGTTTTGCTCCAAATTGAATATGAATGAATGAATGGTAATTGCTGAGGTCAAGTAAAAAAAAACTTAATTAGAAATTTCAATGCAATTGTATTGATTTATAATTATCATATTCATTAACAAGAATTATTACAGTATTTTATATTTTGGAACATGAGTTTTAAAGACTTAACCCTGATGAGCTATTTTTAACCCAGAAATGTGTTTCTTTTTATTCTTAGAAAGCATACACACTGGAGTGGAGAGATTATTCGAGGATGTTGTTGAAGATTTTAGTGAGATCCATTCCATACGAGAAAGATTTGAGGACTGGAGGTCTTTATACAATGATACATATAAAGAGGCCTATATAGGACTATGTCTACCCAAACTTGTGAATCCATTTGTTCGGTTACAGCTGATCAACTGGAATCCATTACAGGTAGGATCACAAATAAACAATAAAAGGAGGAGATTTATGCCCCCTATTTCTAGCTAAAATTACATACAAGGATTATAAAAAAGAGGAGTGGAATGAGTGCCAATGAGACAACTTTACATTCAAGTCACAATGTATAAAAAGCTAACAATTATAGGTCAAAGAATAGCCTTCAAAACGTAGCCTTGGCTCTCACTGAACAGCAAGCTATAAAAGGCCTGACAATGAAGAAAAGAATAATACATTTACCATTATAATAAGTCATAGCTTAAACACTGAGTAGATCAAAAATTTGTATCTTTTTTGAAAATTTATGAAGCAGCATCTTTTTATGATGTCACAAAATGCATGACTTTATTTTGGTCAAATTGAACGAAAGCAATGTCACTTTTAGTGGTTTTAAGAAGGGGAAACAAAAAAAGATCTTTTAATATTATGTATGTTATATGAAATTATTACGCATTAAACTTTTATGTTTATGGTTTTGCCCATCCTGGACCCTATATTTCCTAGACCCAAATGTGGTTAAAATCCAGGTGATTTTGACAACTTTCATTACAATCCTTATGTTTACCCTTTTTGGGGAGTATTAAAATATCCCACTTTTTAAGTAAAGCTTATCAGAAATATTCTTATCTCACTTCCACACATAAGAAAAAAAGATGAGAAAGAAAGGTAAGAACATGTGGGACTACTCTCCAGAAGAGACCAAATTATTAAACAAAAATAAAGTAAAGTTCTTCAACAATGAGTAAAACACATACTGCATGGACAGCTTTAAAAGACCCCAAAATGGCAAGTGTAAAAAAATTCAAAGGGAAAACTAACTGCCTGATTTATGTACAAAATAATGAATGGAGAAAAAAGATATACAGCAATTAAATACAACCACTTTATTGCAGGCTCCTGACTTTCTATACATCAACTTGCAACTATTTCCAACTTCACAAATAGATGCAATATTCAGGGTCAAATATGGCCCTTACCCAACATACTCCTTTGTGAAATAGAAATGTGATCTTGATACATTTGTGATATTTTTGTGGGCTGCTTAATACACTTATTATTTAAAGCAGTAGAATAAAAACATGTGATCAAAGAGAAGTTAACAGAAAATTTTAAAAGACATAAGCTATCTTAACTGTCAGAGGGAAATGTAATTAAAAAAAAAATTTGAATCAAAATAGAATTGTGAATGTTTAAAAAAGGTAGTATGCATGATAATCATTTATAAAATCTTTCTTTTACAGGAAAGTTGTCGAGATTTTGAAGAGAATAGTTGGTTTGATACCATGCTTTTTTATGGTTCAAAACTTGAAGAATTAGTGGAAAATGTCGATGATGATGTAAAATTATTACCCACTATTGTGGAAAAAATTATTCAACCTCGTCTTACTGGTAAGATAGGCAATTTAAGGAAAAGAGCTAAAAAATCTATTTTTGTTTTGTTTATCACTATTTTCGAAATCTGTAACATTTGACCCTAGATTTTGTGACATCAAAATATTACGGGAATAATTTGAGTGATGGTCACTAATAGCAGACAAATAGCAATAGGGTGAATTGACCAAATAGTAAGAATGGATATGATGGAAGGCCGTGACTACAAATAGTCTCTTTATTAATTCTATGACAGTTATATTGCATGTTCAGTGTTGAAATGTATTTATAGCTTCCATATATGGTTCCTGATTTCAGCAATGCTTATTGGAGAGGTGCACAAAGGGAGAGTTTTGGGTCCCTGTCAATAGAAAACATTTGAGAACAGTTTAAAGATACACATTTTTATTATGCCTTTGTTTAATTTGATGTTACTTTCAAACGTCAAATAAATCTTATAAATTTGCACTTTTGTTATATAATATTATTCTTAATATGATGCTATAATTTGTTCATACTTTACTATTGAATTGTAAAAGAAATAAACGATAGATTTAATGTTCAAGATTAAGTTGTATGCACACTGACTTGAATGTCATCTTGCTTTTCAGTATTTGCTGAGAAAATCTGGGATCCATTATCAACAACACAAACTTCCAGGCTAGTAAATGTCGTTCAAAAAATTATAAATGAATATCCATCAGTTCATGCTGATAATAAAAAAACACAGGTAAGGAGACATTCCATGTTGTAAACACATTTGCAGGCATTATAAAGAGCACATTCGATCAAAAGCAGGTTTTAAAAATCTTGATTTAACTTCTCTCCTCAAAGGGCTTGCATAGCCAAGTGGTCTAAGTCACTCCTTTCCTAAAGGGGCTTGAGTGGGCTTAAGTGGTCTCAGTAACTTCTTTCCTAAAGGGACTTGAGTGGGCAAGTGGCCTAAGTAACTCCTTTTCTAAAGGGGCTTGAGTGGGCAAGTGGTCTAAGTAACTCCTTTCCTAAAGGGGCTTGAGTGGGCAAGTGGTCTAAGTAACTTCTTTCCTAAAGGGGCTTGAGTGGGCAAGTGGTCTAAGTAACTCCTTTCCTAAAGGGGCTTGAGTGGGCAAGTGGTCTAAGTAACTCCTTTTCTAAAGGGGCTTGAGTGGGCAAGTGGTCTAAGTAACTCCTTTCCTAAAGGGGCTTGAGTGGGCAAGTGGTCTCAGTAACTCCTTTCCTAAAGGGGCTTGAGTGGGCAAGTGGTCTCAGTAACTCCTTTTCTAAAGGGCTTTCCTAAAGGGGCTTGAGTGGGCAAGTGGTTTAAGTAACTCCTTTCCTAAAGGGGCTTAAGTGGGCAAGTGGTCTCAGTAACTCCTTTCCTAAAGGGGCTTGAGTGGGCAAGTGGTCTCAGTAACTCCTTTTCTAAAGGGGCTTGAGTGGGCAAGTGGTCTCAGTAACTCCTTTCCTAAAGGGACTTGAGTGGGCAAGTGGTCTCAGTAACTCCTTTCCTAAAGGGGCTTGAGTGGGCAAGTGGTCTAAGTAACTCCTATTAAAATGTTTAAACTTGCTGCCTTGGTATACACTTGTCCTAAGTCAAGAATCTGATGTTGTCATTGTTGATGTGGTTCATAAGTTTTTCTTGTTTCTCGTTTTTTTTTTATAGATTAGACGGTTGTTTTTCCTGTTTGAATGGTTTTATACTAGTCATTTTTTGGTCCCTTTATAGCTATCTGTTCAATGTGAGCGAAAGCTCTGTATTGAAGACTACTTTGACCTATAATGGTTTACTTTTACACGTTGTAACTTGGATGGAGAGTTGTCTCATTAGCACTCATACCACATCTTCTTATAACTATATATAGTTGTAAAAGGAACTTTTCAGAGTTGAAATGTGTATTATTATCAATCTGTGCAGTATAAACACTGATTAAATGAAAAAAAAATACATTAAAGTGCTGATATTATGCACCAATTTTTCATTGGTTTATCTTAGTGATTTGAAAGTAAACGTCATTATTCTTTCCTAAAACATTATTTACACCTTGAAAAGTTGAATTTAAAACATTGGGGCAGAACCTCTTATTGAATTTTTGCCTGAAATGTAAACTTATAATTCCATATCTTTGTTTACAGGAATTACTGAGAGCTGTTGTTAATAGAATGAAAAAGACTCTTGATGATGATGTATTTATGCCTCTCTATCCCAAATCGTAAGTCATTTGATCTCATCTCCTAATAACACTATTATATATATATATACAATATAGATTATTTTTTTATTGTTAATTTATACATTTGTAAATAAAAAATGGAAGCAATCATCTTTTGTAAAAAAAAGTTTGAAGGGTTTTGACCTATATTTCGTAGTTGACTACAGAAGTGTGACACTGAAAATTATTGAACAGAAAGATCAAAGACTTTATTTTGAAAATTATGATAATTTTCGTTTCAGAGTAACGGAAAATAGAGGATCTGGCTCATCTGTATTCTTTCATAGACAGTCCTGGACATGTATAAAGGTAAATTAAAGCAGTATAGCAACACATAATATATTTACATGTGATTTGGTTTATAATATATACATGTATATATATATATAAGAAGATGTAGTATGAGCCGCAATGAGACAACTCTCCATCCAAGTCACAATTTGTAAAATTAAACCATTAATTAAGACTTCAAGAGGGAGCATTGACTCACACCAGAGAGTAGGCTGTAAAGTTCCCCAAAATTGACTAGTGTAAAACCATTAAAACAGGAAAACCAATGGTCTAATCTGTATAAAATCATATATATATTTACCTGTTGGACTATCAAGCTTATTATGATAGACAGTGTTATATGTAGCATTCAGTTTCTCAATACTCAAATTGAGTATCTTGAAATAATATTACCATACGATATTAAGAATACGTTTTGTGATGTTTTGATCTTGTGTTTGTTTATAGATATGTCTCTACTGTAGTATGGCGACAAAATGCATGTTTTTCAAAAAGTGTTCTAATCTTTTATTAGAGTTGAGGTAGATTCAGGAATTCTTTGGAAAATTTTAATTAACCAGAAAACCTCTAGTATTCATCATCAATGTCTAGGTGATAAAATATTAACTCATAGTAATCACTCATTTGTGATACTTCTGCCTTTGAGTAATCTTTCATCGATTGCTGTAACTTAAAAGAAATGTTAAATTGTGGCTTACAACAAAAATATTAGAAAATGCCACACGAGTTGCACATTACATTATGTTAAAAACTTATTCATTAATTCCTTGTTACATATCAAAGTTTTATATTTCAGCTTCTAGGTAACATTTTGAGTTGGCATGGAATCCTTTCCAGTAAAGTACTACACAGTCTCGCCCTGGATGGGTTATTGAATCGTTATATCATACTTGGTCTGTGTAATTCACCCATTGGTCAAGAAACCATCCAAAAATGTCAATCAGTAAGTTTTTTGGACAGATATTGTGAATTTGGAATATGTTGGTGAACAATCAACAGGCTATATCAAAAAGTATTGCTTGTCTGGGATATTTCTAGCAATGTTATTTGTTGGGTTCAAAAGGCATTTTAAATAATATTCTTAATAGGTGAATCTCCATATATAGAAAAGCTTATTTTAAGTAATGTAGTAGTGTGTATTTCGTTGATTGAAAATACATATTAAAATTCAGTGACGAAACTTAAAATGTATACATTATATTTGTACAGAAAAATACTCAGTGCTATAAAAAAATGTTGAAGAGAGAAAGAAACAGACATCAGCCAATTTAAATTTTTAATATCAAAATTGGAGAAGACGTTACTAAGTTGAAAAATTGTGTCTAATCCATTTGTCATTTTTGAACAATAATGTTTAAACTAATATCAAAATAAATTAAAAAGCAAGCACCATATCTCCTTTATAATACCAAATCTTTTATCAGGACATTTTATATATATAATGTACCAAAAAGAATTTGATGTTTCGTAACATTCTGTGTTATATTTTCAGATCATATCAACATTTCCTAAGCAGTGGTTTACAGGTTTAACAGAAGACAGAACAATGCCACAGTTAGAAAACCTCTGTAGATATTTAGTGTCAATATTTAATTCTATTCATACTCAGTCCCGTACAGATTTCCAAAAAATGGAAGCCAAGTAAGTTTTCATTTCTTAAAGAAATATATTTTGAGTGAGTTTTAGGAAATTAGGAAGAGTGTCTCACTGCATAGTGTTGATTCTTCATTGTATAAAAAAGAAGACAGGGTATGATTGCCAATGAGACAACCCCTCACAAGAGACCAAATGACACAGAACAACTGTAGATCACTTATAAATGGCCTCCAACAATGAGTAAAGCCCATACTGCATAGTCAGCTAAAAAAGGCCTGAAATGAAAAATGTAAATCAATTCAAACGAGGAAACTAATGACATAATTTATGTACCAATAGATGAACCAAAATCAAATATGTAACACAGCAAAAATCAACATGTTTACCAGAACTACAGGGGAAGGGATTGGCGTACAAAATTTTGAAATCCTTTCAGAAGTACTTATAAGGTTTAAATGAGGAAGTCATACTCAAACATAAGAATAAATGATCGATGAGAAAAACAGGCAAAAGACTAGCAAAATGTAAAATGCATACATGAAACAAAACAGATACAAAAATTGAAAAATGTATAATATCAATGGGACACTAAAATAAACAAACTTTTACAAATCCAGTTGTTGATGGTATATTTTTCCATTCTATATTATTATAAGCTATTTAGAATCTTTCAAAATTTAAATTTGAATAGCCATGATAGTAATTGTGGATTCATTTATTTATGTGGTTTGAGGAAAAAATAGTTTGTTTGTATTGTTAAAGCATGCATGCAAGTGTGTTAAAAATTGTACTTTATTAATAACATATTATTCTTTGTCCACCTTTACCCATGAAGTCTCTGAATCCCGAAATAATAATGAATCCACAGTATATTTTACAAATCAAATTGATAGTTTTGTTTTGTTGATTTTTATACGACCGCAAAAATTTTAATTTTTCGTCGTATATTGCTATCACGTTGGCGTCGTCGTCGTCCTGCGTCGTCTTGCATCTTGCGTCGTCGTCGTCTGAATACTTTTAGGTTTTCGCACTCTAACTTTTATAAAAGTGAATAGAAATCAATGAAATTTTAACACAAGGTTCATGACCACAAAAGGAAGGTTGGGATTGATTTTGGGAGTTTTGGTCCCAACATTTTAGGAATTAGGGGCCAAAAAGGGCCCAAATAAGCGTTTTCTTGGTTTTCGCACTATAACTTTAGTTTAAGTGAATAGAAATCTATGAAATTTTGACACAAGGTTTATGACCACAAAAGGAAGGTTGGTATTGATTTTGGGAGTTTTGGTTCCTACAGTTTAGGAATAAGGGGCCAAAAAAGGGCCCAAATAAGCATTATTCTTGGTTTTCGCACAATAACTTTAGTATAAGTAAATAGAAATCTATGAAATTTAAACACAAGGTTTATGACCATAAAGGGAAGGTTGGGTTTGATTTTGGGAGTTTTGGTCCCAACAGTTTAGGAATGAGGGGCCCAAAGGGTCCAAAATTGAACTTTGTTTGATTTCATCAAAAATTGAATAATTGGGGTTCTTTGATATGCTGAATCTAACTGTGTATGTAGATTCTTAATTTTTGGTCCCGTTTTCAAATTGGTCTACATTAAGGACTTTAAGGTCCAAAGGGTCCAAAATTAAACTTAGTTTGATTTTAACAAAAATTGAATCCTTGGGGTTCTTTGATATGCTGAATCTAAAAATGTACTCAGATTTTTTTATTATTGGCCCAGTTTTCAAGTTGGTCCAAATCGGGGTCCAAAATTAAACTTTGTTTGATTTCATCAAAAATTGAATAATTGGGGTTCTTTGATATGCCAAATCTAACTGTTTATGTAGATTCTTTATTTTTGGTCCCGTTATCAAATTGGTCTAGATTAAAGTCCAAAGGGTCCAAAATTAAACTGAATTCTTGGGCTTTTTTGATATGCTGAATCTAAACATGTACTTAGATTTTTGATTATGGGCCCAGTTTTCAAGTTGGTTCAAATCAGGATCCAAAATTATTATATTAAGTTTTGTGCAATAGCAAGAAATTTTCAATTGCACAGTATTCAACAATAGCAAGAAATCTTCAATTGCACAGTATTCAACAATAGCAAGAAATCTTCAATTGCACAGTATTGTGCAATAGCAGACATGGGGTAATTGAAATATGTAATTGTAATTGACTGTAATTAATTACAATTTATCATGTAATTGAATGTAATGTGTAATTGAGCATTTTTTCAATTACATGTAATTGAATGTAATTAATTACATAGCCAAAATTGCCTGTAATTGACAATTACTTTTCAATTACAAGTCAATTACATTTGAAATTTTGGATCAAAAGATTAAATCTTGTGTTTTCTCAAAAAATTATTAAAAGCAATAATCTTAACAAATGTTGTAAGCTGACAAAGAAAAGCCTTCACAGTATACTTTCTGTATTAACACAACCATGGTAGATTCTTCATTTTGTATTGAATGATAAAAAAAATGTAGACACATGCCATAATTTTAAAAGAAACCACTAGGAAGTCACTGTCTTGACCTTAATTAGTAGATTTAGATAGATATTTTAAGACATTGATTTAACATAATTAACTTTATTCAAGGACTTAAATAACCAATAAATATAACCTCTGGCTATTTGTTTTATTACAAACTATATAATGACTGTTTTTATAACAGTTATGTTAAACAGATATAAGGCTAATTAGAGAGAGATAAATATACCCCTAGGGCCTATAGGTACATGTTTAAATTCTTGAAGGGATAATGCATATGACAAAATCTCACTTGCAAAATTTGTTCACTATATATATGAATGTTGAAAGAAAACATTTTATCAGATTTAAAAATGAGCTCCAAGAGTGTACTGGAACATTTTACTGTTCCTGATGACTTCCAAAATGGAAATACTTTCAAAGGAAAATGTATGCATTGTGGCACCCTCATTAGTGGAAGTTATAAAGTTACATCCAACTTTGTTACACATATGAAGGTAATACTATATAAGAATTTTAAAAATTAATAAATTCATAATGCTTCTTTTTCATTTCTAATCAGATTTCATTTATCTTATATCCTCTAATAGCTTACATTTAAATTTGGAAAATATTTTGTTTATTAAATTAATTAGTTGTGATTAAAACTAAAGTTTATTTTTGTTTTAAGAAGTCAGATTTCTAAATCACTTATTTAAGATAAATAATTTGAATAAGCTGGGATAAAAATGAAAATCATTTCAAAAACTAAAAAATAGTGCTCTTTTTTTGTATCATTTACAATCAAATAAATTTAAATAAATGTAAAATTTCAATAGGTAAATTAAAACAATTTAATATTTTCAAGATATTAAATAAGGCCTTTTGTAATTTTCAGAGAAAACACAGAGATTTGTACATTCTGCATTCTGAGAATAAAGAAATTCAACCAACATTGACACAATGCATAAAAAAAGTGTAAAATATTCACCGTCTGATCCAAAACAGTTAGAAATGACAAATGCTCTTATAATGTTCATAGCTGGGGATCTTTTACCACTCTCTATTGTCGAAAGTGAAGAATTTAAAAACTTGATGGAAAAAGCTGACACTAAGTATCAAGTGCCTAGCAGAAAGCATTTATCTTCGAAACTTCTACATGAAAAATCGGTTGAAATAAAAAATAACCTTGTAAATACTCTTAAAAGAGCTGAAAGTGTGTGTTTAACCATTGATCTCTGGTCTAGTAGACAAATGAGAGGATTTTTGGGAATCACAGGCCACTTTATTTTGGACTGGGCTATGAAGTCTGTCATGATATGCTGTAAACGATTCAAAGGTAGACACACAGCAGAATCCATCAGGAGTGAATATGAAGAAGTTGTTACTTCATTTGAAATAGGTTTTAAAATTGCTGCAATAGTCAGTGACAATGCTAGTAATATGGTCAAAGCATTTTCAATTCCTGGCTTTGATGACTTTAAGGTAGATCATGAGAGTTCTGATGAGGAAATTGATGATGTAGACAAAGAAATTGAAGATGACCAGTCTGATGATTTACATTTATCCGACTGCTTACCCAAACATTCAAGATGCTTTGCACACACCTTACAATTGGTTGTTAAGGATGGCCTGAAAGATTGTTCACCCCACCTTAAAACTGTTATTACAAAGGCATCAAATATTGTCAGTTTTGTTAGGAAATCTATTATTGCTTCAGAAATCCTTGAAGATTATAAAAGATTGCAAGCTGCTAATGCTACAAGATGGAATTCACAACTGCATATGATTTGCTCAGTTAGGGATTTCTGTAAGTTCAGAAATGGATGATTACTTGTCAGATAATTGTATTGATATGTCAAAAGACCCTCTTTTGTATTGGCATAGTAACTGTCAACGTTTACCACGTCTAGCTAAGTTAGCAGTGCAATATTTAGCTATTCCAGCAACATCTGCACCAGTTGAACGCTTATTTAGCACTGCTGGAAAAACATTTAGGCCGGAAAGGTGCAGACTGGCTGATGGAACATTTGAAAAGCTGATGATGGTCAAATGTAATGGGAAAATGCTTAAATAAGTTATATGACACAATACAAAAATGTATATACTAGTTGAACACTGTCTAATTGTTATAACTATAGAGCAATGTATAATACTTATGTACATATCATAGAATAAATGCATGTTTTCAATGTTTTATCTTAAATTTCCTTTCAAATGTAATTGAAGTAATTAATTACATTTGCCAAGTAATTGGAATGTAATTAATTACATTGGTAAAAAAAGTCAAATGTAATGTGTAATTTAATTGAAGATTTTGTAATTGTAATTGAATGTAGTTAATTACTTTCAAATGTAATTGACCCCATGTCTGTGCAATAGCAAGAAATTTTCAATTGCACAGTATTGCGCAATAGCAAGAAATCTTCAATTGCACAGTATTGTGCAATAGCAAATATTTTCAATTACTCAGTAGTGCGCAATAGCAAGAAATATCTTATTGCAATTTCAATTGGAGTTATCTTTCTTTGTTCAGAATAGTAGTTGAATCAACTTAAATCTTTGTTTTATACAATACAGATATATAATTAATATTTCAATTGGAGTTATCTTTCTTTGTCCAGAATAGTTGTTGAATCAACTTAAATCATTGTTTTATACAAAATACAATGTATATTCACTTTTTCTACCAACTGATAAATTAAAACAATCTTTACCATTCAGTGATAACAAGCACTTTATTTTACATTTTAATATTTTATGATGTATTTAAATGAGTAGTTATTGTTGCAAACTCCATTAGAAATTTGAATTGAGATCAGTTTTGGAAAAAGGGAAAGGGGAATGTGAAAACAAATGGGGGTGGGGGGTTAAATTTTTCTCATTTCAGATTTCATAAATAAAAAGAAAATTTCTTCAAACATTTTTTTGAGAGGATTAATATTCAACAGCATAGTGAATTGCTCAAAGGCAAAACAAATATTTTAAGTTCATTAGACCACATTCATTCTTTGTCAGAAACCTATGCTGTGTCAACTATTTAATCACAATCCAAATTTAGAGCTGAATCCAGCTTGAATGTTGTGTCCATACTTGCCCCAACCGTTCAGGGTTCAACCTCAGCGGTCGTATAAAGCTGCGCCCTGCGGAGCATCTGGTTTCTCAATATTTAAATGATTACCATTGTTATCTTTTGCAGAGAATATGCCAAACAGATCAGTAAGATGCTTATTGGTGTTCATGCCATGGATCTCGTTACAAATCTACCAAAAGTCACATGACTAACAGAGGAAACTGTGGAGGAATTTCAAAAACTTTGTGTTTAACTGTGTGACACTCCAAAAACACTGCATTAACTCACAGTTAAAACTATGAATAAACTAACAGTAAAAATGTGAATAAATTGGTAGTTAAAACTGTGAATATACTGACAGTAAAAACTGAATAAAGTGACAGTCAAGATTATGTTATAACTGTAAATGCAGAAACAGTTTGCTAATGGAGAACCACCAAGCATTGTAAATCAGTATGAAAGGACTATAGTTGGCTTCTTGAACATGTGTTGTATGAGAGGAAATGTTACATCATAGTGCTATGTATATATGACTTTTTATGTTGTAGTATGCCTTCTATCAGGGTCTTTCTTTTATTCACCTAATGTTATCCTGTCAAAGATATACATGTAATCATCAAAATTTTTCAAAATTTTTAGTAGAAAAAATAAAAACTGAAAAAAAGCAGTTAGTACCAATGGAAAATGGAATTTTATGTTTGACTGATTTTTTACCCTTCATATATTTCTTGTTTTATATCTCTCTCCAGAAAGGAAAATTATGTTTTTGGGGTGGATTGGAAATATAAATTCCATTTTTGAGTTTGTATAAATTATCTCCCTTTTAAGACTGTATGTTTGAGATCACTATTGCAAAAGCAGAAAATAAGTATGAGAGTTTATTGGAAATATGAATTCCATGTTAAATGAAGTTATTAAAAATGTACAACAGCATCTGTTATAGTGTTAGTTATAATAATTTTACAGGTATCATTCTGCACAAACTTCCTTGGGCATGATATATCAAAAGGTGGGACATTTTGTTATTACGCATAGAAAATCTCTTACATACAAGAAACTCTCATTTAACTGAATTTGAAAGGTAATACCATTTGTTTTTCTTTAAGAAAAAAATGAGACGAGAAACATTTTAGAATGAAAGAAATATTTTCAAATAAGGAAATTGTTTGAAGAAATGTACTCTATAAAGTAAGGATTACATTGATAATAGGAAATTATGAATAATAATAACCAAAGCTGATTTTCAATAGTATCTTTTTAGTCCAGTCCATCTAGCATAAATTTTACCCTAACCTGAAAGTTATTACAACAGAAGATTTTTAAGTTTTAATCTTTAGCATTATACCCCAAATATACACAGAAAAAAGTCCCATAAAATCATTCTTGAGGAAGACTAAAAAAGTCACCATTTAAAATTCCTATGGAGATTTGCATTGAAAAGCAAGATAACTCTTGCAAAAAAGGCAGAAATATCACTAAAAATTACAAAATAATAAGTTTACCACTTCTATTCACCAGAACATATTAATTCTTATTTTATTTTTGGTCTTTAGAGTATAACAAAAAACTCTATAGGTGTTTTCATATCTTTTATTAAGCTATAATCTAGTTTTAGTTATTCGTTAGTTGACCATTTATTGAATTTTTCAACATGTTAAGGTAAAGAATCTCAAATTTTATAAAAATATTTTATTATGTATTCTTCTTTTTGTAATTTAAAGTTTCTTTAGACAAATAAGATGCTGAAAAAATATAATATACAGATATAAACAATACCAAATTTTCACATTATTTTTTCAAAATGGTCACAAAGCTTCAAATTTGCAATTTCTTCAATGAAAATGCACAAAAAAATATAAAACTACCCATAACACTTCGTTTTTGTACATTTCATGAGCAGAAGATTATATGATTTAGTCAAATACCAACTTTTTACCCCATCAAAGTATCATACTTTACATAAATTTCAAGAAAATCAACCAGAAACTGACCTAAAAAGACTCATTTTTGCAGAGTTATCTCCCCTTCCAATGTTAATATCCATAGGAAATTAAAAATACTGATTTTGAGTTTTCCTCAAGTTAGATTTTATGGGACTTTTTTCTGTGTATATTAAGGGCATAATGCTATAGATTAGAACTAAAACATTTTCTGTTGCAATTAGTTTGAGGTTAAATCTTAGTTTGACTGGACTATTTCATTATATTATAGTTAATGTATGATTGCAAATGAGAGGATTATCCACCAAAGTTCTGATGTAGTGGATTTAAGCAATTATAGACAACTGTATGACTTTCAACAATGAGAAAGACCTATACCATATAGTTGGCTATAAAAGGCAAGACATCAAGAATATGAAACAATTCAATTGAGAAAACTGACGGCCTAATAATTAACAAAACAATTTACAAATAAAATATGACAGACATAAACCAACGACGACAACTGTACTACAGGCTTCTGACTTTGGTCAGGATAATAGGTTGGTTCTAATTTAGAGTCAAAATGTACACGTTGAGATTTGTATTGGTATATGGTTTTGTTTAAATCACAGACAGGAATAGAGAACTTTTTCTAAGTTGAAAGGAAAGTAACAAAAGTACAAAACTCCAAGGGCAATTCTAAATGTGAAGTCCCTAAGCAAAGGGCAAAATCAAAAGCTCAAAACACATCAAACGAATGGAGAACAACTACATTTGTTGTCGGAATCATCCGTATCAATCCTACCCAAGTATTCAATCGTAATAATTTTGCCAACCGCTGAAAATTGGGAAATAAACAACTCACAGAAAATGATTAATTAAAAATCTGTTTCAGAAAAAACTGTTGTTTTTGTCTGAAAAGAACTTATCAATCATTTGGTAAAATTGTATAAGATACTGTGAGAAAAACCTAACAAGTGTTATTTGTGGTATGTCTAATAAGTTACGAGTTTCCTTTTTTAGATGCAAATTTACCCATGATGTCAATGTCATTCAGACTCTCTTGACTTTACGTATGAAAATGAAACAAGATCAGATAACTACGAGAATCATTTAGACTTTCCCATAAAATTGACCAATCGGAAACTGAGATATCTAAGTAGACGTGACGCGTTTATTGCCAATTCATCAGCGGTTGGCAAAATTATTACGATTGACATGCTTGGGTATGATTGCTATGGATGATTCTGACAACAAATATAGGCGTGTTATACACCATTGTAAAGATAAATCAATTTAGATTTACGATATAACAAGTTTTAGTGGGGTTAACAGCCTAGAAAGCGGCATATAAAGGAATTTCGTCACTGCCTGACGTTTTTCTAAAATCCAAGTTAAGTACCTTGCGTTATATTGAGGTATATAGGAATTTTTTCCGAGACAAGTGCTTGTGGTTGTTGATCAACATTTAGCTTTTATGAAAATATCGAAATCTTTGAAACAATGAGCACTATAGGTTTTGAAATGATTGTAGGGTTCATCTGACCTTTATATCATTTAAATTGATCATTGGGCTATGATATGTTTTGTTGGATTGATAACGTTACTAAGATACTAAAATCAGTAGTCAACTTAATCCAAGTTTTATTATGGTAAGTATGAGTTATGCCAACTAAAAGAGCATAATCTATGTAGTTCTTATTCACCGATTTGACTCATTATCTTGTATTTGTTTTATAACATACAAAAAACGTATATCCAAATTACATAATGTCTATATGAACAAACGATTAACAATACATTGACTCGATAATATGTATCTGCATTTCATATGTATATTAGTCCGGACGCCATCTGACCTCCACAGACTGACAATGGTCATATTATGGGATATATGGTTTACTCCTGACCCCCTACAGACCCATTTTTTGTTTTCAAGATTTTTTTTTATATCCAGAAGCGTCAAATCTTATTAGAACTAAATGAAAATGAATATATGGAAGGTATCAAAAATGTTTAATGCACACCTAAAAAACAAACCAAAACATTTATTTTCTGATCTATTTTATTAGCTGGCTGCAATAACTACATAGTAAAAGGTGACATATACACGATCAAGTAAAGAAAGAAATACACATACAAACGCTGACCGTTCAATTTTGAATTAATATTTGTTTTCCCACCATTTTTGACGAGACTGCGACTTTTGTCGCACAACACTCGATATAGGGATAGTGATCCGGCGGTGGCTCCGGTGTCGGGCGTTATCTTACTTCTTAAAAGTTTTAAATTATAGAAGGTGGAAGACCTGGATGCTTTTTATACTTTGTATATAGATAACTCATGTTACGAAGATTCCATCTGTCGCATGTTCATTGTCGTTGACCTTATTTTCATGGTTCAGTGTCAAAGTAAAGATTTTTTGTAATGTTAATTTCCCTCTTATTAAATATGAGTAATAGCTAGGATAACTATATTTGGTATGTGCGTACCTTGCAAGGTTAAATTTTGGTGGTCAAATCCATATCTCAGATACTATAAGCATTAGTTCTAGTATATTCGGTATATGGAAGGACTGTAGGGTGTACATGTCTAGCTTGCAGGTGTCATCTGACCTTGACCTCATTTTCATGGTTAAGTGGTATAAAATAAGTTTTTTTCTTTCTTATACTATATACAATAGGCCAACTATATTTGGTGTATGGACTTACTTTATGATTTACATGTCAGTCTCGCAGGTTTCAATTGACCTTGACCTCATTTTCACGATCCATTGCCCAGTGTTAAGTTTTTGTGTTTTGGTCTGTTTTTCTTAAACTATAAGTAATAGGTCAACTATATTTAATGGATGGAAGAATTGTAAGCTGTACATTACTGTCTGGCATGGTTCATCTGACCTTGACCTCATTTTCATGGTCCATTGGTCAATGTTTAGTTTTCTTTGTTAGTCTTTTTCTTGAAAACTATAAGCAATAGGTCAACTATATTTAGGTGTACTGAATGATTGTCAGGTGTCAATGTATTTCTTGTTTGGTGAATACGACCTTAACATAATTTTCTATATCATGTTAAGTTTATTTATTTAGAACTTTCAACATGATATCAATGATTATTAAAGAACGCGAGACATTTCAGCGTGTGCACTCTTGTTATATTAATTTTTATCATAAAGGAATAATAATTTCTCAACATGACATATTTGGTTCACCAAAAGTGTGACATTGCTATTAATATTTAACCCAACATAGATAAAATATTATTCAATATTCATCAGACTATACCTGGTTTCAATCCGATAAGGTCACTGAGAATGTTCTACATCATATTATTATTTTTCACTTTGTTGTGTTGCCTCCAGGTGTCCAATCAAGCGTGAGTTATTTAGAAATTTTAGTTGTTTTCCTCTTTTGCACACATGCTTTTTTTAATCCAGTATACACTGTTGCTGTTCGTATGTGTGGTATATAACTTAGAGGAATGGAAGCACCAATTCTGGCCTGACCAGACAACACAATATAACGTAGGTTTTATTTTAAAGAAAATATATCCTAAGCATAGCTGTATCTTTGTCAATATGTAAATTATTTGGATAGTTTTTATATCAATAAAAATCTAAAGGGTATGGGATAACTGCAGAACCCTTGTTGTTTCTTATATATGACTATAAAAAAATATATTAGGAGGGCACATTTACCCTGTTGTTCAGATCATAAAAACCTGTTCTACTTCATATAAAAAAATACCAATAATTATCTATGATTCATTATATTTTATATCAGAAAAATACCAATAAACACCTATGATTCCCTCGTGTCATATCTAACAAATGGATCACGTGTGTCATATTTTTTCAATACGACAACCTGCCAACCAATTTCATCTACTGTTGCTGCTGCCGACTTACCAATATTTGGAGGTGAAATCAAGTTCTTTTTGACTTCAAAGAGTTCAGAGGGTGATGCTGTACAGTTGATTTTCAACCACGAAGTAGTTGAATATAACAAAAAAGGTTTTTAAAATATAGATATATTAATTATGATGCTTAGATAACAGATAACACACATGCATTTAACTTTTAACAATACACATCAATATAATATAAGAAAATGTTTCACGAAGTTGAGCATAACTAAGAAATAGAATAAGGTCGATATTTTAAAATTCATAGAAAGGTTAGAATATGTAAACTGTGCCACTTGCTCGAGGATAAAAATGTCTTCCTCCTTGAACGTAAAATTAACACAAAACTAAGGAGTTATTTATTTCAAAATTGTTTATCTTCCAATAGTGTTATCGTTCTTACCCCAGAACAAAACCCCTCTGTCATGGTTCTCACCCCAGAACATTACCCCTCTGTCATGGTTCTCACCCCAGAACATAACCCCTCTGTCATGGTTCTCACCCCAGAACATAAACCCTCTGTCATGGTTCTCACCCCAGAACATAACCCCTCTATCATGGTTCTTACCCCAGTACATAACCCCTCTATCATGGTTCTCACCTCAGAACATAACCCCTCTGTCATGGTTCTCACCCAAGAACATAACCCCTCCATCATGGTTCTCACCCCAGAACATAACCCCTCTGTCATGGTTCTCACCCCAGAACATAACCCCTCTATCATGGTTCTCACCCCAGAACATAACCCCTCTGTCGTGGTTCTCACCCCAGAACATAACCCCTCTGTCATGGTTCTCACCCCAGAACATAACCCCTCTATCATGGTTCTCACCCCAGAACATAACCCCTCTATCATGGTTCTCACCCCAGAACATAAACCGTCTATCATGGTTCTCACCCCAGAACATAACCCCTCTATCATGGTTCTCACCCCAGAACATAACCCCTCTGTCATGGTTCTCACCCCAGAACATAACCCCTCTATCATGGTTCTTACCCCAGAACATAACCCCTCTATCATGGTTCTCACCCCAGAACATAACCCCTCTATCATGGTTCTTACCCCAGATCATAACCCCTCTATCATGGTTCTGACCCCAGAACATAACCCCTCTATCATGGTTCTTACCCCAGAACATAACCCCTCTATCATGGTTCTCACCCCAGAACATAACCCCTCTATCATGGTTCTCACCCCAGAACATAACCCCTGTATCATGGTTCTTACCCCAGAACATAACCCCTCTATCATGGAACATGTTGAAAATATTGGTACCTTTATTCGAACTAAGGGCAGAATTCATGTATTTTTTTCCATGTGTTTATTTTTTTATTTAGAATTATTACTTTTTGGCTATGTATTGTTTTTTTTTTTTTTTTTTTTTTCATACACTGAATATGTTTATATTACAATAAAGATTATTATCTTTTTACTGTTTTCACAGGAGTATTAACTGTAGACCTGTATTCTATGTATATAATAGAAGATACTTTACTTATGATGTATGGCAAACCAGGTTTCTTTGCTAACAACACTGACAACATAAAGGGAGTTATCTGCAAATGGCCCATTGGTAATGGAAAGTAAGTTAAAAAAAATATTTTCTTTTACAATACCATTGAAAGTTCGTTATCCGATGTTTTCACTTCTACTATGAGATTAAAAATTCTGTTGAGCTTTTGGTATCTGCAAGTGCCCAACTGGTAACGGAATGTCAGTTTATATTCATACTATTTGTTCGAAAAAAAGTACCGAATGTTTGCTATCTGCATGTTGCCATTTAGATATTTCATCATTACATCATGTTTAAAAAGACTCTTGAAGGGTCATGATGATTGGACCGGTAAGTTTTACTATAAGTCCCTTTCCAACACAGAATTTTTGAACACGTTGACATTGTGCGTGCTTACTGTCTAATGTCATCATTTCTAACCTACACCAATAGCGCATATTGTATTCTGTAGTTTTTGGGCAAGTGAACCGCCTACCCCAAAACATCTTAGTTCGTACGATGATATCCGGAAGACTATGGTAGGTGGAGATCTTATTCGATTCGTTATTACAACCAGAGGATGTAAATGTCCGCCTGGAGAAGACTGTGGAGATGTTTATGTCGGAGGAGATATGAAGGGTAATTTGTTTTAGTACAAACGTCTTTCTTGAGATCAAGTCTATTGAAATTCGCCTTTATAGTGGTTTAAAAAAATAAATGTTTAAAACTGTTAAATCCCTTACCTACAGAAACATGATTAATTATAATGTAATATAAATACAACATCTTCTGGATAATTAAACGTTATATTATTTATAAAAAATGAAAATGATTATTAATGCAAACAAAGTTTTTGTTTATTGGAATACATCTAAACCTGATGCAAGCGAAAATATTGGCTCCCTTCTTGAAGGGGCACTAGCTGTCAAATTCATGTTCACCAATTTGACTCGAATTCTCATGTTTAATTCATAAAAATCTTAAGCGAATATCCAACTACTATAAATATAGAATAACCATACATTGTTTTGAAATATTAATGTTATTTGTACAAGGCTTAGAAACAGGTAGAAAGCGAGGCTGTGCCGAGCATTTCTACCTGTTTCGAGCCGAGTACAAATAACAGATTGATATTTCGAGACAATGTATGGTTATTCTTTATATACTGCAACTCTTATAACTGTTCAAAATGAATTATTTAGGGTAAAATCGTCATTCTTTGATTGTGAGCGGACAATGTAAAATTGCCGCGAACCTGTATGTTTTATTGACGTCATAAATAAAACTGTACGGAAAAGCATTGTCAACGTCATAAACAAGGTGATATACGGTCAGTGAATGTATATCACATATAAATATACAGTCAATACAATTTGACTGCTCAAATAGCACAGCTGCAGTATATATTTGAAATAAACAGTAAAAAAGCAGGTAATCGATCATATATACAGAATTTCTAATGTATTTTGGTCTAGACGCCATAAAATTTACTATCGAGATGACATCCGAATACTGCCGATGGTCACTTAACCCGATATAAACAAAAACATGAACATAAATAGATTGCGACATCGTGCAATTGAATTTGTATAGGTCTGTTTGATTTCATGCTTAAGGTTAATAAACGTTTTTACCTGTTTAAGAATGATTTTATTTTGTGAATCGAATCAGTCAACGAAATGATTCACCTTTGTTTCACTTTAATGATGATATTCGTTTCCTTATAAAGGATGGACATGACTTATGCACGCGTAACCAATTTCTAGGTAATCGGTTAAATTGAAGGTCACATGAATAAGGATTCAAGGTCAAATTACTCACTTACAAAAGAATAATTCATCAGCGATATTTCTTTGACACAATTAAACTGAATTGACTGCTAAAAACGAATCATTATTTCATTATTTAACCTTCATGAATGATTGAACCAAACGAAATCATATTCTTTTTTTCTCGTAGCTAGTGCCCCTTTAAATAATTTATAATTTTAAAATCATCATTTCTAACAAATGTTCGTTATCTGATCTATCCGATTACATCTTTAATCTAAAATTTTCACGAAGCTTATGAGCCGGTAGCACCCAATTAATAAATGCAGAAAATAATATTTAATTATCAAATATGACTCTAGCTTAACCTTCTTATAAGGTAGTCAGTAAAACCGGAGATAATCAGTTCTGCATAATTTAAAAAAAAAAAATGGCAACAACTTTCCATTAAGAGCAAATCATACAACAGAAATAGCTTCTGTCCCAAATAAAAGAGATAAACCATGAAGACCAAAAGGACAAAAAAAAAACCAAAAACACATCTACGTTTACATGCTTCTACACAACATAACAATAGACAAGTGTCGAGCTAGAACTCGTACCGAGTATTACAAGTTTTGAACAATCTGCAATCCCTATGAATGACGAGATCGAGTCTCCGGTCAGATATAAGTTGGCGTATGATTTCTTTGGAACTTGTCCTTTTTAAAAGTAAAATGATTATTATATTCTAAAGATTACTTCTTAAATCATGACACACTAAATAAGTTAGATTTTACATGCATTTTTAAAATATTTAATCAATATTTTTTTTTTTAGATTTCAAGATAACAAAAGAAGGAGCAATCAACTTTTCTAAATCTATGATATTATTTTTTCCTATTCCTACCAGTCCAATGTATTATCGAGAGGTCTTGGTCGGCAATGTTCAACCTAACAATACATTAAACTTTCTGTTATCGTATGTGGATGCTACAACATGGGAGATAGAAAATGGTGTTACCATGGCATGTCAAATAGGAAATACATCAGGACATGCAGATTTCTATTTCAGTAGTGATTAATAAAATATATTAAACCAGTAAACCAATTTTGATGTGAAACGGTCATCTAGATACGATCAATTCTAAAAGACAGATTTGTTTTTAATTAATTATCAGACTTTAACACTTTGTTTTGTGGATCTCTTTGTAAGTTTTTTTTTTCGTATTATGAATTGCTGTATGGTCATTTTAAGTGATCGTATTCTAATGAATTAGTTAATTTTAAGTAAGCATGGAAATTATACATTTACAAAAATAAGAAGTAGTGTTGACAATGATAGGTTGTGATGCCGTTGGTTCATTAAAAGTGGAACATAAATTTTAATATCTGTATCCCTATATAGATAACATACTATTCAATTCAACAGTCTATACCTGGTCTCATTTCGATAAGGTCACTGAGAATGTTCTACTTCATATTATTATTTTGTACGTTGTTGTGCTGCTTTCAAGTGTCCAATCAACCGTGTGTTTCTAAGAAATTATAGTTATTTTCTTTTTTGTATAAATAATTTTAAAATGCAGCATACCCTGTTGAATTTTTTGGCCTCAAAAAGTTCAGTGGGTGATGCTGTCTAGTTGATTTTCAACCACGAAGTAGTTGAATACGACCACGAAGTAATTGAATACGACACAGAAGGTTTGTTAAAAGTAAGACAACAAAATACCGAACTACAAGGAAATTTCAAAACGGGAAGTCCCTAATCAAATGGCATAATCAAAAGCTCAAACACATCATACGAATGAACAACAACTGTCATTGTCATTTTCCGGACTTGGTACAGACAAGTTCTAATTTAGAAAATGGTGGATTAACCTGGTTTTATAGCTAGCTAAATCCCTCACTTGTATTACTGTCGCAAAAACTCCATTATTTTGAAAACATTGAATGAACAAAACAAACAGACATAATACGTAAAAATGTTAACAATACGGATAGAGCAGTCAACATGGGGTTTAAATCTTTATTATACTCTTAAAACACAGATATATTAATTATGATCACTAGAAAACACATAATAATGTATTTTTAACTGTTAAAAATTGCACATCATTTTAATATTACTGTTATTGAAATATCATCGTTTCGTAAGGAATGTTTACGAGATTGATTGTTCTTTATAAATAACAAATACAATACATTTTCTTAAACGATATGTAAAATCTTCCGTGTGAATTGTCATATAAACAACAACACCACAACATCGTTCTAAACCATATCAGAGTTTATATTCCTATCGTGTTAAAATGTTTTCGATATAGCAATGCATTTAAACTGAACGACAACTAGCCACATATCCTCATCTTATTATTCGGTACCAAGTGAAGACCTAATTATTACTAACATTTTTATCTTTATTTTGCTTTAACTATAACTATTATAATAATATTATTATCATTTTAATCAGTATTATTATTATTATCATAATTATTATTATTATTATTATTATCATAACTATTATTATTATTATTATTATCATAATTATCATTATTGTTATCATAATTTTTATTAGTATCATAATTATTATTATTATCATAATTATTATTATTATCATACTTGTTATTATTATCATAAGTATTGCTACAACTATATCCACAGGAGCATTAAAAGTAGACCTTTATTCACTGTATATAATGGAAGATACTTTACTTATGATGTATGGCAAACCAAATTTCTTTGCTAACAACACTGACAACTTAAAAGGGTGTTAACTGCAAATGGCCCATTGGTAATGGAAAGTAAGTTGATATTTATACACTTTGTTTGAAATTACCATTGAAAATTCGTTATTCGATGTTTTTACTTAATAATATACAATATTAAAATATACAATCAGATTAAAAATCTTGTTGAGATTTCGTTATCTGCTATTACCCTCTTGTAACGGAATTCTAGTTAATATTCATACTCTTTGTTCAAAAATAGTACTGAGTGTTTGATATCTGCAAGTGGCCATTTTATCATTACAATGTGTTTAAAAAGACCTTTGAAGGATCATCACGATTTGAGTGTTTGGTTTTACTATGTCCTTTTCAACCATGGAATGATTGAACACGTTGCTATTGTCCGTGCTTATATGACTTGTCTGCATCATAATTTCTAACCTACATCAATAGCGCTTATTGTATTTTGTAGTTTTTGGGCACATGCACCTGCTACCCCAAAACATCTCAGTTCATACGATGATATCCGGAAGACTGTGGCAGGTGGAGATCTTATTCGATTTGTTATTACAACCAGAAGATGTAAATGTCCGCCTGGAGAAGACTGTGGAGATGCTTATGGAGGATATGTGAAGGGTAATCTGTTTTAGTACAAACGTCTTTCTTCATATCAAGTCTGTTGCAGATCTTTTTTATGGTGGCTTAAAAAATATCTCGAGGATTAATACTGTTTAATCTTCATTCTCCTGAATAATAATTACATATTTATAACATAATAAAAACATCCTTTGGATAATAGTACTTTACTGCTGTTTTGTATATAAGTATAGAACTACTTATTGATGCAGATACAAGTTAAAAATATGAGATTTTAAAGTACTAATGATATTTGAAACGCTTGTTTGCCGATGCAATTGCAAGAATCAAATTCAAACAATTCTAACAAATGGTCAAAATCTGATTATTCGGATCAGATATCCGGTTTCGAGTTCTTATGATTTTCACGAAACTTTCTATTTTGAGAGCTTGCATAATCAAGAAACCAATTGCAGGCAATATTTTTAAATGATCAAATATGATAATAGCGTAAACTGCAAAAAATATCATCGGTTCTGAATAAAAAGTCAAAGACAACATCATTCAATTAAGGGCAAATCATGCAGTGGAACTGGTTCCTCTTTTAAATGAAAAAAAGATGCAAGGTTCATGTCAATCCAAAATTAACCAACTCGTCGGGGTTCACATACTGCTACTACACAAAACAATAGACAAGCGTTGAGTGTGAATTCGTCCTGATTACTAAATATTTTGAATAAAAGTAACAAAAACTATGAACGATATGCAATCGAAACAAAACTCAAAGAATCACAACATATTCAGGATTAAAACACTAGTCACTTACTATTTAATTGCGTATGTCTTTTTGGGAACTTGTATTGAGATATAGTTTTTCATATGTGACGTCATTTTCCTGCTGTTTCAGAAATTTCATAAATTCAAATGTGACGTAATTTTTAATGCCTTTTCACCATCGTATGTGACGTCATTTTCATAATTTACTGCGTTGAGGCCTGGACTAAGTCGGGTCTGTCTATTCTGTGTTCAACTTGGTCTTTGCATTATGTATTCGTGTTTGTTTTCTGTAATGAGTTAATACTTCAGTTTCATTATGTATATCTGTTATATTCATTTGATAAAATTTACTGTTTGCAATAGCATTAATTGTTCTACATAATAAGGATGTTCTTATCCCAAGCATAAAAACATAGCCGTATTTGACACAACCTTTTTCAACTTTTGATCTTCAGTGCTGTACAACTTTGTACTTTTTTTCGCTTTCGATCTTTTATATCTGGGCGTCACTGGTGAGTCTTGTGTGGACGAGGCGCGTCTTTGGCGTATTGAATTTTAAACCTGATGCTTTGTGTTATTCATTAATCATGTGTTTCTTTGTCTAATACGTTCTCCTATTTATTTGTATTGTAGTCCTGTAATATTATGTTGTCCCTTCAATGTTATATTTAACATTGCCATTAAAGTGCGAGGTTTGACATGACACAAAACCAGGTTCAACCCACCATTTTTTCCTTTAAAAATGTCCTGTACCAAGTCAGGAATATGGCCATTGTTATATTATTGTTAGTTTCTGTGTGTGTTACATTTTAACGTTGCGTCGTTTGTTTTCTCTTATTTTTGAGTGTAATTTCACATTGCGATAAGACGTGTCACGGTACTTGTCTATCCCAAATTCATGTATTTGGTTTTGATGTTATATTTGTTATTCTCGTGGGATTTTGTCTGATGCTTGGTCCGTTTCTGTGTGTGTTACATTTTAGTGTTGTGTCGTTGTTCTCCTCTTATATTTAATGCGTTTCCCTCGGTTTTAGTTTGTTACCCCGATTTTGATTTTGTCCATGGATTTATGAGTTTTGAACAGCGGTATACTACTGTTGCCTTTATGTATAATAACATTCTATAGATTATTTCTTTGTTTATAACACACTAAATAATTTAGATTTCGCATGCATTCTTTAAATACTTAATCAATATTTATATTTCATTTTAGATTTCAAGATAACAAAAGATGGGACTATCAGCTTCTCCAAATATATGACATTGTATTTTCCTATTTCTACGATTCTAATGTATTATCGAGTGGTCTTTGTCGGCAATGTTCAACCCAACAATACATTAACATTTCTGCTGTCGTATGTGGATGCCACAACATGGAAAATAGAATATGGTGACACTATGGCATGTCAAATAGGAAATACACCAGGACATGCAGATTTCTATTTCAGTAGTGATTAATAAAATATATTAAACCAGTCAACCATTTTTGATGTGAAACGGTCATTTAGATACAATCAATTCTTTAAAGCCAGATTTGTTTTTAATTAAGTTTCAGACTTCAACACTTTGTTTTTTGAACAATTTGTAAGTTATGTTCGATAATTTCTGTATAGTCATTTTAAATAATCGTTTTCTAATCAATTATTTGATTTTAGTAAGCATGGAAATTATACATAAACAAAAATAAAATGAAGTGTTGACAATGTCAGGTTACGATGCTGTTGTCATTGTTTGGCTAAAAAATATTATGCATGTGAATTACTTATGAACATGAAACATGTGCCTCTTAAATGTCTTACACATACGACGATTCACATTTATTCATCAAAATTCATAACAACAAATAACAATTCAATATTATTTGTATTTTCAAACCAGTACATATGTACTGTCTACTGGGTTGGTATTACATTAGAACAAATCAACAGATGCAGTTATTATTCATGTGAAAGCTATAATATTAACGAGACACTTAAATAGCACCAGAGGTAAATTTTGACAACCAATGTCTCTTTAATAAGGCTCGAGGCTGAAATAATTGATCAGTCACATATTAAAACATCTGTTAAAGAGCTGATAAAAAAAAAGACAAACCATGACAACATTGACAAGGAATGAAAACCGAAAGAAAGAAGAATGTGGGAGATAACACCTTTATTAAAAAGTAGACATCAATCAAAGCACTTAGATTTTACAACACAAATACTTTGATATATAAGTAGTATGCTATTTTAAGGGTAAACAAATTTGTTGACCTCACATGCCATATAGCAGTACAGGTAGGTTGGATTAATTATTTAGGATGATATATAAACATTGTTTGCTGTTAAACAATCTTTTTAATTTATTCAAAGTGAATTCTATATATAAATAAAGCTGTGAAATATTTTTCTCACGTTCTGACGTTAACAATTTATCATTTCTCACAGTGGTACAAAAATGTAGATCATAAAGCCATTGTCCTACTTAAGTCTAACTTAAAAATGAATACAATTTGGCTTAATACTCTGCTAGGAAGAATTTATTGTCATACTGTGGATTTGTAATAACTGCATCTGATTTGTTTCGGAATAACTGTCAAATACCTAATCAATTACTAAAATAATGCAACAAAAGTTCTTTAAAGTATGTAAACGAGGGGCGAAAGATACCAGAGGAACAGTCAAACTCATAAATCGAAAATAAACTGACAACGCCAAGGCTAAAAATGAAAAAGACAAACGGACAAAAAATAGTACACACAAAACAACATACAAAACTAAAGACTGAGCAACACGACCGCACCAAAACCTAGGGGTGGTCTCAGATGCTCCGGAAGGGTAAGCAGATCCTGTTCCATATGTGGCACCCGTCATGTTGCTCATGTTATTACAAACCAGGTACACGATCTTTCCTGTACTGTATATGCCGCTATGAAAAACGTACCCGAGATAAGATAAAGGCAATAGTACTATGCTGCTGTTCAAAAGTCATACATTGATATATCTCACTGCTATATACCTCGTCCCTTCTTTTATCCACAGCAAACAAGGTCGCACAAAAGTGTGTTGTCATCTAAAATTAGGTTATTTTATTATTTTATAATAAATTGCGAACAATTAAAACTAATTAACGATGTCATGGATGATAAATCAAGATACATTTTTCGCTCAATTTATAACAGTATAAAACATAAAATGACCTCAGCTTAAACAGAAGGCTTGCATAATTCAAAAGATTTTAACAATTCAAGGTAACATTTGGATTAATAAAATTGTTCATTCAAAAGATATTCATTGTCTTCTATTCTAACAATTCAAACGTACAATTATTTGGGACAATTCTAATTCGTCGTCTCTTAAGTTCATTTTCTTGTCTTTAATAAGTTTAGTGTTTATGAAAGATCTTAGTTAGTATCTGTTATTGTTAAAAGAGTAAGAACCATAAAGACAGAAATCAGCTCATTTGCATCATTTTACAAAAAGGAAATTTCAAAATAAGATGTTAAAGGGATAATTCGCGATTTTTCACTTATCATCTTATTGTGTTCATACATTGTCATAATACCATAAAAAAACATATTCACCAAGTTTTATTTTGATATGAAAACTAATAAAGAAGAAAATTGGGAATTATTAATTTTATTTCTTCAAACTTCCTGACTTATGTGACGTAGTTTAAGTCTTTTTGCATGCCGGGAGTGAAATTAATCTCATTTAAGTCTTGTTCGTTAACCATCTAATAACGCAATTTAAAGCGCATCGACGACTTTTGGTGTAGCTATTAACTGACTAAAAACAAGTGATAGCCATGCAACATTTAAAATTATATTGTAGGATTTATGTGTGGATTTTTTTATACGAATTTTAGTAATAAAAGTAAATCATACAATAGAACATTTTTATGATTTTTTTTTCTACAAATACTTTAAACAAACATATGAAACTGGCATGATCGATAATGTACATGTTGGTATTCTGACCTTTTTGCTTCAGTCCAGCAAACATTTTCTGCTTGTACGGTGGAAATAATGTGTATTGTTATGTGACACTTAGTGAATGTTGAATGCGTGGTTAAATTCAAGGTAATTAAAAGATTAGCATAATGTCATTCTGATCTTTTGATCTTCATTCAGTGATTTCTAGCCGTCACGGTTCAGCGTTCCAGGTGTGAACAACATTTCGAAGAATGATAAAACGGGAGACATAGTTGTAGACGCAGAAATGTAAAAAAAATTTAAAATTAATGTGAAACAATAAGGTCGCATAATAACTGGATAGCCGTTGTATATTTTTTATTTTTGCATAAGCTCACTTTTAAATGAACTATGCCTTTTGATTACTTTTGTAACGATGACATACTGAATTAATTGAATTGATTAAATTTATAAATAATAATAGCCGTCTAAACACAAGTGTATGAACTAAAAATTGTAATATTTGAAATAAGGATCGATAACCTTTAATATTTGAAACAGATCATTAATTTATTCCATCCAAAGCGATCTTTATTAACATATTCAGGAATTAATGTTCTCTTCAAAATATTTTAAATCTCACAACTCACAAATACTCTTCAGCTATTTGAGAAAAAAAAGATGTTTAAAAAATTGACAGGAAATTTAATGATCTTCTTGGAATGGAATCGAAAAATTACGAACAGATACTCTTTTCAAGTGTGAAAAACATAAACAATTTTTTTACATAATCGGGAATTTCTTTATAAAAATAGTCTTCGTCTCACAACGTATAATACTTTAGCTATTTAAGGAAGTTCGCTGCTCAGTTTCAAAATAAATAGCTTTAAATAAAACTAGTATATATTGATAGGGGGTTAATTGAGCAATAAAAAAAGCAAAAAAAATATAGGGGTCAATGTGCTTGTTTTCGAGATATAAGCCATTGGAATTTTGGCGGGAAAATGTTCTCTCTTGACTTTTCATAGCTTCATCATTGACCACTTAGAGTTCTCAAAAACTACTATAAAATAAATAAAATTTTATAAAACTTTTACAAATGGCTTAAAATTATACATGTAAAAGATTTATAAAAAGAAAAATGGGGGTTCATGGGCAAAATTTTTTAAGGCATTCAAATGGATAAAACCAGAGGATTTCGAAAATCTGACAAAAATTCCAAAACATGACAAGCAAACATCCTTAACCAACGATGTTTTAAAAAAAAGACAGAACGGATTTAATGTCATCTTTCCTTATTTCTGAATGTATAATTATAAGTCTGTTTTAACTGGCAAGAAAACCCCTAAAGCGGACAAGCAGTTTATTCTTTAAATTTCTGTTATTGAATATCAAGGAAGAAAATAAATCCCGAAAATGATTTGAAATTTTGATACACAATAGTTTTCCTGGAAAAGATTCACATCCCTTGGGGATAATTAGTGTACGTCCAGTGGCATATATATTACATGCATGTCGGAACAATTGTGATGATGACGAATTCAATGTATACATGTATACATTTTAAATAGCGCTATAGTTCCGTAACTTTCTATCCAGGCGTATAAACGAAGTGTCGACAAGTGCGTATTTTTTTTAATAAATATTTCTGGTATGTTCCAATCTGTCCTTCATTATTGACAACAAGTATATACTCACATTTTCCCAAATTAACCCTTGGGAAAAATATGTAAATAGATTTTTATTTTATCAAATGTTTTTTTTTTGGGGGGAGGGTATTATTTAGATTTTTATAAATAATATTCTTTACACTAGAAATGTTATTTATAAACAAGCGTATGCGTTTAGTAATGACTAGCATATCACTTTCGGACACGCAAGACAGAGATGTATATTATACACCTGATAGTTCAAAATAGAAAGTTACAAGTTATCGGCCGTGTACACTCCTCAATACCCTCAGAAGTGAAAAGATGCATGAACTTGCAAGTCTGACAGGAAATCGCTTGAATACCTGGACGTGTCACCTCACAATACCTTTGGGAGTAATACCTTTAGCCATGCTGGTGATCATACAGATAAGGGAAGGTCCGAATTTAATTAAATTAGGTTAATCACATAAAAGAATTATGAACAAATTAGATTTTCGAAAACAATTTTCACGGAACTCTTATTTATGATTTGAACTTTGACTTTTAACTAATTCCAATATAAATAGTTTGAAAATGACAGACCACGGTTGCTTAAAAAATAATAACATTTTCGTATCAAGTTAGTTAGTCGGATAAAACAACCGTACGATTGACAAGATATCGACACGCAATTACGACTACATCAGGTTATTATAATTTTGGTCCTTTGTGGTTTATAAAGATATCTTGGTTTCTGAACGGAGAAGATGACAAAATGGCGGCACGCAGAGAATTGATACCCTAAATTTAAAATCGATGGTGATCTCTTATCTAGCAGAATAAAACTTTAATATCTATGAATTTGAGCATTTTTATACAGATTGGACATAATATCAATTTTTGATTTTTTTGCGAAGTTTCCCTTTAAGATGAATAACTTTTAATTATATGTATCACCAGAAGTTTTCGGCACATAACACATTTTGTGATAAAATAAAAATGAAAATAACACGTTAACATTTCATACTTTTCTGTATTAAACAACATCAGGAACGCTCAGAGACGAAAGTTTCAAAGCCAATTTTGTAAAAGAGCCATATCAAAGAACATTTGGTTGAAGAGCATCATATGACAAAAAGGACCTAAAGGTAGCTAAATCTGTAAAAGGTCAAGTTGGGTAATGGATTTGAAACCTTAATTTTCTTTTTATAGTTTTAAAATTTTAAACGGACAATTTTAGAATTGTATTATAAATCATATATAATCCCAAGAATATAACACAAGTACCGAAGGGTTATTTTCAATTCGAACATTTGTTATGTCAAAAAATGTAAATTGAAAAAGTATATTCAACAGATGAAAAATTAAGTAAAAGTGTATTAAAATAGTGCATTTACTTTTACCTTTCTGGAAGATTGGTAAATAAACAAGTACAAAATTCCAAAGCAAATTCAAAAAGGGTAAGACCATTAAAACTGATAAAACAAACGCTGTCAACATGATCTATCAACCGTAACGGAAATCATGTTAACTTTATGGTTGTTTTGATTTTGTTGCAAATGAATAATGGTTTATGTAAATCAAATTTATCCATTGCTTTAAAAAAAATCAGCTGATATCATTATTGATTTAGAGACCTAGGTTACATATATAAACATATGTTTGTTTACTCTAACATATCATTAATTCTTTATTGATATAACTGTGTACCTGTAGGTTTGTATGTGAAAATCGTGTTAATATTTAAATGTGAAACATTTGATGTTTTTTTTGTAGAATATGCAAACGTCGTCGATCCTTTGTTTACTTTGTTAAATATTCTCGTGTAAGTATTTCATTTTTATGTAATATGAACAAGAATAGTTATTATAATCAATGAGACAACTATCCACCACAGATTAAATGACGTGTATATAAGCAAGTATTGGTCAATGTTCGGACGTTAGAAAAATCCTTTCCGTAAAGATATATGTAAAACTTTTATCCTTCCATTATTTTCATTCTGTAGTGACATCGCGTAAAAATGTCGGCCACCGCAAGCGCAAGTGCAAGGAGAAAGCCATAATTAAAGAACGTAAACAAATATGCAGTGGAAGGTAAAAAGGAATAACTGATTGTTAAAGAACGAATTTACTAAAATAATTCAATGAAATATTTTTAAAAAGTAAGTTTGACAAATGGAAACGTATTCAAAATACAAAAAGAATCAAATCATGTCTCTGAATTCTCCTGTTACTCACATGCTCCATGTGTTATGTGTTGATTGTTTTTTTCAAAATGAAGTCCTTGTGAACTTTGGCAACACACTCGAAAGTTAATTAGCTAGCGATCTAAAACTACTTAATGATATAGAATTTGTCGATAATGCGTTATAGATTCGTACTTGATAGAAAAAAGTGCATACATTACCGAATTAGACTATTTACCGAGTTTGTTATAAAATGAGCAACACGACGGGTGCCACATGTGGAGTAGGATCTGCTCACACTTCCGAAGCAACCCGGTGTATGATTGCCAATAAGACAATTTTTCAGAGGAGACCAAAATGACACGAAAATAAACAACAATAGATCACCGGACGGCCTTTTAATAAGAAAAACAACCCATACCGCATAGTCAGCTATACAAGACCCCGAAATGTCAAATCTCAAACAATTCTAAAGAAAAAACGACCTAGTTTATAATATATGTATATTCAGTGGTTGTCGTTTGTTGATATTTGTTTTATGAGAGTTTTTCGTTGTCGTTTCTCGGTTTTTAAAAAAAATTAAACGGTTGGTATTCCTATTTATATTGTTTGACCATAGTTATTTCCGAGCCATGTATAGCTAGCTGGTGTGAGCAAAGGCTCCGTGTTGAAGGCAGTAATTTGACCTATAATAGTTTACTGAGCTCATGGAGTTGTGTATGTAATTAGTGTTACTGTGACTGTGGAGGTAAGATGTCACATGTGTTACAAGAGAACAACGATTGTATATGTATTTGAAAACGAATTTACCTATTTGTATTATTGTAGGTATAACTACCACCATACAGATGCGCTTGTGTTCAACTAGTTTCATTTTATATAAATAAGGCCGTTAGTTTTCTCGTTTGAATTGTTTTACATTGTCATATCGGGGCCTTTTATAACTTACTATGCGATATGGGCTTTGCTCATTGTTGAAGGTCGTACGGTGACCTATAGTTGTTAATGTCTGTGTCATTTTTTGTCTCGTAGACAGTTGTCTCATTGGCAATCATACCACATCTTCTTTTTTATAGTTGTTATGGTTGCAGGTCATATTGCGTTAGTACAGGATGTAGCTCTGCGAGCTCGTGGAGTTGTGTGAATAATAAATGTTACTGTGACTCCGGAGGATATGGAGGGGGATAAAAGGAAAAGGAAAAGACCAGAATTTCGCGAATGATGATGATAGTTTTCTAATAGATACCACTGTTGTAAGTGTAAACTGTAACATATGTCATTAAACAAATCGGTACTTCCAATTTATTGACTGTGATTATCGGTATTTTTTTAGTACTTTACTTGTGACGTCACTTTTGTGGCGTTGAAATGGTCTTGTGACGGACTGTTCGTGGTTCATGTGTGCTTGTATTTGTGTGTTGTCCTAGGTTATTTTAAGTGTTGTTATTCTGTGGTTAGCATGTTGAAATACCTGGTATATCTGTCCCCGACAAAGTCAAAATAAAAATAACCAATAATTTCTATAATTAAAGTTAAAGGTGTAGGTCCGGTAAAGGTCGATTTTGGCCTCAAATTTCAGGTTCATCTGACGAACGATTTTGGACACTTTTTAAAAACTTAAGTGTCTTTTTCAGTTAATTCAATTAGTTTATGTGAAAGATTTTAACTGATTTACTCTTTAAAAACGCTCCGATTCATATTTAATATGAAAATTTATCAAATACGCCAAAAAAATGTCACTTTTCAAATGGTTTTTGTCAAAAATGAAAGTGGCCGCATCCGTTCTCATCCCCAACATTTCTATATGTAATGTATTATCATTTAATAACACTTACATTTCAATATTAAGAATGAATACAAATGCGGCCACTTTCATTTAAGACGGAAACCATCAAAAATTTAACTAAAATGCAAATTTTAAGATTTCAGTAATTTAGCATGACTTAATGATGCTAGTACCCGATATATGTGCATAATATTATCAAAAACTGTCCATATTTATGTAGCAGAAGCATACTACTTTCAAATAAATAACTAAAAGTTTACATTTTAACAATTTTGTAAAACGGCTCTATTTTGGGGCCAAAAAGGGGTCTTACTGGACCTACTCCTTTAGGTCTGAACTAAAACTGACATGAAATGAAATGAAATGAAACGGATGCATATCAAGCTACTAATACAATTATCTACATGTAACCAAAGAACGAGGATGTAAGAATCTAAAAGTCAAATGTTCGGCCATCAAAAATGAGCAAAATCATACCGTATAGTATTCTTAGCATGAGTTTTTATCATTCTTTCCCTGATAGTCACTGCATAAACCATAAGCGATTGAATTAAGGGTATCGAGCAGTACAGATAAAGTCATCATTACGTGAGCCATTACGAAAGAATGACCAATTAAGATTTTTTGTGTCATCATTGACCGCGGAAATAATTCATTTATAGCCACGAGTGTGTCCTCTTTTCCTCGATTTTCAAATCATTGAATGAGACTGATCACCCAATCTTTATCTATCATCAGTAATATGACGGATTCTGCAAATGAAATAGAATCTGTGTAACATTCAGGCACACATTATACTATCCGATGTATCTTTTTGGTTGCTCGTATTTTCTATGTAGTGTGTTCGACCGATGTTTGTTTTAGTGTTTATTCATGACTCGTGTCCGTTTTCTACGGATGTGATATATCACGCATATGTATTTACACAAGCGACACCGCAAGTGCCACAGCAGAATCTGCTTACCATTCCAAATCAACCTCGGGTTTGCGGGTTTCGTGTTGCTCAGTTACACTGTGTTATGAAGACTATGTTTGTCTTTTTGTCATTTTTCGTTTTTGTCTTGGCGTTGTCAGTTTGTCTTTCCCATATGAGTTTGAATATTCTTGTGGTATCCTCTGCCTCCTTTTGATGGAAAATGTTGTTCATGGACCCGTCTAACAAAGTTTGCATTTTGAAAGGACGTCAATTTAACTGATTGGACCACTTTGTTCCATCGCTTTTTTTTTTATAAGCAGCGGCTCTTATCAGTAAAAAGGATGATAGAACAAGCTTGCTAAGGTTACTTTAAGGTATGAATTTTGCTTTAGTTGAAAGCCGTACATTGACCTTTAGATTTTACATCGTCCTTTGTTTACCTGTAGAAAATTGTCTTAGTAGCAATTATCTCCTTATCTTTGTATTCATGCGTTTCTTTTTCTTTTATTTCCTTTTTAATTTACAACTTACTTCAATTATAGAAATTAATTATTTTCACTTCGACTGTGTCAGTGACAGATCCAAGAATCGTAAGGCATTTAAATGATACCCCAGGGATATTTTCTAAACCAGTATATAAATCGATAGAGATTGTATAATTGATTGCATTCTTAATAACAAGCTATTAAATAAAGGCAACAGTAGTATACCGCTGTTCAAAACTCGTAAATCGATGGAGAAAAAACAAAATTGGGGTAACAAACTAAAACTGAGGGAAACGCATTAAATATAAGAGGAGAACAACGACACAACATTTAAATGTAACACACACAGAAACGGACTTAGCATTAGACAAAATCCGATTAAAAATGTGGACAAGGACGTTCAAATTGAAAACAAAATATTACTTTGAAAATATAATGAACAATATCCTCTGACTGCCTGATCTCAACTGTTAACTTATTAATTGAGTGGTGTAAGATTTACTGTTCTCTTCTATTCAAACAACCATGCTTTTAAAAAAAACTCATTTCTATGCAGGTGTTTTTTTTAAACTACTTTTATGTAAAATTCTTGTTATTTTGTATCAAATACCAGTACATCTTACTTGAGCCCCTGTTTACAAGTAGAATTGATCGGAGTTGATACCAATACCGAAGTACTGTCTACTAGAATGGTGATACATTGGAACAAATAAAAAATAAAGTTATTATTCCTATTTAAGCTATAACATTAACGGGGGAGTTTATACAGCACCAAATACCTATTTTGACAACCAATGTCTCTTCGGTGAGGCCCTAGGTCAAAATATTTGATCATTCAAATGATACAACACCTATTGATTAGCTGATAAAACAAAAAGGTCAAACCATGGTAAGGAATGTAAACTGTGAGTGTGGAAGATGCATTCCTTCATTTATAAGTAAAAATCATTCAAAACACTAAGATTTTACAATATAAACACAAGGATGAATAGTATGATATATAAAGGATTGATAAATGTATTCACCTAAATTGCCAAATGGCAGTGTAGGTAAGTTGAATAAATTATTTTAGATGATAAATAAACATGGTTTGCTGTTTAACAATCTTAATTAATTCAAAGTGTATTCTATATAGAAAGCTGTGAACTATTTTTTTCATATTATGTTCTGTTTTTATCAAATTATCATTTGTCACGGTGATAGATGATTAAAAATTGTCCTACTTAAGTTTAACTTGAAAATAAAAAAAAACTTTGGCTTAATATCTTGGAAGATGTTATTGTCATACTGTTGAATTTTAATCACTGGTTTGTTAAGGAATAACTGTCTGATAGCCGATCTATTGTTGAAATAATACAACAAAGCTTCCTCCCTGTACTGTTTATGACGCTTCTGTATTAAATCTTCTATGAACTATATCGCTGATATTAGATAAATTAAGGCAAAATGGCTATACTGCTGTTCAATAGTCATAAATCGATTTAACTGAAACAAATCCGGGCTATAAACCAAAACCGAGAGAAACACATCAACTTTTAGAAGACAATAACATAACAACAGAAATACTGAACTGCTATCAACACAAACGCCACCATACATAGAAACAGACTATTTGATAACAACGTAAAGCGTAAAATGGAGGATTTTGATGAGCAGTTTAATTATCTTGATTGTTTGATAAATACAAGTTTTCTTTAACATGACGCATAATTGTTATCCGTTGTCTGGTTAATCTTTATTGCTTTATGTACTGATGGTTTTGGTGCACCATGAATTAGTACGTACTTTGATTGAGATTCTAACGGTAAGATTGGGATCTAACTAACTAGAAACCACTGTCACATTTCCAAGTCAGGAATATCGTTAGTGAGTTTTTGTTTATGACATAATGTTTAAGTTGTTGACTATAATGTTAAGTTACATTACAATTATCGTTAATTTAGGACGAATTAGTTCCTGACACATTGCATAGATATACTAGTATATCTAATGTTGAAGATTATGTATTGCCCTCGTGTGTTTGTTGGTTAATTTTCTTTTTGGAACGTTTTCCCAATGTTGTATACCCCGTATCTTCTTTTATGTACAACACACAAGGTCGCACGAAAGTGTGTTATCACCTGCAAATAGATTCAATTTATTATTCTAAAACATAATAAGGATGACATGGACGATAATTCAAGATACATTTATCGCACAACACATTACAGTATAAAACAAAGATATTTTTTTCAATAAGAGGTAAGATTTGAATTATTATAATTGTTTAATGTTATTCATTGTTTCCTATTTCAATAAATCGAACTAATAATGAATTGGGACCATCGTCTAAACTATTTCATTGCTTGTCCTAAATAAGTTAGTGTTTAGGAAAAATCGAAGTTAGTATCTGTTATGGATAAAACAGTAAAGACAATGAAGATAGAAATCCGACCATTTACACCAATAAACAAACAAAATATTTCAAAATAAGGTGTATTTTAAAATTATGATAACTAATATGTAGCACTATTTTGTTATAAAACAAAAATTTAAACAAGTTTACATTTCATACGTCCGAAGCGTTTTTCTTTATTCATCTACACGCTCAAAGCCAAACATTTGAAAGCCAATGTTGTATCAGAGTCGTAAATAAGAACAGTTAAAGAGCTATATGACAAAAAGGACCTCAATAGAGATTTCCAATAAAATGACATTACTCGACATAACCGACCTATCTGACCGTGTTTCGGCCTATTTGAGTGAAGGAAGACGAAGGGGACCATAAACTGCATGACGTGTTGGCTCGTTGAATGCACATACTTTGTTGGAATACATGTTATATAAAAATTAGTGCAAACTACTGTTTTAATTCTTCACATATTTTGTAATTAAATTGGGATGATTTCATTAACAACAACCTTAAAGGGAATTATTGGTTCGGTTACCGGTAATCAAACACACCTTCATTATATACTTCGTCATTTCACTTGACCCATATAATTATCTCTCTCGAACGATGAACTATTAAAGTTAATAAATCCAAATTAAGCTTGAACAAATAAAAATATTGGAATCTGAAGCGTAATCATAATGCATATTCTCATTTTTTAGTTATAAGATTAAAACAACAGTTTCAAACACACCGGAATGTAAAAGGTGTACAAGACTTGCCTCTTCTTTTTAATTACAATTCTTCTATAAATTATTTCAAGATACTTTTGTTGACGGTAAAAATTCAGTTCTCTCATGCATCTGTCAGTTTATATCTTGTTTTTAGTCATTATGATGCATGGATTTTAGGAAGAGCCCATACCAAGTTGACGTAATGTAATATAACGTCAATGTTCTTAAATTGTTTTCTTTTGTTCAACAATTTTTGGCGTTTAATTGTACAAATACGTATAAAAAACGTACATGTACGGACTATTTAATTTAATTTGTGTTAATTAAGATGATCGTTTTAGTTTTATGACCAACTTATGATACCATGGGAATATTATATTAACTGGTGTGTGCATCCGTCCGTTCTTCAGTTTTGTTCAAAATATAAAAATAAAAAAAGAAGATGTGGTATGATTGCCAATGAAACAGTTGTCCATAACAGACCAAAATGACACAGAAATTAACAACTATAGGTCACCGTACGGCCTTCAACAATGAGCAAAGCCCATACCGCATAGTCAGCTATTAAAGGTCCCGAAATGGCAACGTAAAAGAATTTAAAAAAAAACTTTAAAATTACATAACTACTATGAGTTTGATCCAGTGCTGCAAATGTTCTGATTGATAAACGTTGTATACGTTTATATTCCAGATTCATTACTGTCTCTTTGGTCGCCACACGCCTCGACAGCAAACTCTCAAAAGTTATCAAGGGAAAAGAAATATGGTCACTATTAGTCTTGTTCCGATCGGAAGTCAAATCATTGCTAAAGTGGAGAGTCTGTTATAAATATGTGTGGGATGTATAAGTACGCAGTTTCGTCCGGTCAGAGCGAGGACGTTAAATCCGATCCCTCTTTTATATATTATGCCACGCTCTCTACGCGTTAATCATGCATGAAATATTTTTCAGTGGACGTTATGCAACCAACTGTCAATTAATCGATATTAGCGTAACTTGAATTATATTTCTGGTGAGGGTAATGATTTAAATTCTGGCAGTTAAAGCCTCACCTTGGTGTAAAGACGCCAATGCTAGTAGGGAGATGACGGTTATTGAAAATATGAATCGCAAAATATGTGCGCATTTGATCAATATATTTCAATTACACTTCTTAAAGACTTTATTCTCAGTATTCGGTTATGCATTACAATTTTGATAGGTTCCTGACCCCCCCCCCCCCCCAAAAAAAAAAAAAAAAAAAATGCTTCTTTTTTTTTCTTTTTTTTTTTTTAAAGATTTGGGGATACTTAGTTTAAGATCCACTATGTCTCTTTGACATTTAACTTTTGTCGACATATATGGATAATCATAACAAGGAGAACTATTAAGTCTTGCTTATATCAAACAAGGTAGTAGAATACTACATAAAATGTCGGAATACCAAGTGTCTGTTAACAACTTCGTCAACCAAAAGTAACGAGTTCTTTGTAAAAAAAAAATCAAGCATCACATCAGTTTCACAGTTATGACCTCTTGTTCGGATCAGTTTTTAGCGAGTAATACTTTGTCTGTTACTTAAAAAAGATATCTGTATCTACCTTGTTCATTTTAGGATGCATCTTGGATCCACATCTGGCAACACAATCTATTACGTAATGTTGTTCATTGTTACTTACCAAACACATTTCCAATAATGATTGTTTAACTTATTAAAATGAATTCGGTGACCCCCTTTTAGTTGCTTATTAGGAAAATGTATAAAATACTCAAAACAATTCAAAACAATGTTTATGTATCATCCAAAATAAATAATTCAACCTACCTGTACTGCCATATGGCATGTTAGGTCAACAAATTTATTTACCCTAAATATAGCATACTAGTTATCAATGTATGTGTGTTGTAAAATCTTAGTGTTTTGATTGATGTCTTCTCCTTAATAAAGATATTATATCCCACATTCGTTTCTCTTTCGGTTTTCATTCCTTGTCCATGTTGTCATGGTTTGTCTTTTTTGTTTTATCAGCTCTTTAACAGATGTTTGATTATTTGGATGATCAACTATTTCAGCCTCGAGCCTTATTGAAGAGACACTGGTTGTCATAATTTACCTCCGGTGCTGGTTAACGCAAAAGTCATAAATCGATTGAGATAAAACAAATCCGGGTAACAAACTACAACCGATGGAGACACATCAATTATAAGAGGAAAACAACGGAACAACAGAAACACTGAAGTGCAACAAAAAACAAATAACAATGCAACACACACAGAAACAAACTATAAGATAACAACTGTCATTGTCCTGACTGGGTACAGGCCATTTAAAAGAAAAATTAGTGGATTGAACCTGGTTTTATGGCTAGCCAAATCTGGTGCTTTTATGGCAATGCTAAATATTCCACTAAAATGACAACATTACATGACAGGAATACAGTACAAATAAATGCAAGAACATTCAGGACAGGGAAGTACACAAATAAACAATACAATAGTACATTTCTACATGATCAACAAAATAACAACAAACACGTAAAACAAACTAGGACAACATAGGACAACACACAAATTTCAAGGGCGTCATCACTAGTTGGTTGACCGTGATCGAATATCTGTTCTACAAATGACGATGTATTTGTTCCTATTATTGTATTAACAATTACGTTTTTTTCTAAGATTGTGACAAAGCACGTATTAGTATTCATACAAGCGACACGGCTGCTGCCACAGGTGAATTATAATCTGCTTACCATTCTAGATCAACCTCAGGTTTGAGGGTTTTATGATGCTCAGTCAAATTGTGTTATGAAGACTATTGTTTGTCTTATTGTCATTTTTTGTTCTTGTGTTGAAAATCGAGGAAAAGAGGGTGGACGTGGTTACAATTGAAACATTTCCGTGGTCATAGATGACGAAAAAAATAAATATTGGTCAGCCAACTCGTGATGGTGGATGTAAGGAGGACTTTAATTTTGACCGCTCGGAATACTTGGTTCCATTGCTTATTCCATAAGCAACGGCTCTCTATTAGAGGAAGGATGATATAAAAAGCTTGCTTAGGCTATTATACGGTATGCATTTTTTCGCATTGTTGAAGGCCGTACATAGACCATTAGATTTTACATCGTCCTTTGTTAACCTGTCACAAGTTGTGTTTTTAGCAATAATCTCTTTATCTGTTGTATTGAAGAAATTGTAAAGTTAAGTTGTATTTTGTTTTACAAAAAAACGCCCTCTTTAGCTGAAAAAAAACTGTTTGTTGTTCTCTGGACATAATTATCTTGATATCTATAAGGCCAATAATTATGTACGTACATGCAAACTTTGTGCTGCAAGACTAAAAGGAGGCGGATGATACCACAGGGATTTTCAAACTCATACGGTAAACACAAATTTACAACGGTTACACAAAAACATAAAAATGTCAAAAAGACAAACATAGTCTTCATTACACAATGTGACTAAGCAACATAAAATTTGCAAACTCGATGTTGATTAGGAAAGGTTTAACAGATTCCGCTTCACTTGCGGCGCCGGTCGTGTTGCTGGTGTAAATTGTAAATAGATATATGCGGTGATATGAGAAGTACAAGCTCTGGAATATCGGATCAACTGTTAAATATGCTCCATATCCAGGCACAGCTGAAATGTTACTAAATCAAAATGAACAGTTCACAATTTCGTCGTGCGTCGTAGTCGTCCGTTAACTTTAACAGAAATCGTCTCCTCTGAAACTAATGGACAAAATAAAACGTGGCCTAAATCATTCTTATGATGAAGACATAATCTTTCAATCAGTTTAATTGAGGTCTGGAGCTGGCATGTCAGTTAACTGCTAGTAGTCCGTTGTTATTTATGTATTATTGTCATTTTATTTATTTTCTTTTGTTACATCTTCTGACATCGGACTCGGACTTCTCTTGAACTGAATTTTAATGTGCGTATTGTTATGCGTTTACTTTTCTACATTGGCTAGAGGTATAGGGGGAGGGTTGAGATCTCATAAACATGTTTAACCCCACCGCAATTTTGCGCCTGTCCCAAGTCAGGAGCCTCTGGCCTTTGTTAGTCTTGTATGATTTTTGATTTTAGTTTCTTGTGTATAATTCGGAGTTTAGTATGACGTCCATTATCACTGTACTAGTATACATATTTTTTAAGGGGCCAGCTGAAGGACGCCTACGGGTGCGGGAGTTTCTCGCTACATTGAAGACCCATTGGTGGCCTTCGGCTATTGTCTGCTCTATGGTCGGGTTGTTGTCGCTTTGACACATTCCCCATTTCCTTTCTCAATTTTATTAGGGTATATAAGTAAAAAAAATGTATCCGATGACATCAAGATGGCCTCCATTGCTAAACAATAGAACATGTTTTTTTTGTGCCTATAACTCTGAAATTGAGAGCAAATCTGGGATAAGTAAAAATGTTCATCAGGTCAAGATATTTCTGTCTTGAAATTTTCAAACTCATATGACAACCAGTTGTTGGATTACTGCCCTTGAATTGGTAATTTTAGGGAAATTTTCAGGTTTTGGTTATTATCTTGATCATTAATATAGATAGAGATAAACTGTGTTCGCAAAATTGTTTAGCAAAGTAAGAGCTACAAATAAGTCAACATTAACAAACTTGTCAATTGATTCCATAAGAGTTGTTGCCCTTTAAAGATTTTTTTTACAATATTTTTACAATATTTGTAATCGTCTGAAACTGCTGGGCCAAACTAATCCACACTTGGCTTAAATCATCCTTAGAGTATCTAGTTAACAAAATGTATACAATGGCCTCCTATCATCAGAGATGCCCGCCAATGCTAAAAATAGATCATGAACGTAAAATGCATTTTGGCTTATATATCTGAGATTATAAGCATTTAGAGCAAATCTGGAATGGAAGCAAAATTTTCATTAGGTCATGAATTTTCTACCCTGAAATTTTCCCAGACATCGTCAAGCGTTTGTTGGGTTGCTGCCCATGCATTGGTAATTGTAAGGAAATTTTGCAGTTTTTGGTTATTATCTTAAATGTTATAAAAGACAGAGATAAACTGTGACAGCAAAATTGTTCAGCATATTAGTTAACATAACCAGATTTGTTAAATGACCCTTTCATGAGTTATTGTCTTTTAAATGCAATTTTTCCCAATTTTTTGTAAAATTTTGTAATATTTTGTTCTGAAACTACTGGGTCAAATTATCAAAACTTGGCCTAAATCATCTAGATTAAAAACTATATTCAATGACCCCGCCAGCAATTCAAGGACATCTAAACTGATTTGTGTCATGAATTCTATTCTTGTCTATTATGTTGGAAAGTGTCCTTTGTTGAATATGCATATAGACCAAGGTGAGCGACACAGGCTTTTTAGAGCCTCTAGTTTTTTTTGTCAATTCTAGAATATTTTTCAATATTTTAGCAGTCTTAACTGTACTTGTGCTATCCTTTATTTAAAGTTGGATTGAATACATGAGTGAAACATTATCAACAAAATTTTGAAATAATAAATTTATAGAAATAAATATCTTCTTAATATCAGAACGTGAAGTTAAAGGATTTTTTTTCACGCTAAAAGGATTCTTTAAGAAATATCCTCTCTTTTATGAAAGATGGAACTAGTCGAAAAGCAGAGGAGCACAGTTTGGTCCCTGGACAATGACAATAAATATAAACATTTGATGATATCCACAATCGGTAATTATTCAAGTCTAGATAAGTTTTGAAATTACATAATTTGTTTAATATGTCACAAATCAGTTGATATAAAAAAGAAGATGTGGTATGATTGCCAATGAGACAACTCTCCACAAGAGACCAACATGACACAGAAATTAACAACCATAGGTCACCGTACGGCCTTCAACAATGAACATGAGCAAAGCCCATACAGCATAGTCAGCCATAAAAGGTCCCGAAATGACAATGCAAAACAATTTCTTGAGCACTATTTTACATGTAAAGAATGTTTTTGAGAATAAAAAATTTCAAAGTTATTTGTCTTAACCATCGAACTCACTTCAAATAATGGAATTGAATGACTTAAATTTGTGCTTCAAAAACTTGGATCATCAACTATTTAAGATATAAAAAGAAGATGTGATATGATTGCCAGTTAGAAAAATTTCCACACGAGACAAATTGACTTAGTAATTAGAATATATAAGTCATAATATGGTCTGCAACGATGAGCAAAGCCAAGACTGCATGGTCAGTGTTATGAACGTTTAATTATATTTCCATAGTTTTTGTTACCCGAAAATATTGTTCCCGGCAAAATTGACAGTTTTCTATTGTGCGTTATGAAATTCCGCCAACATGTGGCATTCGGGAAACATCATTTGTTTTTCAGTTGTTATTAATCCTACATTTCATTAGTAACTGCATTTTACCTGCTTTATATTCCTAAATCGGTGTAAAGTCGGATGAAATTGTCCATTCCTTCAATATAATTCTATGTTTACATTCTCGATAACTTTAATAATAACATTTAACCTTGACCGGCTACGGACTATATTCTTACACGCAAGGATAAGGCCTGCTAAGTCTTATAAAAACCGGATTTTTCTTATAACGAAACGAATTTGAACCAAGCTTGAAAGAATACAAGAGGTAATAACGCATACACGAAAAACACATTCAAACGTTTTAACATTTTGTATTTCATTTACTTGTATTTATTATTATTGACAATAATAATCTCTGATACTTTTAAAAGTTGTTTAGTCATTATTTAATATCCAGAAACCAAAGATATTGTTTTTAAATTAAAGATTGGCAACAATCTTTACAGTCAGGTTTATTAGGCCACAAAACGACAAACATTTAATACCGGCCGTGCCAGAGCTGTAGAGCCAGTCAAGGTCGTAAAAAACTCCAATCATCAGCAGCATGCAAAACAGTTAAAAAGAGAAAACTAACGGCTTAGTTTAACGAAATACAAATCTGTTACATAGCAACAAACGACAACCAAATTACAGAATCCTGACTTCGGACAGACTAACAGATTCGAAATGTCCAATCGTTGTGAGATTTCACACATTTCTAGAGGAAGATAATTTTAGTACCGTATAAGATGTATTATTAAGTAGAAGATTTATTTTATTTTTATCGCACAATGTGGTTATATTTTTTCCTGTAATTTTGAACATTTTTAATACAAAAGTCTCTCTATTACTGGAGTAACCTCTGCAGTGTAGCAGCATGTGCTGTTCATTTTCAATTTCGCCACTTTTACAGATTTCACAAATTCTTTGATCTCTGGGCACTTTTAAATATCTTCCTCTTTCAATGGCAAGGTTATGAGCACTTACTCTTAATTTACACAATGATGATCGATCAGATTTCACACAGTTCCAACAGCATGGAAGAAACCTCTGCTGTTGGACTTTTAGTCTCTGGTAGTAAAACGTGGTGTTTTAATTATTTTTTTCAAATTATTAAAAGGAAATCGATAAATTATTTTTTCTCTGTATTTTGTTTAAATCAAATATTAATCAACATTGACAGATGGTGTCCTCTATGTAGTGTAGTGACGAATTCACGGGAAAGAGAGTATCATGCATATCATAAGCGTTTGTCTCCCTTCTTTCATTGGAAATCGTCATTTTAGTTTAAAAGAATCCCCAAAAAGATCGCTTCGCTTCGCTCCGCAGTATCTTCAATGTTTTCAGGAATAACATGTTCCCCTTTGTGATATTGTTAGTGTGTTATTGAGGTGAAGGTCAGCTGAGTTTGGGGCACATCACGCGGACTTTACATTAGCACATGGACAAATTATGATATGACAGGAAAATTGTATGTTAAGGACCCGAACACAAAAATTTTACAGAATAATACTTAATAAAGAAAAATGGCATACCAAATACAGATTACAGAAATGATCACAACCCCCCTCCCAAGAAAAAAAAAATTAAACAAAAACTTCTAGACGGTAGTACATTAAGGTGCTAACCAAATAGAGAAAATTTCGTAAAAATGAAAACGATTATATTGCAAAATGTTGAAGGACCACTATCTAGATCATTATCTGTGTACTAAATGTGGACTAACTTTGTATGAAACCGTCTGATAAATTTTTTAATATAAAATCATATCACAAAAAGGAAAGATAACCTAGTCGAAATAAAGAAAGAATTGGTAGAAAAAAGGTTCTAAAATATTGAATAGCATATAAAAATTGTCTGCAAAAATAAAAAGAATAGGAAACAATGGATTACATTATAAAGAAAAAGGAAAAATCGGCTAAAATATAAAGAAAAAGGAAAAATGTCATAAAAACTAAAGAATAAAGAAATGGCAGACATCTACACATTCAGACCATCGTCTATATATTTAATAGACAATAGACAATAGACAATATTTTATTGGCACAAACGCATTTACAATAAATGGTAATGACCGAATGGATAAACAATTTAAAATACATGGTAGTAAAATACAAACAATTATATATATACGTGAATAAAAGATTAAAGGTATAATGAAAATCTATTGCAATAGATTACTTCTTGCATTTAAACAATTTGTTACGAAAGAGGAAGATAATTTTAGTGCCGTATAAGATGTATTATTAAGTATAAGATTTATTTTATTTTTATCGCACAATGTGGTTATATTTTTTCTTGTAATTTTGAACATTTTTAATACAAAAGTCTCTCTATTACTGGAGTAACCTCTGCAGTGTAGCAGCATGTGCTGTTCATTTTCAATTTCGCCACTTTTACAGATTTCACAAATTCTTTGATCTCTGGGCACTTTTAAATATCTTCCTTTTTCAATGGCAAGGTTATGAGCAATAACTCTTAATTTACACATTGATGATCGATCAGATCTATTTTTTAAAGCATCAACATAACCTGCCCGTTCACTCATTTTGTAAACACCCTGGAAAAATGTTAATTTTGGAGATGCTGAAATATTTGCATGTTGTTCCTGAAAACCCTGTTCAATTAGTCTTTGTGTTATAAAACCAAACAGGGGTTTAATAGTAAGGTTATCATTTGACAAATATGATAAACCTAAGTTTTGAATAATAATATTTAACCTTTTAACCCATGGGTTGCTTTTTTTTTGTAGCATTATATATTTGGTGAACTAAACTTCCTTCTGAAGTGATTAAATGGTCCCAAAATTTAATACTAGATAACATTATCCTATTTTTCAATGGCAGTCTTGCAAGTTCGGAACGACATGCATCATTCGAGGCCTTACAGTGTACTCCCAAGATTTCTTTAATAAATTTTATATGCAACTTTTCATAGGCATCACTGTCTTTAAATGTCGAAATAATCCCCCAGATTTCGCTACAATAAAGGAGAATAGGGGCTACTAAGGAATCAAAAAGTTTTTCCAGAAGTTTACAAGGGTTATCTAATCCTATTGCTTTCTTTATTTTAAAATATGCTTTCCTAGCTTTTTCCATAAGCGAAGTGATGGTGACATTAAAACTGCCATTATATCTAATATCAATACCCAAGTAACAATAAGTACTAACTGTCTCTAAGGATTTGCCATTATAATAAAATTCGTTTAGAAAAGACTTTCCGTTTGAATTAAAAACCATTACTTTTGATTTCTCTGTATTGACTTGTAATATCCAAGAAGAACAATAATTACTTAATGTATTGAGACAATTTTGCAAACCCTCTTTGCTATCTGATAATAATACAATATCATCGGCATACAATATATATGCACTTTTAATTATTGTAAATATATATATCATCTGATTAATACAGCTATATAAAATCATGATACGAATATTAAACGAAACTATCATGTCAATTAGTTGTAAGAGTTTGTTTACAGTGCACTAATTTATACATACATGTGTATATTAGCTCTATTCAGTTTATTTATTAAATGTGTCTCCTGACTTCCAAAGTTTATTAATAGAATCTTCTTACCTGACTTACAAACATTAAATCACGTGACCATTTACATTCCTTATCAACAGAAATGTTCTATTTATAAGTCTTATCAAGGTATGTAATTTGTATCATTATTTCGTTGTATATTACAATCACAATTTTAATACACAGACATCCGTACAATCACAAACACACAAAAGTGAACTGAAAATGTAGTAATAATTTGTTTAGCTTTTTGTATTTTATTTTGATTAACTCAGTTATTTCATGAGATATGTTCGATCACATTGAATTGTTTTCTTATAAGGGTCTACATGCAGGATTTCAAAAATATGGCCGTTTTTTAACAAACAAAATCTACTATGAGTACGGACAAACTGAGACATCGAAAACGTTTTAAGACATGGTAGGAACTAGATACATAAAAGTTGTATGATATCTATAATGTTTCAGAAAATTAAAAACTTACCTGGATTTTGATGTGCATTTTTTTCCAGTCTACAGAACATAGCAATATAAACAAATACACGAGTTTTATTTGATATGGCACCTTCTGCAGGGACGGGAAAAACGCAAAATGTAGTTAAGTTATTTATATTCTGAAACTTGAAATTCATTTAAATTCTATTTATCTAGGTCAAGCCATGCTGTAAAGCTTTTCCAGATGCACAGCATGCACAGGTTTGTCGGTACTCAGAGCAAAATTTGTAGTGTAAACATGGTAAATACAGCCACATTTGCAAAAAGGTTATGATGAACCATAACCGATGTTGTCTTTTAGAACTTTTACTGCCATTGATGAAAGCGCTCTCTGACTCACCTGTACAATTCGGTAACATTATTTTAACAAACCATTAGTCCCACAGCTAATAAGTCCGACGGCCCATTGATCCGAAAACACATTAGTCCGACAACCCAATAATCCGACAACCCATTACTCCGACAGAACAATACTCTGTTGTTGTTGTTATTGGTTTTGGTAGGCGACTTACTTATGTATATATACTCTGTATATATATATATTTTATCTGTATTATAACATATATGCTATACCATATGTACAGAATTGATTTGAAATCTGTATACTAGATATATAGTATACGTAAGTACAATTTCTGTATAGGAAACTATTCTGTATAACTCAGTTATGAATGTTCGCGCCTTTCTGTATATACAAAAATCGTTTATGCATTTAAAGAATTCCAAAAAAGGATATACATAAGTGTTTATGTATGGATAAGGACCGTGCAGTTGCAATAAGCATGTGTTTAACTCCAAGGCACTGACACACATATCCCGCATGAGAGTAGTTTGGTCTTTTTAGATAAGATTTACCTATAAACTTATGGCATATGCAGTGTCGGAATAATGGGATGTCGGATTAATAATAGGCTGTCGGAATAATTGGATTTCGGAGTAATGGGATGTTGAAATAATGGTTGTCGGACTACCCGGATGTCTTTAACAATTCTTGCCAGATTTTTTTTATCAAACTTCTAACATAGGATTACATCAGGAATGTCTTTGACAAGTTCAAAAATCAGTGCTGATAATTTAGTTTCAAATCAGTTTTATGCCACTTGGAAACATTTATTATATAGAAAACTGCATTGTTATTACACTCATTTGTACAATTCTTGCCAGAATGTTATAAAAATTATTCCATAGATTTTTAAAAACCAATGTATTAGTCGAGATAATTAATCATGCCAATCATTGATTTTTCAAAGAGTTATACCCCTTGGGAAAATTAGTTATATGAAAATTGCTTTTTGAGCCTTTCAATGCATTTCACGGGTACAAATCTTGCAGAATACGCATAACATTTGCATCATGTGCATAGTCTGAAACATTCATTACCCTAAGAAATTTATTTATAGTGTTAAAGAAAAAATAATCAACCGTCACCATCACAATCATCATCACAATCATCATCACAATCACCATCACCATCATCATTCCCATAACCATCACCATAACCATCAAATCACCATCACTATAACCATCACCATCATTATTATCATAACCACCACCATAACCATCAAATCACCATTACTATCACCATTACTATCACTATCACCATAACCATAATCATCACTATCGCAGTAGCCCCCACAGTAGCCACAGCCGACAACGATTTGAATATGTAAAGTATGCACTTATGTACATATAATCTATTGTAGAAGTATGGCAACCAATTCCAGTAATTGTGGTGTTGGTGAAAATCTGCAGATTAATGAACAGTCAGTAGTATGGTGTTCCAAATGTGATGAAGGACTCTGTGAAGAATGTACAAATCATCACGCTGTTTCCAATGCATCAAAAAGCCATGAAACCGTTTCTATTGCCGAATACAAAAAGTTACCGACCGAAGTCATACACAGCGCTCAGACCTGCAAACTTCATAATGAGAAATTCGAACTTTTCTGTAGAGATCACGATTGTCCATGCTGTCAGAAATGTGTGAATTCTCACAACGATTGTAAAAGTTTAACGGACATAAATGAACTCATAAAGAACATAAAAACCTCAAACGCTTTTTACGAATTCGAACAAACCCTACTGGAAGTTGTCCAGAATATTAAACAACTCCGCACTAACAGGAGAGAAAATCTAACATTGCTAGAAAATAAGAAGAGAGAAATTGAAGCAGAAATAAAACAAAGCAGGATACATATAAACCACCACCTTGATAAACTCCAGGATGACTTGATTAAAGAATTAGTAAGAGTTGAACAAAAAGAAAATAGAAAAATAGAAAAATTATTGACTACTCTAAAAAAGAAGGAATCAGATATCATTGAGGTACAAGAAAACATTGCCACTATTAAACAGCATGCGCCTGAACTTCAAACATTTTTAACCATGAAAAATATCGAAAAAGATATTGCAGTCGAAGAAACTTTTTTTCAATCGATTGCCACAAGTGGATCCACAAATCAAGTCAATATTTCATTCCAGATTAACAAGTCTTTACAGGAAATCTCTGCCATCGTACAGAATTTTGGGGAAATTAATGTCAGTTCTGATCCATGTGATTTTCCCATCCAGAAACGGAAGGATAGACAAGCCCAGATTATGGTAACTTTTCCAACCAGAAATATTGATAACCTAACTCTGAAATTACAGAAACGTATCAATACTGCAGGATTGTCAAATGTTCATAGTTGTGCACTGCTTCCCGGCGATAAGATGGTATTCTCCTGTACTAAGCAATATAAGATAAAAGTATTCAAGTCTGACGGATCGAAAGATTTCCAAATTAAGAAAATTGGTCCAACGTTTAATGTGGTATTTATTGGTGATGATTCTATTGCTGTAACTTCTGGCTTTGGAAATCAGATCAATATAATCGACTTAAAGAAGCACAAACTGAAGAAATCAATACAAATTGATTCGTACAATAGTGGAGTAGTTTACAAAGATGGACATTTGATTTATTGTGCTGGGAGTAAAGGACTACAAATGATCAGACTGAATGACGAAACCGTTACAAATGTTAGCAATTCCGAACTCCGAGATTATGCGTACGTTACAGCATTAGGTGATAAACTGTTCTACACAGATTATAGATATCACAGGGTAACCTGCTGTGATAACCATGGTATCATACTGTGGACGTTTGATGATTCAAGTGTTCTGATGTCTCCATTAGGTATCTCTGTAGACAATGATGGTAACGTGTATGTAGCAGGAAATTATACTCACAATGTGGTCGTTATCTCTCCTGATGGACAACGCTACAGACAACTCTTATCAAGCGATGATGGACTAAAAAACCCGTGGGGTCTGCATTATGACACATCGACCAATAAATTGCTAGTTGCAAATCGATTCAATGAAGCGTTTTTATTTGACATTAAATGACAATAAAAGAAGATTGATTTTTCCAAACTTCGACTTACCGAATTTATTATTTGGTAGATCTGGATTACTAACAAGGTTTTAAATGAATTATTGCATTACGTGTGGTTTGTTTTTTTACATTTCGTTGTCAGCTAATTGTTGACTTATGAGCTTGAATGTCTCTATAGTATATTTTGTCTCTCCTTTTGACCCCTTTTAGTTGCTTATTAGGAAAATGTATAAAATACTCAAAACAATTCAAAACAATGTTTATATATCATCCAAAATAATTAATTCAACCTACCTGTACTGCCATATGGCATGTTAGGTCAACAAATTTATTTACCCTAAATATAGCATACTAGTTATCAATGTATGTGTGTTGTAAAATCTTAGTGTTTTGATTGATGTCTTCTTCTTAATAAAGATATTATATCCCACATTCGTTTCTCTTTCGGTTTTCATTCCTTGTCCATGTTGTCATGGTTTGTCTTTTTTGTTTAATCAGCTCTTTAACAGATGTTTGATTATTTGGATGATCAACTATTTCAGCCTCGAGCCTTATTGAAGAGACACTGGTTGTCATAATTTACCTCCGGTGCTGGTTAACGCAAAAGTCATAAATCGATTGAGATAAAACAAATCCGGGTAACAAACTACAACCGATGGAGACACATCAATTATAAGAGGAAAACAACGGAACAACAGAAACACTGAAGTGCAACAAAAAACAAATAACAATGCAACACACACAGAAACAAACTATAAGATAACAACTGTCATTGTCCTGACTGGGTACAGGCCATTAAAAAAAAAATTAGTGGATTGAACCTGGTTTTATGGCTAGCCAAATCTGGTGCTTTTATGGCAATGCTAAATATTCCACTAAAATGACAACATTACATGACAGGAATACAGTACAAATAAATGCAAGAACATTCAGGACAGGGAAGTACACAAATAAACAATACAATAGTACATTTCTACATGTTATCAACAAAATAACAACAAACACGTAAAACAACCTAGGACAACATAGGACAACACACAAATTTCAAGGGCGTCATCACTAGTTGGTTGACCGTGATCGAATATCTGTTCTACAAATGACGATGTATTTGTTCCTATTATTGTATTAACAATTACGTTTTTTTTCTAAGATTGTGACAAAGCACGTATTAGTATTCATACAAGCGACACGACTGCTGCCACAGGTGAATTATAATCTGCTTACCATTCTAAATCAACCTCAGGTTTGAGGGTTTTATGATGCTCAGTCAAATTGTGTTATGAAGACTATTGTTTGTCTTATTGTCATTTTTTGTTCTTGTGTTGAAAATCGAGGAAAAGAGGGTGGACTTGTGGTTACAATTGAAACATTTCCGTGGTCATAGATGACGAAAAAAATAAATATTGGTCAGCCAACTCGTGATGGTGGATGTAAGGAGGACTTTAATTTTGACCGCTCGGAATACTTGGTTCCATTGCTTATTCCATAAGCAACGGCTCTCTATTAGAGGAAGGATGATATAAAAAGCTTGCTAAGGCTACTATACGGTATGCATTTTTTCGCATTGTTGAAGGCCGTACATAGACCATTAGATTTTACATCGTCCTTTGTTAACCTGTCACAAGTTGTGTTTTTAGCAATAATCTCTTTATCTGTTGTATTGAAGAAATTGTAAAGTTAATTTGTATTTTGTTTTACAAACAAACGCCCTCTTTAGCTAAAAGAAAAACTGTTTGTTGTTCTCTGGACATAATTATCTTGATATCTATAAGGCCAATAATTATGTACGTAAATGCAAACTTTGTGCTGCAAGACTAAAAGGAGGCGGATGATACCACAGGAATTTTCAAACTCATACGGTAAACACAAATTTACAACGGTTACACAAAAACATAAAAATGGCAAAAAGACAAACATAGTCTTCATTACACAATGTGACTAAGCAACATAAAATTTGCAAACTCGATGTTAATTAGGAAAGGTTTAACAGATTCCGCTTCACTTGCGGCGCCGGTCGTGTTGCTGGTGTAAATTGTAAATAGATATATGCGGTGATATGAGACGTACAAGCTCTGGAATATCGGATCGACTGTTAAATATGCTCCATATCCAGGCACAGCTGAAATGTTACTAAATCAAAATGAACAGTTCACAATTTCGTCGTGCGTCGTCGTCGTCCGTTAAATTTAACAGAAATCGTCTCCTCTGAAACTAATGGACAAAATAAAACGTGGCCTAAATCATTCTAATGATGAAGACATAATCTTTCAATCAGTTTAATTGAGGTCTGGAGCTGGCATGTCAGTTAACTGCTAGTAGTCCGTTGTTATTTATGTATTATTGTCATTTTATTTATTTTCTTTTGTTACATCTTCTGACATCGGACTCGGACTTCTCTTGAACTGAATTTTAATGTGCGTATTGTTATGCGTTTACTTTTCTACATTGGCTAGAGGTATAGGGGGAGGGTTGAGATCTCATAAACATGTTTAACCCCGCCGCAATTTTGCGCCTGTCCCAAGTCAGGAGCCTCTGGCCTTTGTTAGTCTTGTATGATTTTTAATTTTAGTTTCTTGTGTATAATTCGGAGTTTAGTATGACGTCCATTATCACTGTACTAGTATACATATTTTTTAAAGGGCAAGGACGCCTACGGGTGCGGGAGTTTCTCGCTACATTGAAGACCCATTGGTGGCCTTCGGCTATTGTCTGCTCTATGGTCGGGTTGTTGTCACTTTGACACATTCCCCATTTCCTTTCTCAATTTTATTAGGGTATATAAGTAAAAAAAAATGTATCCGATGACATCAAGATGGCCTCCATTGCTAAACAATAGAACATGTTTTTTTTTGTGCCTATAACTCTGAAATTGAGAGCAAATCTGGGATAAGTAAAAATGTTCATCAGGTCAAGATCTTTCTGTCTTGAAATTTTCAAACTCATATGACAACCAGTTGTTGGATTACTGCCCTTGAATTGGTAATTTTAGGGAAATTTTCAGGTTTTGGTTATTATCTTGATCATTAATATAGATAGAGATAAACTGTGTTCGCAAAATTGTTTAGCAAAGTAAGAGCTACAAATAAGTCAACATTAACAAACTTGTCAATTGATTCCATAAGAGTTGTTGCCCTTTAAAGATTTTTTTTTACAATATTTTTACAATATTTGTAATCGTCTGAAACTGCTGGGCCAAAATATCCACACTTGGCTTAAATCATCCTTAGAGTATCTAGTTAACAAAATGTATACAATGGCCTCCTATCATCAGAGATGCCCGCCAATGCTAAAAATAGATCATGAACGTAAAATGCATTTTGGCTTATATGTCTGAGACTATAAGCATTTAGAGCAAATCTGGAATGGAAGCAAAATTTTCATTAGGTCAAGAATTTTCTACCCTGAAATTTTCCCAGACATCGTCAAGCGTTTGTTGGGTAGCCGCCCCTGCATTGGTAATTGTAAGGAAATTTTGCAGTTTTTGGTTATTATCTTAAATGTTATAAAAGACAGAGATAAACTGTGACAGCAAAATTGTTCAGCATATTAGTTAACATAACCAGATTTGTTAAATGACCCTTTCATGAGTTATTGTCTTTTAAATGCAATTTTTCCCAATTTTTTGTAAAATTTTGTAATATTTTGTTCTGAAACTACTGGGTCAAATTATCCAAACTTGGCCTAAATCATCTAGATTAAAAACTATATTCAATGATCCCGCCAGCAATTCAAGGACATCTAAACTGATTTGTGTCATGAATTCTATTCTTGTCTATTATGTTGGAAAGTGTCCTTTGTTGAATATGCATATAGACCAAGGTGAGCGACGCAGGCTTTTTAGAGCCTCTAGTTTTTTTTTGTCAATTCTAGAATATTTTTCAATATTTTAGCAGTCTTAACTGTACTTGTGCTATCCTTTATTTAAAGTTGGATTGAATACATGAGTGAAACATTATCACCAAAATTTTGAAATAATAAATTTATAGAAATAAATATCTTCTTTATATCAGAACGTGAAGTTAAAGGATTTTTTTTTCACGCTAAAAGGATTCTTTAAGAAATATCCTCTCTTTTATGAAAGATGGAACTAGTCGAAAAGCAGAGGAGCACAGTTTGGTCCCTGGACAATGACAATAAATATAAACATTTGATGATATCCACAATCGGTAATTATTCAAGTCTAAATAAGTTTTGAAATTACATAATTTGTTTAATATGTCACAAATCAGTTGATATAAAAAAGAAGATGTGGTATGATTGCCAATGAGACAACTCTCCACAAGAGACCAAACTGACACAGAAATTAACAACCATAGGTCACCGTACGGCCTTCAACAATGAACATGAGCAAAGCCCATACAGCATAGTCAGCCATAAAAGGTCCCGAAATGACAATGCAAAACAATTTCTTGAGCACTATTTTACATGTAAAGAATGTTTTTGAGAATAAAAAATTTCAAAGTTATTTGTCTTAACCATCGTACTCACTTCAAATAATGGAATTGAATGACTTAAATTTGTGCTTCAAAAACTTGGATCATCAACTATTTAAGATATAAAAAGAAGATGTGATATGATTGCCAATTAGAAAAATTTCCACACGAGACAAATTGACTTAGTAATTAGAATATATAAGTCATAATATGGTCTGCAACGACGAGCAAAGCCAAGACTGCATGGTCAGGTTTAAAAGGCCACAAAACGACAAACATTTAATACCGGCCGTGCCAGAGCTGTAGAGCCAGTCAAGGTCGTAAAAAAACTCCAATCATCAGCAGCATGCAAAACAATTAAAAAGAGAAAACTAACGGCCTAGTTTAACAAAATACAAATCTGTTACATAGCAACAAACGACAACCAAATTACAGAATCCTGACTTCGGACAGACTAACAGATTCGAAATGTCCAATCGTTGTGAGATTTAACACATTTCTAGAGGAAGATAATTTTAGTGCCGAATAAGATGTATTATCAAGTAGAAGATTTATTTTATTTTTATCGCACAATGTGGTTATATTTTTTCCTGTAATTTTGAACATTTTTAATACAAAAGTCTCTCTGCAGTGTAGCAGCATGTGCTGTTCATTTTCAATTTTGACACTTTTACAGATTTCACAAATTCTTTGATCTCTGGGCACTTTTAAATATCTTCCTCTTTCAATGGCAAGGTTATGAGCACTTACTCTTAATTTACACAATGATGATCGATCAGATTTCACACAGTTCCAACAGCATGGAACAAACCTCTGCTGTTGGACTTTTAGTCTCTGGTAGTAAAACGTGGTGTTTTAATTATTTTTTTTCAAATTATTAAAAGGAAATCGATAAATTATTTTTTCTCTGTATTTTGTTTAAATCAAATATTAATCAACATTGACAGATGGTGTCCTCTATGTAGTGTAGTGACGAATTCACGGGAAAGAGAGTATCATGCATATCATAAGCGTTTGTCTCCCCTCTTTCATTGGAAATCGTCATTTTAGTTTAAAAGCATCCCAAAAAAGATCGCTTCGCTTCGCTCCGCAGTATCTTCAATGTTTTCAGGAATAACATGTTCCCCTTTGTGATATTTTTAGTGTGTTATTGAGGTGAAGGTCAGCTGAGTTTGGGGCACATCACGCGGACTTTACATTAGCACATGGACAAATTATGATATGACAGGAAAATTGTATGTTAAGGACCCGAACACAAGAATTTTACAGAATAATACTTAATAAAGAAAAATGGCATACCAAATACAAATTACAGAAATGATCACAACCCCCCCTCCCAAGAAAAAAACACCAAAAACTTCTAGACGGTCGTATATTAAGGTGCTAACAAAATAGAGAAAATTTCGTAAAAATGAAAACGATTATATTGCAAAATGTTGAAGGACCACTATCTAGATCATTATCTGTGTACTAAATGTGGACTAACTTTGTATGAAACCGTCTGATAAATTTTTTAATATAAAATCATATCACAAAAAGGAAAGATAACCTAGTCGAAACAAAGGAAGAATTGGTAGAAAAAAGGTTCTAAAATATTGAATAGCATATAAAAATTGTCTGCAAAAATAAAAAGAATAGGAAACAATGGATTACATTATAAAGAAAAAGGAAAAATCGGCTAAAATATAAAGAAAAAGGAAAAATGTCATAAAAACTAAAGAATAAAGAAATGGCAGACATCTACACATTCAGACCATCGTCTATATATTTAATAGACAATAGACAATATTTTATTGGCACAAACGCATTTACAATAAATGGTAATGACCGAATGGATAAACAATTTGCAATACATGGTAGTAAAATACAAACAATTATATATATACGTGAATAAAAGATTAAAGGTATAATGAAAATCTATTGCAATAGATTACTTCTTGCATTTAAACAATTTGTTACGAAAGAGGAAGATAATTTTAGTGCCGTATAAGATGTATTATTAAGTATAAGATTTATTTTATTTTTATCGCACAATGTGGTTATATTTTTTCTTGTAATTTTGAACATTTTTAATACAAAAGTCTCTCTATTACTGGAGTAACCTCTGCAGTGTAGCAGCATGTGCTGTATATTTTCAATTTCGCCACTTTTACAGATTTCACAAATTCTTTGATCTCTGGGCACTTTTAAATATCTTCCTTTTTCAATGGCAAGGTTATGAGCACTAACTCTTAATTTACACAATGATGATCGATCAGATCTATTTTTAAAGCATCAACATAACCTGCCCGTTCACTCATTTTGTAAACACCCTGGAAAAATGTTAATTTTGGAGATGCTGAAATATTTGCATGTTGTTCCTGAAAACCCTGGTCAATTAGTCTTTGCGTTATAAAACCAAACAGGGGTTTAATAGTAAGGTTATCATTTGACAATTATGATAAACCTAAGTTTTGAATAATAATATTTAACCTTTTAACCCATGGGTTGCTTTTTTTTGTAGCATTATATATTGGGTGAACTAAACTTCCTTCTGAAGTGATTAAATGGTCCCAAAATTTAATACTAGATAACATTATCCTATTTTTCAATGGCAGTCTTGCAAGTTCGGAACGACATGCATCATTCGAGGCCTTACAGTGTACTCCCAAGATTTCTTTAATAAATTTTATATGCAACTTTTCATAGGCATCACTGTCTTTAAATGTCGAAATAATCCCCCAGATTTCGCTACAATAAAGGAGAATAGGGTCTACTAAGGAATCAAAAAGTTTTTCCAGAAGTTTACAAGGGTTATCTAATCCTATTGCTTTCTTTATTTTAAAATATGCTTTCCTAGCTTTTTCCATAAGCGAAGTGATGGTGACATTAAAACTGCCATTATATCTAATATCAATACCCAAGTAACAATAAGTACTAACTGTCTCTAAGGATTTGCCTTTATAATAAAATTCGTTTAGAAAAGACTTTCCGTTTGAATTAAAAACCATTACTTTTGATTTCTCTGTATTGACTTGTAATATCCAAGAAGAACAATAATTACTTAATGTATTGAGACAATTTTGCAAACCCTCTTTGCTATCTGATAATAATACAATATCATCGGCATACAATATATATGCACTTTTAATTATTGTAAATATATATCATCTGATTAATACAGCTATATAAAATCATGATACGAATATTAAACGAAACTATCATGTCAATTAGTTGTAAGAGTTTGTTTACAATGCACTAATTTATACATACATGTGTAATATTAGCTCTATTCAGTTTATTTATTAAATGTGTCTCCTGACTTCCAAAGTTTATTAATAGAATCTTCTTACCTGACTTACAAACATTAAATCACGTGACCATTTACATTCCTTATCAACAGAAATGTTCTATTTATAAGTCTTATAAAGGTATGTAATTTGTATCATTATTTCGTTGTATATTACAATCACAATTTTAATACACAGACATCCGTACAATCACAAACACACAAAAGTGAACTGAAAATGTAGTAATAATTTGTTTAGCTTTTTGTATTTTATTTTGATTAACTCAGTTATTTCATGAGATATGTTCGATCACATTGAATTGTTTACTTTATAAGGGTCTACAGGATTTAAAAAATATGGCCGTTTTTTAACAAACAAAATCTACTATGAGTACGGACAAACTGAGACATCGAAAACGTTTTAAGACATGGTAGGAACTAGATATATAAAAGTTGTATGATATCTATAATGTTTCAGAAAATTAAAAACTTACCTGGATTTTGATGTGCATTTTTTTCCAGTCTACAGAACATAGCAATATAAACAAATACACGAGTTTTATTTGATATGGCACCTTCTGCAGGGAGGGGAAAAACGCAAAATGTAGTTAAGTTATTTATATTCTGAAACTTGAAATTCATTTAAATTCTATTTATCTAGGTCAAGCCATGCTGTAAAGCTTTTCCAGATGCACAGCATGCACAGGTTTGTCGGTACTCAGAGCAAAATTTGTAGTGTAAACATGGTAAATACAGCCACATTTGCAAAAAGGTTATCATGGTTATGATGAACCATAACCGATGTTGTCTTTTAGAACTTTTTACTGCCATTGATGAAAGCGCTCTCTGACTCACCTGTACAATTCGGTAACATTATTTTAACAAACCATTAGTCCCACAGCTAATAAGTCCGACGGCCCATTGATCCGAAAACACATTAGTCCGACAACCCAATAATCCGACAACCCATTACTCCGACAGAACAATACTCTGTTGTTGTTGTTATTGGTTTTGGTAGGCGACTTACTTATGTATATATACTCTGTATATATATATATTTTGTCTGTATTATAACATATATGCTATACCATATGTACAGAATTGATTCGAAATCTGTATACTAGATATATAGTATACGTAAGTACAATTTCTGTATAGGAAACTATTCTGTATAACTCAGTTATGAATGTTCGCGCCTTTCTGTATATACTAAAATCGTTTATGTATTTAAAGAATTCCAAAAAAGGATATACATAAGTGTTTATTTATGGATAAGGACCGTGCAGTTGCAATAAGCATGTGTTTAACTCCAAGGCACTGACACACATATCCCGCATGAGAGTAGTTGGGTCTTTTTAGATAAGATTTACCTATAAACTTATGGCATATACAGTGTCGGAATAATGGGATGTCGGATTAATAATAGGCTGTCGGAATAATTGGATTTCGGAGTAATGGGATGTTGAAATAATGGTTGTCGGACTACCCGGATGTCTTTAACAATTCTTGCCAGATTTTTTTTATCAAACTTCTAACATAGGATTACATCAGGAATGTCTTTGACAAGTTCAAAAATCAGTGCTGATAATTTAGTTTCAAAACAGTTTTATGCCACTTTGAAACATTTATTATATAGAAAACTGCATTGTAATTACACTCATTTGTACAATTCTTGCCAGAATGTTATAAAAATTATTCCATAGGTTTATAAAAACCAATGTGTTAGTCGAGATAATTAATCATGCCAATCATTGATTTTTCAAAGAGTTATACCCCTTGGGAAAATTAGTTATATGAAAATTGCTTTTTGAGCCTTTCAATGCATTTCACGGGTACAAATCTTGCAGAATACGCATAACATTTGCATCATGTGCATAGTCTGAAACATTCATTACCCTAAGAAATTTATTAAAAATGTTAAAGAAAAAATAATCAACTGTCACCATCACAATCATCATCACAATCATCATCACAATCACCATCACCATCATCATTCCCATAACCATCACCATAACCGTCAAATCACCATCACTATAACCATCACCATCATTATTATCATAACCACCACCATAACCATCAAATCACCATTACTATCACCATTACTATCACTATCACCATAACCATAATCATCACTATCGCAGTAGCCCCCACAGTAGCCACAGCCGACAACGATTTGAATATGTAAAGTATGCACTTATGTACATATAATCTATTGTAGAAGTATGGCAACCAATTCCAGTAATTGTGGTGTTGGTGAAAATCTTCAGATTAATGAACAGTCAGTAGTATGGTGTTCCAAATGTGATGAAGGACTCTGTGAAGAATGTACAAATCATCACGCTGTTTCAAATGCATCAAAAAGCCATGAAACCGTTTCTATTGCCGAATACAAAAAGTTACCGACCGAAGTCATACACAGCGCTCAGACCTGCAAACTTCATAATGAGAAATTCGAACTTTTCTGTAGAGATCACGATTGTCCATGCTGTCAGAAATGTGTGAATTCTCACAACGATTGTAAAAGTTTAACGGACATAAATGAACTCATAAAGAACATAAAAACCTCAAACGCTTTTTACGAATTCGAACAAACCCTGCTGGAAGTTGTCCAGAATATTAAACAACTCCGCACTAACAGGAGAGAAAATCTAACATTGCTAGAAAATAAGAAGAGAGAAATTGAAGCAGAAATAAAACAAAGCAGGATACATATAAACCACCACCTTGATAAACTCCAGGATGACTTGATTAAAGAATTAGTGAGAGTTGAACAAAAAGAAAATAGAAAAATAGAAAAATTATTGACTACTCTAAAAAAGAAGGAATCAGATATCATTGAGGTACAAGAAAACATTGCCACTATTAAACAGCATGCGTCTGAACTTCAAACATTTTTAACCATGAACAATATCGAAAAAGATATTGCAGTCGAAGAAATTTTTTTTCAATCGATTGCCACAAGTGGATCCACAAATCAAGTCAATATTTCATTCCAGATTAACAAGTCTTTACAGGAAATCTCTGCCATCGTACAGAATGTTGGGGAAATTAATGTCAGTTCTGATCCATGTGATTTTCCCATCCAGAAACGGAAGGATAGACTAACCCAGATTATGGTAACTTTTCCAACCAGAAATATTGATAACCTAACTCTGAAATTACAGAAACGTATCAATACTGCAGGATTGTCAAATGTTCATAGTTGTGCACTGCTTCCCGGCGATAAGATGGTATTCTCCTGTACTAAGCAATATAAGATAAAAGTATTCAAGTCTGACGGATCGAAAGATTTCCAAATTAAGAAAATTGGTCCAACGTTTAATGTGGTATTAATTGGTGATGATTCTATTGCTGTAACTTCTGGCTTTACAAATCAGATCAATATAATCGACTTAAAGAAGCACAAACTGAAGAAATCAATACAAATTGATTCGTACAATAGTGGAGTAGTTTATAAAGATGGACATTTGATTTATTGTGCTGGGAGTAAAGGACTACAAATGATCAGACTGAATGACGAAACCATTACAAATGTTAGCAATTCCGAACTCCGAGATTATGCGTACGTTACAGCATTAGGTGATAAACTGTTCTACACAGATTATAGATATCACAGGGCAACCTGCTGTGATAACCATGGTATCATACTGTGGACGTTTGATGATTCAAGTGTTCTGATGTCTCCATTAGGTATCTCTGTAGACAATGATGGTAACGTGTATGTAGCAGGAAATTATACTCACAATGTGGTCATTATCTCTCCTGATGGACAACGCTACAGACAACTCTTATCAAGCGATAATGGACTAAAAAACCCGTGGGGTCTGCATTATGACACATCGACCAATAAATTGCTAGTTGCAAATCGATTCAATGAAGCGTTTTTATTTGACATTAAATGACAATAAAAGAAGATTGATTTTTCCAAACTTCGACTTACCGAATTTATTATTTGGTAGATCTGGATTACTAACAAGGTTTTAAATGAATTATTGTATTACGTGTGATTTGTTTTTTACATTTCGTTGTCAGCTAATTGTTGACTTATGAGCTTGATTGTCTCTATAGTATATTTTGTCTCTCCTTTTGAGACCGGTATAAATATGTGCATGTTTCTTATCGGTATCAATATTCATTCCTGTATGGAAAAGTTGCAATGATTTAAATGAGATTGCCATGAATTCCAAAGATTTTTGGATTGAAAAAAAAAATACATGGTAGTGGTTCAAAGTAGAGAAAAACAGGATTTGGGTTATCCATCCATCACACACTATCAATACATGCATGGAGAAAACAAAACTATTACAAATCAAAGAAACAACATTTCTTCATCGCAAAGTCATAATGTTTCCTTCAACATGGAACAACAACAAATTTTTCACCTCGCTGCAAGTTAAAGACGTCCCCTAGTACAGCTTTACTGGAATTGTTTGCAGAATGAACTTTATAAGATATAACACCACAAAATTGGCATGGTCGAATTAACATATTGGAGAATAGTATACGTATTTAAAACAAAACAGTGTGTATACTCATACAGTACATACACTTGTAGTGTTATTATTTAATATGCATGAAGAATTGAAGGTTCGGGCTAATTATCAATGAGACAAGAACCCAACGACAAAGTAAATCAATTCAATATAAATGAAGAAAAAGGCGATTTCTATTGAACCTTTACTTGCATTAAACAAAGATTGTCGCTTAGTCATTATAACGCTACCAATGATAATTATGAAGTAATAGCACAGAAAATAGAGGAATATGCGAATTATTTTCGCTATGGTGACCTGTACCAACCGGAACGAATATTTGTTTACGAGGAGATATTTATCAAGAGCCAGCGCAAAGTTTGTTTCTCGTGGCGTTAGGCTGTATATTTAGGCATACCGGTATGCGCTTAGATTTTCACTTCCCATGATGGCTATACTGGTAATGAGAAATGGAAGATTAAATCCTCGAAAGGAATATGTGAGGTATAATTGGTTAAGTGACCCTTCCGGGAGCGGTCTTTTTTATTTATTAAAATAGCTAGAGGAATCTAATCGAGAACCACCAATAAGTTACAATCTTTCTCCAGGTGGAATGTTGTAGCCATTTGGACATGGCAGATTGTTTTGCTTTAAATCGATTATGTTCAAAATTAAATGTTTTTGCTACCTCGACTTATCCTATTTTTTCAATATTTTAATGTTGGTTCTCTTTAAATAAACGAGTTTTCACTGAAAGCAAAGGAACACATAAAGAATTTAGCTATCAAATAAGAAAAGTAAAGAATATAATAATAGGCAATTGTCAATATGACCACGCCGAATCGATACTTGTTGTTCACTGAGTTTAATCAAGATTTTGTTGAACTTAACTGGTTGGATAAAAGGGCAAACATTTTCTTGGTAGTTCATATTTGGTTTTTTAGGCCATGCACGGTTGTAATATTTATTTTAAAAAAGGCGGATATACGTCAATGTAAATTGAAATACATCTCTTCTCATATTACCTCCTTGCTTAAACACAATTCATTATAAGTATATTTTTTCATCGAAGATATCAGGTATACGTATTTAAGACAGCAAAGCACGGTATACGTTTATGAGACAACAAGCAATCGACCGCATAAATCAACATACATTTCAATACGAGACAGCAACCAATCAACAACATAAATCAACAGACATTTCAGTATGAGACAGCAACCAATCAACAACATAAATCAACAGACATTTCAGTATGAGACAGCAACCAATCAACAACATAAATCAACATACATTTCAATACGAGACAGCAACCAATCAACAACATAAATCAACAGACATTTCAGTATGAGACAGCAACCAATCAACAACATAAATCAACAGACATTTCAATACGAGACAGCAACCAATCGACAACATAAATCAACAGACATTTCAGTATGAGACAGCAACCAATCAACAACATAAATCAACAGACATTTCAGTATGAGACAGCAACCAATCAACAACATAAATCAACATACATTTCAATACGAGACAGCAACCAATCAACAACATAAATCAACAGACATTTCAGTATGAGACAGCAACCAATCAACAACATAAATCAACATACATTTCAATACGAGACAGCAACCAATCAACAACATAAATCAACAGACATTTCAGTATGAGACAGCAACCAATCAACAACATAAATCAACAGACATTTCAATACGAGACAGCAACCAATCGACAACATAAATCAAAAGACATTTCAGTATGAGACAGCAACCAATAAACAACATAATCAACAGACATTTCAGTATGAGACAACAACCAATCGACCGCATTAATCAACATACATTTCAATACGAGACAGAAACCAATCAACAACATAAATCAACAGACATTTCAATATGAGACAGCAACCAATAAACAACATAATCAATATCAATTTGTTAATACATGTAAAAAGATTTCTGGTATACATATGTGAGACAGCAACCTACAAAAATAATCGAAGGACAGGTCCATATGAATATAAGAAGATGTAGGTTCAACAAACTATTCAAATATCGACTCATAACTCATCTTATATCCCCAAGCCGCTATCGTCTCAATACATAAATATACTAAGTTATCACAAACCCTGACAAAATTAAGTTAGTTTAAGTCAACCGAAATATACATCAAATAAATGAAGGAGAGAGGAGATTCTCACCTAGAAAGCGAACGAGGAAATATGTTCCCAAAATTATCAGGTTGTGTGCGTTTTTTTTTCTTTCATTTTGGAAGAAGGGACAAATGATAAATGATTACAGACATGCACCGATCATTTTACTAGGAAACATGTTACAAGTATCCGTTAAAAGTGTCATGTTGACCTGGAATGTAAATTTGGCCGGTATAATCCGACAAGAATCTTTTTTTACTATGCAATACAGGACATTGTATTTTCACACGATAAATACAGTATAAAATATATGATGAAATCAAGTGCATATAAATAGCTCTGTCACTAGCTCCGTCCATGCGTTTTGCTCTTGCTAGATTTTTATCCTGTATCTCTTGTATACAACCCATTGATTTGTTATTTATGTTTAACTGTTTTGCCTTTCCTATAAACGTATGCCGTATAAAGCATAATAAAGTTATGAAGACAAACTTCTTCGTCGAATGAATTTTGAAAATCAGCATGAAATAGGGAATAGTTTGGAAATTTCTAGGCGGTATTATTTTATATGACCATGATCCGATGGATGCATTAACGAATCACGTCATTAGATTGATTACGTCATCAATGTGTAGTGCACTTTTTGAATACTTTTTCATCTTTTTAAGTTTTGGATTTTTTCGGCGTTTTTTCTTATCCGTTTTTTGTAAAGGTATTTTGTCCTTATTTGAATAATTTCTATCTTCTATATTTTATGTATGCAGAACTTTACTTGTATAATATTCTTACATTTTTTGAAAAGTAAACTCTTGATAACTTTAGCCAGTTTAGGAAAGTAAGCCTAACATGCATTTATAGATATACTAATACTGCAATAGCGCCGAGTAAAAAGAGTAGATTTGAGACTTCTAAATAATATATATATATATATATATATTTATAAACGCATTCTTACATAATTTTATTTTCATTAATTTCATAAAAAGGCTCCCTTTTCATATTTTTCAATCTTGGGAGAAAAAAAAAACGCGCGAAAGCTTCAAGACGGAGGAATTAAATTTATCACAAAAACGGCGGCGTCATAGTACATTACGTAGTTCATAACATAATTTGAATTGGCCGATGAATCGGCCCTTTGGCACTGAGAGGAGTATGTCTTTGGGCCGATCATCGGCCCTGTGGTACAGAACTCGTTAAGAAGTCTTAAACTAGCGCATCCACTAAGTTCACATGAACAGTTTGAAATTTCGTTGCTGATAGGAGCAGACTTTTACTGGAAGATAACTGAGGATAAGGTGATACGAGGTGAAGGACCCACAGCAGTTAGTTCCAAAATCATCAATTCTTATTTGAATGGAGAGTTGTTTCATTGGCACTCATACCACATCTTCCTATATCTATATCAAAAGACTGCATTGATATTTGAAAATGGACAATACCACGCGAAGTTGCCATGGAAACAGGACCACCATGACTTGCCATCAAACTTCTATTTAGCGAAATCCAGAACAAAAAGCACAATCAGAAGACTTTGTCGGGAACCAGAGCTACTTCAAATATATGGGGATATAATTAAAGAGCAAGAGAAAAGAGGATTTATAGAAAAGGTAAAGGAAGATACAATTCCGGTCAAAATTCATTACATTCCTCACCATGCTGTTAAAAGGGAATCAGCTACCACACCCATTAGAATTGTATATGATTGCAGCTGCAGACAATCGCCACACCATGCAACCTTAATGACTGTTTAATGCCTATACCGCCAGTACTTAATGATCTTACAAAAATTCTGATGAGATTTCGACTGAACAAAATTAGAGTGAGCACAGATATTGAGAAAGCCTTTCTACATGTTGGCCTAGACAACAGTGACAGAGATGTAAGACGATTCCTATGGTTGAGCGATCCGAATGACAAAACTAGCCAGCTGATTACTTACAGGTTCAAATCTGCCTCATTTGGCGCCACATGTTCTCCATTTATCTTAAATGTAGCATTACTGAAACACTAAGATACAAAACAAAACGGAAACTGCATCCACCATGAAGAAGGATTTGTATGTTGATAACGTTTTATCGAGCCTTGATAATGAGAAGAAAGCTCTTACATATTTCTGCGAAGCAAGATCGTTAATGTCAAAAGCTGGCTTTATTCTGCGCTCTTGGACATCAAATAGAAGCCATCTACGAGAACTTGCACATGCTGAAAATGTGCTTGACAAAGACACTTAAACGAAAATACTTGGACTACGTAGGTATACAATTACAGACAAACTTTCTTTTCCGGAAGTAAAATTGAACCAGGAAATCGGGAATATCACAAAGCGGGAGATTGTAAGCCAGTCATCAAGGATTTACGATCCGTTAGGACTTTTAATCCCTATTACTGTGAGAGCCAAAATAATAATGCAAGATTTATGGAGACAGAAAATAGACTGGGACAAACCTATAACGTCGTCCGAACTGCAACAGATAAGGATACAACTTGTCAAAGATTTAAAGATCAAAACAACTGTAGAAATGAAAAGGCACAATTTCATGGACGTCAAGTTGGTTACCTATTCCCTATTCCCTATTCGTTACCTATTCCCTTTTCCCTATTCGTTACCTATTCGTTACCTATTCCCTATTCCCTATTCGTTACCTATTCGTTACCTATTCCCTATTCCCTATTCGTTGCCTATTCGTTACCTATTCCCTATTCCCTATTCGTTACCTATTCGTGACTTATTGTTTTTGCTCAGTTCTTATTATTTTTATTCTTCTTCTTCTTCCTCTTCTTCCTCTTCTTCCTCTTCTTCTTCCGCCACTTTAAAAATAAACTTGTCCGCAGCATTTCTCCAAAACTACTTGTCAGATTTACTTAGGGTTTCATAAAATGTTAGACTAATATGTCTAGGTGAGCCATCTATCGTTCATTTGTGCATTGGGGTCTATTAAGGGGTATTTTGGGGGGCAGAAAGAAGGGAGGGGTTTACTATAGAACCCTATTAGATTTTATTTTCTAAAATTTTCAAATGAATATAACTTGAAAACTGTAAGTGATAGATACATGCAGTCTGCAGAAATGATTAAAGGACAAAAAAACCAAACACATGAAATATAGGGGAGTCCCTGGGGGGGGGGGTGTCATCCCTACCCCCTTCAATTCGAGAATATGCTTTTAACTTGTAAACGGTCCAGATCCCCACCCCTAAACGATATATATTCTTGTATGGGACAATAAAACTAATCAAATGAAATTAAATAAAAGTTCCTGGGGGTCACCCCCACCCCGTTCAATTTGAGAATGTACTATTATCTTGAAAACGGTCCAGATCCCCACCCCTAAACCATATATATTCTTGAATAGGACGATAAAACAAATCAAACGGAATTAGATGGAAGTCCCCGGGGGTCATCCCCACCCCCGTTCAATTTTAGAATGTGCTATTATCTTGTAAACGGTCCAGATTGCCACCCCTAAACCATATATATTCTTGTAGGGGACAATAAAACTAATCAAATGAAATTAAATAGAAGTTCCTGGGGGTCACCCCCACCCCGTTCAATTTGAGAATGTACTATTATCTAGTAAATGGTCCAGATCCCCACCCCTAAACCATATATTTTCTTGTAGGGGACAATAAAACAAATGAAATGAAATAAAAGGAAAGTCCCTAGGGGCAACCCCACCCCCTCTTGTTTGAAAACTTATAAACGGTCAACATCCCCACCCCTAAACTATATATATTCTTGTAAGGGACAATAAAACTAATCAAATGAAATTAAATGGAAGTTCCTGGGGGTCACCCCCACCCCGTTCAATTTGGGAATGTACTATTATCTTGTAAATGGTCCAGATTCCCACCCCTAAACCATATATATTCTTGTAGGGGACAATAAAACAAATGAAATGAAATAAAAGGAAAGTCCCTAGTGGGTCAGCCCACTCCCTCTTGTTTGAAAACTTGTAAACGGTCAACATCCCAACCCCTAAACTATATATATTCTTGTAAGGGACAATAAAACTAATCAAATGAAATTAAATGGAAGTTCCTTGGGGTCACCCCCACCCCGTTCAATTTGAGAATGTACTATTATCTTGTAAATGGTCCAGATCCCAACCCCTAAACCATATATGTTCTTGTAGGGGACAATAAAACAAATAAAATGAGATAAAAGGGAAGTCCTGAGGGGGTCATCCCACCCCCTCTTGTTTTAAAACTTGTAAACGGTAAACATCCCCACCCCTAAACCATATATATTCTTGTAGGGGACAATAAAACAAATAAAATGAGATGTAGGAAAAGTCCCTGGGGGTCACCACCACCCCCTCCTGTTTGAATACTTGTAAATGGTGGAGATCCCCACCAGTAAGCCATATATATTCTTGTATGGGACAAAAAATCAAATCAAATGAACATGGGACCATATGAATTGCGAGTTATGGGAGCTTTGTTTGGGAGACTTCGTAACAGCATCCTGTTACAATTACTTCTTGTTGTTTATACTCTTATATCTGGTAATAGTTCTAAATTTGTTGAGGTAAAATGATTTTTTTATGACCTATTTATATGTGTTTGTGCTCAACCGATCCTTTTACTTTATGTTCGAAACTCATTTGTTCCTTATTTGATTTTTATACGTTCTACCTTTTAACTGCTTTATGTCCGTATGTTTGAAGATGGATCTTGGTTCGAAGGGATGAAATCACCGTGTTAGCGCTTGCATAAAAAAAGATGTGGTATGATTGCCAATGAGACAACAACCCACAATTTTTTTTTTGCGCGCCCGGAGAATGTCGTGAATATAGCGCGAACCATGTTCCTGTGTTAATGTACTTTTGTTTGTCTACGTCGGAACGCTCCGCAGTATCTTCAATGTTTTCAGGAATTACATAGATATAGAAAGATGTCCCCTTTTGTGACATTCTTAGTGTGCTATCGAGTTGAAGGTCAGCTCAGTTTGGGCCACATCAAGCCGAGTTTACATTAGCAAATTAAAAAATTATGATATGACAGGAAATTTTTTTATTAAGAACCTAAACACAAGAATGGTACACAATAATGCTTAATAAAAAAAAAGGCATACCAATTACAGATAACAGAAATGATCACCCTACCCCCCCCCCCCCCCCCCCCCAAAAAAAAAAAGAAGAAATGAAACAAAAGCTTCTGGACGCTCGTATATCAAGGTGCTAACAAAATAGAGAAAATATTAAAGAAAAATAAAAACGTTTATACTGCAAAATGATGAAAGATCATTATGTAGATTATTATCTGTGTACTAAATGTGGGCTTACTTTTATAAAAATTATAAACTTTTCTGGATTTTGCTATTCATTTTTTTTCATTTCTGCAGAAGGTTCAAAATTACGGAAGCCGATAAGGGCCATTAAAAAAAAAAAAATTATGTCGTAATTACGACATAGCATGTCGTAATTTCGACATAATATGTCGTTATTACGACATCGCTATGTCGTAATTTCGACATAACATGTCGTTATAACGACATCGCTATGTCGTTATTTCGACATAATATGTCGTAATAACGACATCACTATGTCGTTTTAACGACATAGCTATGTCGTAATAACGACATCACTATATATATTAAAGAATATGTATTATCATTGCCAAGAGACTAAATGACACAGAAATTAACAACTATATGTTATCATAATGCCCCCAATAATTAGAAAAGCCCCCGCATAGTCAGCTATAAAAGAGGGACGAAAGATACCAGAGGGAGAGGCCCCGAAATGCTGTGTGGCAGACAGTGTTAACATTAATTAATTATTAGCTCCCTTGGTAAAACTCCAAATTTCATATTTAAAGTATTTCATTGTTGATTAATTTACATGATGCTTAATAAGTATATATTTGTTAATTGCATAGCTTTTGCTATTTGAATTCATTTGTTAAAGATATTTATTCATATTGTAAAGTTTAATATTTGTATCGTTGCAAAATCTTTGGTCACCTTCTTTGGGTACCTTCTGTGAGAAACTTATATAATTTATAGAAACTTCGAAATTTCATCCGCAAAACAAAATAAAAATGTTAGAAAACACGAACCAATATTAAAGCAAATTCAATACATGTTTCAAATTATGTTTTTACAGCTCTTGATTATATACTAAGTAATATCTAGTATATTTGATGATTATATTAGCAAAGCTATGTGAAAAAAAAACCGGATGTCCAACGTTACATTTATGAAAAACTGTTTTAAATCTTATGTATAGTGATCCTATTTCTTATTCTCTGATCTTCTTGATACTTGGCAGGAACAACGACAGGTGTCGGTTCTTTGTGGCGTTAAAGACGTTATTTTTGCCAAATTTTATTTGACTCGGTGGCTTTATATTAAGCGGGAATAAGAAAAATGTCCAACGACGTTTTTCGTTATCTCAACGACTGAAAGTGAATTTTGTAAGTAGCAGAAAATAAATAAAAATAGTAAGACAATAATAATATCTAACAAAAGTTCAATTATTGCTGATTCAATAAAATCTTCTCTACACAGTCGTTTTTCAAACGGTAGCCATTTTGTCCAAGTTGATATTTCATTTTTCAAAGCAGTTAACGCGTATTTTTTATAATTAATCAAATCAAAAGTTAGATACACGAAGAGTAAAAAATGACAAGATTCTTTTCTTGTTAACTACATGTTTGGGTCTTAAAGGAATAAAATACTTCCACACATAACAAAACAGTAGCCAATTTGTCCAAACGTCGAAAGTTCGAAAGACGCTAATTTCCGTCGTTACATGTGCTAAAGTTTCAATTAAATGTTCATGATAATTAAAACAAATCGTGTTGTGAAATTTGGAAAAACAGGTTGATGATTGCTGCCGAAAAAAAAGAATAGCGCATGTTGCTATAGACTCAAGTCCACCCGGGGACATAGGTTCGACACAGGTTAAATTTTGCAATTTTTATTAATCGTTCATAGCTTTTAACGATTTATTTAAAAGAATGGTGAAATGGGGTAAAACATCTCATTACATGAACTTCGTCCAACTTTTGCAAAGACAAATTTTAGACACCAAGACAATCCTCTAAATGTAAAATTCGAATTGGAAATTTATATTGTGGAAGTACTCCATAGATCATTTAAAGTCGTCATTTCAGTAAGGTGCAATCACCAATATTAAAAGACTTATACCAGTTCACGGAGTGTTTTACTTCGCGATTTGTCCTGCTATTCATGTTATAACTGTCGTGATGAAATTAATTCCTGTACTAGCGAAGCCCGAACTTCGTCAATATAAACTTGTGAATGAAATGGAGGTACTAGTAATTGAAAGACAAATCCCAAACAGCGACGAAAACCGTTTCATCGAATTTTAAAAACCCGGGATTATTTAAGCCGTTTTCGCGGACGATCCAGGAGTAGATTACTATATTTTAAAATGTATATCAGAAATTAAACACTATAGATGACTTGCGGAAATAATTCTCAAGCCAAGGTTCAAGTAATTGAAGGGGTGTATTTCGACAACTTATGTACCAGGGAAAATACAATTCTATTCAAATTTAACCAAGGGAAAAAGTGTTCGATTTACTTGCAGAGTGTCAGATATATTTGTATTGGGGTTGAGTTAAGATTTAGAAATTTTACAATGACAGATGATATGCACCTTGAAAGTTAAACATCATATGATAAAAGTTTCGTACATCTAAAAAAAAATATCCTTTTTACGGAAAGCTGTACCACATCTGCCTATATCTACTTCTGTCCCATCTTTCTTTCCCACATTACTTGCGACAGTAATGCATTTTTAGTTGAAATAACTTAAAGGGTAAACATTATTAAATAGATTTCCACAACTTGAGGTAATTTATGATAAAATGACATCACAAAACGAACAGAACCAGAATCAGAAATTTTAAAAAATTTGTAATATAATAAATAAATCAACCAACATATAAAAAAACAAATAAAACTTGCAAAAATTAATCAAAAACCCTCTTCGACGCCGCTTTTTACGTGTAACGTCGTGTTTTAGGAACATCGTGCCAATCGTTTGACAGTATATACACAGCAATCGATACGTCCATTCACCCTCATTACCACAAACCACCGAGTTGTGCGCTTGTTTAAAGAAAGGTGTTAGGCTTTGCTTGCCTTGATAGGACTTTAGGTCAGTCGGCTTAGTTCCCGGTTGGTTTCTTATTACTTTCAATCAGGATCTATAAAATATATAAGTTTCTCACAGAAGGTAACCAAAGAAGGTGACCAAAGATTTTGCGACGATACAAATATTAAACTTTACAATATAAATAAATATCTTTAATCAATGAATTCAAATAGCAAAAGCTATGCAATTAACAGATATATACTTATTCAGCTTCATGTAAACTATTTAACAATGAAATACATTAAATATGAAATTTGGAGTTTTACCAAGGGAGCTAATAATTAATTAATAACACTGTCTGCCACACAGCATTTCGGGGGCTCTCCCTCTGGTATCTTTCGTCCCTCTTTTATAGCTGATTATGCGGGGGCTTTTCTAGTTATTGGGGGCATTATGATATGACCTATAGTTGTTAATTTCTGTGTCATTTAGTGTCTTGGCAATCATAATACATATTCTTTAATATATATAGTGATGTCGTTATTACGACATAGCTATGTCGTTATTACGACAAGTTATGTCGAAATTACGACAAAGCTATGTCGTTGTAACGACATATTATGTCGAAATTACGACATAGCGATGTCGTTATAACGACATGTTATGTCGAAATTACGACATAGCGATGTCGTTATAACGACATATTATGTCGAAATTACGACATAGCGATGTCGTTATAACGACATGTTATGTCGAAATTACGACATGCTATGTCGTAATTACGACATAAATTTTTTTTTTTGAATGGCCCTTATCGGCTTCCGTACAAAATAAACTAAGTTTGGAAAACGTTTGAGAAGGTCCCCTTATATAATCAATGTTGTGAGTAGTATTAATTTAAATGGACAATAGATAGAAAATAGGCACCTAAAAACAATAGATGATTTAAACTGTAACTGAGTGGACCGTATTATATGAAACTCGTGTATTTGTTTATTTTGCTATCTTTTGCAGACTGGAAAAAAATGAACGTCAAAATCCAGGTAAGTAATAAATCTTCTGAAACATAGACTTCATATAACTTTTTTTTATCTATAGGTCCTAGCTGCTATGCTTTCTTAGATGCGTCAGTTTGTATGCACTCATAGTAGATTTTTGGGTGTAAAAACAGCCGTATTTTTTTCAATTCCTTCAGATGAACCTTAAATCTATATCCTCTGATTAAGGTTCATTAGGACCCTTTGGCTAAAAAGGCCGTACTTTCACCTCAAAACTAACTCTGAGTACAGACAAACCTGCGCATCTGTAATTTTTTTAAGGCATAGCATGGCCTAGATAAATAAATTTCAAATAGGTTTTATGTTTTAGAAAAATAAAAACTAGGATTTTGCCGTGCACTTTTTTTTCATTCCTCCAGTAGGTGCCAAAATAAGTTGGGAAACAGTTTTGAGAACTTCCCCGCAGTTAATAATTGAAGTAAGCTGTACTGATTTACATTGACAATAGATGGACAATAGATACCTGACAATAATTTGTGATTAAAATTGTGGACCATATCAGAGGGTAGTAATGCCCTATACCGTCAGGCGTCAAACGGTCATTTTCAGCTACCGTTTGCGTCAAATTGGTTATTTTTTTTACCGTGATTCGTTAAACTATCCTTATCGTTATTCGTCAGAGGTCTCAAATAATTATCGTTACCGTCATTTTGGGGGGAAATTTAACGTGATTCGTCAAAAATCAGTAAATTTTCTTATCGTCTAATAGAATGTACGTGTACATTTTATCGTCATGAATAAAAAATTACCGTTAACGACATTTGGCAAGAATTTTTACCGAGATTCGTCATGAAGGTGCACACATTACCACCCTCATATCAAGGGAAACTGTTTTTTAATTTTATCATCTTCTGCAGGGACGAAAAAAGTGGGTGAAAATACAGTCATTTTAGCCAAAGGGTCCTTAATACAGCTATATAAAATCATGATACGGATATTATCTAACTAGGTCAGTTAGTTGTGTAAGAGTTTGTTTGTGCACTAGCATCTGAGACTAGCATATACATACATTGATTAATATTATTTCTATTCAGTTTATGTTTTGAATTGTGTCCCCTGGTTAACAAAATTTATTTATAGAATCATCTTACCTGACTTATAAACATTAAAGCACGTGACCATTTACGCAATGTTATATTTACAAGTAATAGCTTTTCCAAAAAGCTTGCCGTATTTTAGCTGATTATATTGATTATATTAAGCTGAGTATGACAATCATGACACCTTCAAAGCGACATAGGATTGAGCAAGAACGTATTGACTTCTATTTCACTATTCTACCAAACAGGAAGTAATACTCTATAGACTATAACACTCTCATGAAAAAATTCCATGGCAATATTATTTACCTACGAAAACATGTTTAACCCCAAGCGCCATTGTCATGATTGATATGGACTATATAAAATTGCTGTTTGGTGTGAACCGAGCTTTGCGTTGAAGACGAAACTACAAACTTTAATAGTTTACTTTTATAAATTGTGACTTGGATAGACAGTTGTCTTTGGTATTTACATGTATATGAGATCCTGTAATATCTATCTACAAGATTGAGATCACATTTTTTTGTAATAAATTTAAAACATATATAATTCTGTAATATCTGATAATATGTATCAGTTATTTGTGATTTTTCATTTGATGTGTACTCTCTGGTAATGTCAGTATCAGCATGATCAGTTGAATGGTTGTGATATAAAAAAAAATGGGACAGTTTGCAATTGTCATGTGCAGGTACACCACATGTGGATCTTTCCCCTCTCATTTATAAAATTGTGCATGATATTTATCAAAGAAACGCACCAGTATTTTGGTGAATGAAACACTTGTCATATTAAATTAAAGTCAGAGGTGGAGTTTTGTTGTTTTTATAGGGAATCACTCAAGCATGACTGGAGTTGGCCCCTTTGTAGGCAGTCAGTAGGCTCCCGCTTATGAAAATTTCTGGATCCACCACTGAAAGTTTGAGTAAAGTTAGATAAGAATTTATGACAAATTATGTTGAAATTTGCACAGATAATGAATGAAAAATCTAGTAAATTAAAAAATAGGCACTATTATTAAAAGCTTTCCTTGCTTATTCACAATCACATATAATATCCTCCATGCTATTCCGATCTGAGTTTTTATTCATACATACATGTAGTCTGGTGCTGTTCCAAGTAGTCTTCTTTATTCTGTTTCTTGAGAAGTATTTGTTTTACCTGTTCAGTCACTGTAAAGTGTTACAATTTATATTTAAACGCAACACATAAATAGTGACCAAAAAGGTACGGCTATCACATGAGAGAAGCTAGAAAAAAGTAAAATGTAAACATTTTAAACATTTTTGTGGGACCATGAAAATGTGGTATAAAGATAGATATGCATAGATAGACCATAGAACAAATAAGCAAACAAATTCAAAGGAGATGTACATGTAAGATGAATTATGAAAAAAAAGAGGCATGGACAATAAATATAGCCTTTGTTAGAGGTGACCCAGGTCGCCTTTCTCTAAATCAGCTATATTAAAGGTAACCACATATTTCTGGGCCGGGTTGAAAAATAAATGAAAATGACTTTGAAAAAAGCTAATAGAAATACACCAAATTTGGGAGACATCTATTAAAATGTTTGAAATAATAAGAAAGTTGAGAAGAACTAAGCTTTTTCAGATAATATACAGACTATTGCAGTCAGCCTATAAAAGACTCTTTGCCTCCTGAAATGTTTGCTTATACACTGTGCTTTCCTATAATGATTTAAAATCAGTGTGATAGTTTTCATGAAGAACACAGGTATAATGTCAAGATAAATGTTGTGTTACATGTATCTACCCAAATAAGTAAAATATAAAAATTCTTGACTTCTAAAACCAGTGATTGATCTCCTGATTTATATCTCATCACTCTATGCAGATGCTGTGCGAAAAAAACCAATTGACTTACCAGTATGCTTCTTTCCATTGAGTTGATTTATTATTAATTATTTCGCTTTGAATACACCTTATTGCTACATATGTACTATGTCCGCCATTACAAACTGTACATGTACATCACAAATATTTCATGTAAAATTTTGATGTTTTAATACAAAATATATGATGCCACAATGGAAAAGTAATTGTTGTATGACATTAATGGTTAAAGAGGGACAGATTCTCAGGTCAGCTGGGACAATAAGGGGGAGGGGGGCGATTTCTCCACTCATGCTTCAGTGCTTCCCTACATAATCAACCAAATAGTAATGTTCATCACGAAAAAATATACTAAGTGTAAGACCTGATGATGTGAATAAATTGAAATCAGACGTATCAAATAGAGTTTTCAGTGCTTTTGATATATCAATGGGCAATCTGATGAGTTAAGCCTTTTTCGACTGATTTTTATAGTTCGTTCTTATGTTGTACTGTTATACATGTACCACTGTCCAAGGTTTGGGGGAGGATCGGAATCCCGCTACAATGTTTTACCCCGCCACATTATTTATTTATGTGTCAGTCCCAAGTCAGGAGCCTGTAATTCAGTGGTTGTCATTTGTTTATGTGTTACATATTTGTTTTTCGTTCATTTTTTTGTATATATAAATAAGGCCTTTGGTTTTCTGGTTTGAATTGTTTTTCATGTCATATCAGGGCCTTTTATAGCTGACTATGTTGTATAGGCTTTGATCATTGTTGAAGGCCGTACGGTGACCTATAGTTGTTTTAAAATGTCTGTGTCATTTTGGTCACTTGTAGACAGTAACTGTTGTCTCATTGGCAATCATACCACATCTTCTTTTTTATAATGACTGCTGATTACCACTGTGTCCATACTGGGACTATTATGGTCCAACAACCAGTGGCGGATGCAGAAATTTTCATAAGTTCAGGCCCACCAAATTTCCCAGAAAAGGATGGCATGCCCCCTGGTTCCCTTCTAAATCAGACTCCTGACAACTCCAAAGAATAAAACAGCATGTACGAGTACACCAAAGATCATCAAACTGTCTACCCCACATGCAAACATCTTTTTCGGAGTTCACTGTGTTGCAAGTTTTTTTGGTTTGAAGGATCGTATAAATGATTGCCTCGGGGGTCATTGTCAAATATAAAGCTAAATTATATAATTTGCAACAGCTGACACTATAGTATCCTATAGTGCACTGAAACCCTTGCCAATAACAATACCGTGATGCTTGGTGTAGGCTTCTTTGCATATAAGAAACCATATTGCTCACCTTGTAATTTTTGTATTCTTCTAAATTATCAGTAGCGTCGAGTTTGTTTATTTACACCAGAAATCAATGAAGCGATGAACTAATCCCGCTATCATGTTTAACCCCGCCACATTCTGTATGTATGTGCCTGTCCCAAGTCAAGAGCCTGTTATTCAGTGGTTGTCGTTTGTTGATGTGTAACATATTTGTTTTTCGTTCATTTTTTGTGCATAAATTAGGCCGTTAGTTTTCTCGTATGAATTGTTTTAAATTTGTCATTTCGGGGCCTTTTATAGCTGAATATGCGGTATGGGCTTTGCTCATTGTTGAAGGCCGTAGGGTGACCTATAGTTGTTAATTTTCGTGTCATTTGGTCTCTTGTGGAGAGTTTTCTCATTGGCAATCATACCGCATCTTCTTTTTTATAATTCAAAAATATATAACTTCAATTCAATTCATGTTATCTGAAACGTTAGCTGCATTTGGAAGGGAAATGATCGTTTTATAAGAGGGTTACTTAATAGAAATTCACAAAAATACAAAATTTCTATTTGTATATTACTTCAAACGGCATGTTTTTATAGATTGATTTATTGATGTTTGCTCAACGCCAAATGAAATCATTTCTTGAATAATCAGATGAAAAATTAATTGAACAACAAACTGAATACGTTTCCTCTACAAAGTGAAAACCGAAAGAGAGGGGATGCAATTCAAATCTCCACTAGAAAAAGAGAGCATATTGGTTTCTCCACGCCAGGCATATGACAGTTGGTTGGTAACGTTTGATTTTGTCAGGTTTTTATTTTACTTCCCCCTTTTTGAATTTACCTTTGAAGCTCGATATTCTTGTTATACATTTTTCTCAAAGTCATTATGTAGATGATATACATTTATAACAATCAATATGTTGCTAGACCGACGAACAAATATAGTGACGCAGTTCCATTTAATCCTGGATAAATAGCCTATAAAATAGATAACCTCGGGTACATTACAATATTTTTCACATGATTTAGCAGGAAGTTAAATTTGAAACTGACAACTTAGTCGGATTGATTGGTTGGTTGATAATTGATTTTGATAAATCCACAAGGCAAAAACTGGCTAGTTTTGTACACATGAGAAGTTATCTAAAAAAAAAATAAATTCCGCAACAAGTGTAAAGCTACAATAATATTTGTAGTGTTTGAATTTGTATAATGCTTTAATGAGTATTTTAATTTCGTGATACTATCTTAAATGTGACATATTGAATAATTGACCAATCCATTTTTCCCTTTTCCATGAATGTGACCTACCGAATTAGACTTATCACCGGGTTTGTACTAACACGAGCAATACAATGGGTGCCACATGTGGAGCAGGATCTGCTTACGCTTCTGGAGTACCTGAGTTCCCCCTAGTTTTGGTGGGGTTCAAGTTGTTTAGTCTTTCATTTTATATGTTGCGTTTGGTGTGCTGTTGTTTGCTGTTTGTCTTTCTCTTTTTTAGCCATGGCGTTGTTAGTTTATTTCCGACTTATGAGTTTGAATATTCCTTTAGTATCCTTTGCTTCTCTTTATTGCGTTTAAATTTCACATTTAAGTGATATTTAGTGCAAATGTATATCAATAAATAGTTTCATACTTAAACTTTACATATTAACCTTAATGCAAAATGCTTTTAGTGATATCTTCTAAAAAATATTAAGCCCATAGCACCCTAGATTTTCAACCACAAGACGATTTTAGAGACCTTTAACCTCAAAGATGTGAAAAACAAACCTCCGGATTGCTCATGTGCATCGTCAAAACTCAATTATAGTCTAGCTGATCATGTTATTACTGGCGACTTTGGCATCGTAGCCAATGAATACATAGCAGAACTGTTAGCCAAGGGACCAACATATAAAATTCCCCAGCCCATTAACTGGAAATATAACTTCAGGTTAATGATGGATGCAGTTGAGAACTATGCCAGAAAATGGGTAAAGCGCGAACCAGATGAACCATAACTGGACACTTTGTCTGAATGGATCAAAGCTATTCGATCATGCATGCAAAAGCGCATTCAGGAACTACGATGTACTATGAACACACAGGTATCTAAACCATTCAAAAATCCGGAGATTGTGGATACTTTGTCCTCTTTTCATGACAAATATGTCGTTGTTCCAGCAGGTAAAGCCTCCCATGATATTGTCTTCATATGTAAAACTATTATTTTGAATGTCTCACAAGAGAGCTTGGCAAAAACGGCAAAAATGGTTATCCTACATATTCTTTAACATCATTTACAAAAGATGGAATTATCGAAAATCACAAATCTGTCCTTTTCTTTTTTGGTATTAACATCAAAGAAGACGACGAAAATCTACCGTCATTATACCAAAAAAGACCATCACAAAACCTTTTATAAAGAATGACACATTGCTGGATCATCAAGATGTTCGACTTAACACCTTTATGAAGTGCTGACTACTATTCTTTTTAGTAAAAGAATAACAAGAGTAAAAGATGGACTTTAGAAAAATTGTGATGAGATATATTCAACCAATGGTGTCAATCAGATGTGGATTCTTAGAAATTCTAAAGATCTACTGCTTAATCTTAAATCACAATCTCTGCAATTTTGCAGCAAGATTAAGACCTTAGATTTTTCTACATCATCTAATTAAACAGAGCTTTTCTGTAAAAGTGGGAGTCGTAGATTAAATGTCTTGTTTTGGGGTTATAAGAATTCTTATTTTGTGAAGAACCACACTGATGCTATCAGAAAATACACTGATGATGATGTTATCAAAATGCTGGACTTTTGGATCGACAATATATTTGTTGAGTTTGAAGGATTGATATTTCAACAGACAGTCGGTATTTCAATGGGTTCCAAATGTGCACCCCTTCTGTCCGATTTTGTTTTGTACTCGTATGAAGCAGAATTCATTCCAAACCTTCTAAAAGACATGCAAAAAGAAAAAGGACCTTGCGAATTTTTCTAAGTTTACTTTCAGATATATTGATGATGTCCTGTCACTGAATAACCCACATTTCAGTCAGTATTTATATCTCATATATCCCAATGAACTTGAAATTAAGGATACTACTGATACTAGTAGGACTGTTTCATACCTTGATCGTTTCCTCAATATTGACACAGATGGACGACTTCAGACTAAAATCTATGACGAACGGGATGATTTCAACATCTCAAGTATCAACTTCCCATTTCTCAGTAGTAACATATCCTCTGCCCCGTCGTATGGTGTTTACATATCTCAATTGATACGTTATGTACGTGCATGTTCACACTTCTTGTACTTCATATACATGAGTGTGCTCATTACGCAGAAACTGGAGGAGGAGGAAAGGTTACATATGACACTCGGTAAATTTTATGGATACCGTAACGAATTGGTTGATATATTCAGTTGGATATTTCGTTATATCTTATGTTCGCTGTTGAAGACGACGTGGTTCCTTATTTTCTCATCCCGCTTTCTGGTATTTTGTTGTTACTCTCTTATATGTGTAGGTCCGATGGGACATTTTGTGCTGATTTGCTGTCTGTTTATTTCGTTTGTGGTTTGCATTCTGAATTTTCGACTAATTCATTTTAATTGTACATGTTGTACCTTTGTTATCTTCCGACTCTTTTGTAAGTGTTTTGCAAACTGTTGATTAATCACAAAAACATTATGTACAAATTATAATTGGTTTATTTTAAATAAAATGGCCGCATTCCGGTTGACAAGCAGCACAACGTGCTCTAGATAATTTGCTGTTTGTTTGTGCTGAAAGCTGATAGGAATGTTATACAAAATACATAAGTGACTTTATATCAACTAGTTGTCAAACTATATTTAAACATGAACCTTAGATATAAACCATTTATACACATATGGAAAATAATTTGAAGGCAATTGCGGGTAAAACAAAATTAGTACCTCAATATACTGAAGGTAAAATTCAGGCAACCTTCAAGTGTTAATGCAATGTAGTGCTATCCCTTAGGAGGTAAACTGTTATTGTAAGATATTTCAAAACGCTAGAAGCATGTGAATATAACCTAATTAAATGGAACGACCTTGATAAGAAAACCAAACCATTGACAATCAACGATGAAAGAAAATTGTTTGATTAGAAATCACCCCTTCCTCAAGATTTAGATAAACTGTCGCAGCAATTAAAAGAAAAAAATAAATATTATTACAATGTTTTATAGTACAAATACTATATTGATACAAGAAAAGAAAACTGGCCAATGGGCTCATTTGGAATATGGTCCATTGTTGTTTGTAATTGGTGACAATTTATTAAACAAGTCGAAGAGAAATTACTCTGGTGCAGAAGAAGATAACTAATAAAAACTGTCGCAGATGATTTACTTATACAATACAGTGATAAGTTGAATCAAGAACCTGATTCATTCCTCACAGATTCTTTAATATAACAATAAGACAAGACACTCCCAGAAACTGACAATGGCAGGGGGCAGGTATTTCAGATAAAGTTGAAACACAAAACCTATAGAAAAATGATGATAGTTAAACCAACACAGAAAATATAGAAACAGAAAGAACTACTGAAACCTCTAACAACATAAGTGAAAATAAAAGTGATACACAAAGTATCATGATTAAAACCCTTTTAGAAAAAAGAGAATTGCAGAATAAGGAAACAAATGATCTGAAAGCAAGTCTGCATATGCTAGAAAAATGTCAAGTACAAAATGATGAGAAAAGGACAGAAATATGTGGTATATGCAAAACAGTACTGAAAAAAATAAATGATATGACAGAAATCACAGATGAAATCAAGGTGTGTAAAAAGTCCATAATGAAGATGGAAAATGTGCTGAATTCACAACTAGAAAGAAGAGAAAAGAAAACTACAGAAAATAGCTATGATATTACAGAAAAAGTATTGATGAATGAAAACTGTCTGATGTTAAACTGTGAAAAGCTGGATAGAATTAATTCAGAAATTAAAGACTTGAAAAATCAGCTAGTCAAATGATAATAAACAACATGAACCAGATATTAGGATTACAGAAGTAAATACAGATTTAATTCATAAAGAGAATAGTAAAAATGTACAAGAGATCAATACCAGAGAATAAAGTACAAACATGGTCACAAAAGAATACTCAGACAATGACTTAAGGACTATAGGTACGTTTATAATAAAAGACCTACGTAGTAGCAGGATGTATAAGAACACATCTGTACGTATTACTACCTTACGGGATAGGACAATTTATGGTGCTACACAGCTTATTAAATCCGGTAATATCAGTGAAAAAAACATCATGTTTCAAGTTGGATTAAATGAACTGAAACAAATGAACCAGATGATATAATGGAAGAGATGGAAAGACTTATACAGTCTACATTACAAGAACTACCAGGATCATTAATCATACTGAGTAAGCACATAGTGAGCTCTAAGCATCATTGTGTAAAGCCTCTTCAGCACAAAGTTGGCTTTCGGCATCATTTACGACTTTAAAGAATCATATATTGTTCTCTAAATATAATATAAACGGTCAAAACAATCTTAATATTTTTTCGCCTCCTTCATAGAAGATCAGAGATTTCTCACTAAAAGTATATATATTAAAATTTCATCCACCCGAATGGTACAAGAAACGTCTATCACCATTTCCACATATAAACCATGTTAATTCTTAAAAAAACATTTTCTTTACACATAAAATTGAAAAGTGTGTGTCAAAGAGACAACAACCCGACCAAAGAGAAGAAAACAGCATATCAAAATGTCAGGTATAATATAAACGGTGCGACAACTCTCCACCAGAGACCAAATGACATAGAAGTTGACAAGTTCACCGTACGGCCGTCAACATTGAGCAAAACTCTTGCCGTATAGTAAGTTATAAAAGACTCAGTCACAGTTCGACATAAGAACAAAACATAAAAACCAGCTAAAAAGGGTTTATCTGATCAGATCAATACAAAGCACATTGAGACACATAGTACAGATCTGACAGTACTCGTAAATTATAGGTATATTGTAGAACCGTGAATATGTATAAAGCTCCTTCATTGTTGATTTTACTTATCATTAACATTTCCAAGAGGTACACATTCCTCCAAAAAATAATCGATTGGCCCTAATTTTAGAATTCCTCCTAAATATTGCTTATCAAAACCATTCTTTTGAATTATTTTTTATTCAATGAGAACTGTAGGTATGAGAGCGTTTATGCTTGTCGGATGGATGGGTATCAAAATCTCTTTATCCCCTGCTTCATTGTGATTCAAAGGGCGACAATAGTTTAGAAGCGTATGATTTACTCGTATGACTTTAAATTGCTTCAAGTTTGTTGTAATTCAATTTGAGAGATGGGTTGTGTAGGTTTGTATTTATAAGTGAAAATATTTTCAATTCATTTTTGGGTAGACATTTTGGTCCATTGCTACATGAGATATTTCTAGTTTGTCTCTGTATCGCCGGCGGCGAAATCAGGTATGGTCTGTCTGTTTGTTTCTCTCCCTGTGTCTGTCTGTCTGTGTGTTACATTTCTTACACTAAACATAGTCATACAAGGACAATTTTCGTCAGACTTTTTATAAATTTTCTGTTTACAAAACTTTTAATTTTTCGAAAAACTAAGGATTTTCTTACGTCCAGGAGTAGATTACCTTAGCCGTATTTGGCACAACTTTTAGGAATTTTTGGGTCCTCAATGCTCTTCAACTTTGTATTTGTTTGGCATTTTAACTGTTTTGATCTGAGCGTCACTGATGAGTCTTATGTAGACGAAACGCGCGTCTGGCGTATTAAATTATAATCCTGGTACCTTTGATAACTATTTACACCACTGGGTCGATGCCACTGCTGGTGGACGTTTCGTCCCCGAGGGTATCACCAGCCCAGTAGTCAGCACTTCGGTGTTGACATGAATATCAATTAATTGGTCATTTCTATAAATTTTCTGTTTACAAAACTTTTAATTTTTCGAAAAACTAAGGATTTTCTTACGCCCAGGAGTAGATTACCTTAGCCGTATTTGGCACAACTTTTAGGAATTTTTGGGTCCTCAATGCTCTTCAACTTTGTATTTGTTTGGCATTTTAACTGTTTTGATCTGAGCGTCACTGATGAGTCTTATGTAGACGAAACGCGCGTCTGGCGTATTAAATTATAATCCTGGTACCTTTGATAACTATTTCCATGGCTTCCATTGAAGGGAATGATTTTATATTTGATAAAATTGACAATGGAAATAGGGAATGTTTCAAAGTGACAACAACCCGACCAAAGAGCAAAAACAGCCGAAGGCCACCAATGCGTCCTCAACACAGCGAGAAAATCCCGCACCCGGAGGCGGGCTTCAGCTGGCCCCTAAACAAAAATGTGTACTAGTTCAGTGAAAATGGACGTCATACTAAACTCAAAAACATATAAATGAACTAAAATTAAAAATCATACAAGACTTACAAAGGCCAGAGGCTCCTGACTTGGGACAGGCGCAAAAATGTGGCGGGGATAAACATGTTTAGTGAGATCTCAACCCTCCCCTATACCTCTAGCCAATGTAGAAAAATCAAACACACAGCATTACGCACAGTAAAACTCAGTTTAAAAGAAATCCGAGTCTTCTTCTTCTTCTTCTTCTTCTTCTTCTTTAGAATTTTAATTTTATCTATGATGAGGATTATTATTATAATATGTTTGATTTATTAGATTTATTTGAGGTTAAAGAGGATAATTAAGACACTGAGTTTAATTTTTATTAAATAAATCAAAAGAAATATGAATAATATTTATAATAAATTTATAGGATTAAACACTTTACATTTCTGATATAATTCAGATTTGAAGTGAACATGGTGAAAGGCTAAACATTCTGGTTTTTTTTATCAAAGTTTTTTTCAAGGAATAACTATTTTATTGAACATAGGTTTGTATTGTAAATATTTCATGCTAATTTGAGTTTAGGCTTAATTGATTTATTTACTCCTTTAAAAAAAGTATTATACATATATTTGAATTGACAGGTAGCAGACCAATTAATGTATGTTATTATTTCAGTTACCTATTCTGTACGTAGGGCAATATGAAAAAAGATAAAAGAAAATTTATCTAATTAGCACAAACAAAAATTGTGACAAATGTGTTGTTTAAAATAAACAAATGTTGGTATATATAATTACATGTAAAATGCAATGATTATTAAACAATACTATTGCAATTTTAGATATGTTTTTGACTGATAACTGAAATACATATCAAATCTGTAAAATGTCAGAAAGACAATAACCAAGCCTCTTTACAAACCTTTATTCAATCGAAGTCAATATATTTCAAAGATGTACAGGTGTTATATCTGGACATACATTGCAATTTAAGATACGTTTTTGACTCGCGTGCACTTCATGTAAACGCTGCGTTCACTCTGCGTTTACTCCCAAATTTTAGTAAACATAAAAAGTAAACGGGCGTTTACTTTTACGTTTACCTCCGCATTAATGCGAAAAAGGCGCGTCTTCTAACTTTGTTCATGGTAAACGGGCGTTAACTTCCGCGTCTTCTGGGTTGTTGTTTTGTTTTGTTAAAAGTAAACGCACGTGGTTGGGTTACACTAATGAATGGAGCAATGAAAGAACAATTTCAGGACCAAAATGAAAATGCTAATATCTTTTTTTTTTTATCATAGGATTTATCTTAAATTTGAACTATAATAAAAATTTCATTATTTAATATTTGAAAATATGAAAATAACGAAAAAATATTTTCAAAGCTTGCGAAAACGCGAACTCATCAACGTTGACAATGACCGGACCAATATCGACAATGACAGGACCAAATGAAAGTGCTAATACCTTTTTTTATTTCTCAAAGAATTCATCTCAAATTTGCAATATAATAAGCCTGAAAATTATATACTTTTTATACCTCAGAATGAATTGTAAGACATAAAAGTGAAGAAATTTAAGTTTAAAATTCCAAATTGATAGCTCTATAAGTCTACGGTTACTAATATTTATTTCAATCACAATAAAAAGTGACAATATTTTTTTTTATTAATATTCTTGTACTTGCCTGATAAATGAGTACTTTTTATACCTTAGGATGGATTGTTAGACATAAAAGTGAAGAAAAAAAAAATAAGTTTCAAATTGCAAAATTTGTCGCATAAAAAAAGGGGCCAATATTTTTCATTCTGTTAGAATATCATACAGCGGCACTAAAATTATGTTTTATTAAATTAAATTAAATTTTGTCCCTAAGGATGAATAGTTTTACACAAATTGAGAGCTCTATAAGTCTACGGTTATTAATACTTATGTCGATAACAACAAAATGTAACAATATTTCTTTTGTTTTATTAATATTCTTGTATTGGCCTGATAATTAATACTAGCACTACCTCAGAATGGATTGTTATACAAGTGAGAGGTTTAGCTAGCTATAAAACCAGGTTCAATCCACCATTTTCTACATTTGAAAATGCCTGTACCAAGTCAGGAATGACAGTTCTTGTCCATTCATTTTTGATGCGTTTTGTTATTTGATTTTGCCATGTGATTATGGACTTTCCGAATTGATTTTCCTCTGAGTTCAGTATTTTTGTGATTTTACTTTTTGTTAGACATAACAGTGAGGAATTTAAAGTTTGAAATTGCAAAATTTGTTGTCGCATCAATATAATATAATCAATATGAGGTGTCAGTATTTTAACTTTTGTAAAAGTATTATATTACAGCATTAAAATCTTGTTCTTTTGGTACATAAGACGGACATTTTTACACAAATTGAGAGCTCTTTAAGTCTATGGTTAGTTAACGCCCGTTTACTACTGACTAAACGGACACAGAGAAATTTCCATTTTGACCGCGTTAACGCAATTGTAGTAAACGCGCGTTTTCTGGTAATTGCGTAATGTTTATAATCACTCTTATTCTTTTTAACAGCTTTTTATAATTGTTTTCAAAGTAAAAAATATTTTTGTTTTAACGAACTTTGGTCTGGTCTATGTTTGATTTTATATCCTTTTGCATTTATTTCTCTTTTAATCTCATAAATTACTTCATCTGAACATGCTTGTTTGTAGTTTTTATTCTTGCGTTTATAAGGTTTAGTAATAGTTTAACAAGCAGTAGTTGAAATATCCTGCAAAATATTAGTTAATTAATATGTATACTCCTCAACTCAACATTGTCTTCTTTGCATGTTTGTAACTCTAACTCTATTACATCCCTTTTTAAAACATTTTCTCTTATTGATGCGTCAACTAATTTTTTTTTGAGTTTTCAAACCATTTGTAAGATTTTATTTGTTGCCATTTTTTTCATCTAATACTTTCTATTTATCAAAATTAAATACGCAATCTATGTATAATTCTATCTGTACATGATCTGATAGATAGATACAAATATTTGTCTTAAAGTATTTCACTGAGGACAGGAGACTATCACTGACAATTGCATAATCTACAGTACTATAATCATTGTTTGACATACAAGAAAAAAAACCCAAGGGAATCTCCTACAGATCTAGCAGTTGATATGCGTAGTCTCGAAGATAAGCACAACCCTTATAACTTTAAACCATGTGTATTAAGAGTTAAGTCTTCATTTCCTCTGTCAAGTTTATTATCTGATTTGAGTTCATCTTGTTAAATACTTTTAACCATTAAATATGTTAATATAAGGAGAGACTTTCCCTTTTGAATTTTCCTCGGAGTTCAGTATTTTTGTGATTTTACTTTTTTCAATATAATCTGGATTTGTTGCTGTCCTTGCATTAAAATCTCCTATATGTAGTATTTTACCTTTAGTCGGAGGCGAGCATATTTCTTGTTCAAGAGATATCAAATCATATTCATAGTGGCTTGATGAAATAGGTGGGATATACACCACACACATAAAAAAATCTTGGGAGAACCCAAAGAATGATTTATTTACTTTAAGCCAAATACGAATTTTAAATAGTTGATTCCCTTCCAAAATTGTTGTTGAATGTAAATGATAATACCACCACTATGGCGTTTTTCTTTTTTTCTTTTTTTTCTGAAATTTGAGATAAAATTAAACCCTGGAATTTAAAATTGTGCGGTGTCGCCTTTCCATATCTCTAGTAGAATAGTTATATCATTATTTAATAAATTGACAAATATTTTGTCATTAATCTTATCACAGAGACCACCCACATTCCAAGACGATATTGACAATTGTGTCTTTTTTGTATTCATAGATTAACATATTATTATTGATCTGGAAGCTGTTTTAATTTTACCTATCTGAGATTATAATTGGAAATAACATATAAGAACATAAAAAGCATATTCAATATATAAACAGTTTGTAAATCATTAAAGTAAACATTCACAACTGATAAAAATGTGTTTCTATTCGAGCAAATATTTCTATGCATAACCTGATCCCCATAAGATGTGACAAGAGAGACAACGCAAAATAAGACCTGAACATTTGTCATACTATAGTTTCCAATACCAAAACTTTAAAATTTGTTAATAAGTGTTCTCTTTTTCAAAAAATTGTTTGATATAATTATAGGACACTGAAATTTATCTTTTTGTCATATGCATTTTCTTATATATAAGGCATTAGATATATATAGTTCAATTCCCCATTTTCTACATTTGAAAATGCCTGTACCAAGTCAGGAATGTGACAGTTGTTGTCCATTAGTTTGATGTGTTTTTTCATTTGATTTTGCCATTTGATTAGGGACTTTCCGTTTTGAATTTTCCTCGGAGTTCAGTATTTTTGTGATTTTACTTTTTAGACATGTTAGATATTATGAACAATTGAAAATACCTTGAAATAGACAAAACTAAATTTCCAATCCATTTATCTCTCTTTTCTTTCTATGTGAACTACAAATGCACATAACGGACTCATATTATACTTCATGTTTTTAACAAGCCTATCACTTATTTTCTACCTTTTTGTACACCTATTATATCTGTCTGAAATTGACACATTTAATACCTTTTCCTTTGCATCTCAGTCATCATTTACTCTAACAATGGTGTATTATTACTTTCAGAATAACCTCTTTCATTTATTGTACCGTTTCTGCTGTTATATACAAAATCCTTAGTGTCTCTGTGATTTTCATTACCTGACCTATGATTTTGACCATAATATGGATATAACCTTTGACTTTGTCCATTATAAGGATTTGACCTTTGACCTTGTCCATGATATAAACCCTTTGGTTATATAAGTTAAAATTGTCATATCTAGATTGTGGAAAAAATCCCTTTGCTATGCAATAACCACTATCTTTTTTTGTCTTTCTTGTGTGTAACTGTTTTGTCCAAATTTTTAGACAATCTATTTCAATCTATTTCTGTCTCATTTATGATGAATTTTAGATTAAAGACTTTTTTCATACACCTGACTAACCTTATGACTCCATATGAGTTCAAATGAATACCATCAGTGTAGTCAATAAATTTCATATTATCATACTCAACGTGAACAATATCAATTTCCCAACAAAATTCAATAATAAGATTGTTCATAACATGTCTTTTCTGTTCATATTCTGTTGCCAGTCTTCGATCACTGTAAAATCGTGGTATAATTTGACCCAGTATGATTGATGATCCTGGTAGTTCTTGTTTTGTAGGCTGTAGTCTTTCCATCTCTTCCATTATATCATCTGGTTCTTTTGTTTCAGTTCATTTAATCCGACTTGAAACATGATGTTTTTGCACTGATATTACCGGATGTAATTAGATGTGTAGCACCATTAATTGTCTTATCCCGTAAGGAAGTAATAAGTACAAATTTGTTCTTATACATCCTGCTTCTGCGTAGGTCATTTACTATAGGCGTACCTATAATTCATAAATCATTGTCTGAGTGATCTTTTATGACCATGTTTCTACTTTCTTCTCTCGTATTGATCTCTTGTACATTTTTACTATTATCTTTATGAATTAAAATCTTTTTTAACTTCTTTAATCCTAATATCTGGTTCATGTTGTTTATTATCATTTGGCTTTTCTTCTTTTTTGTTAACTAACTGATTTTTCAAGTCTTTAATTTCTGAATTAATTCTGTCCAGCATTTCACAGTTTAACATCAGACAGTTTTTATTCACCAATACTTTTTCTGCAATAGCATTGCTATTTTTTATAGTTTTCTTTTCTTTTCTTTTTCTATTTGTGAATTCAGCACATTTTCCATCTCCAGTATGGACTTTTTACACACCTTGATTTCATCTGTGATTTCTGTCATATCATTTGTTTTTTTTCAGTACTGTTTTGCATATACCAAATATTTCTGTCCTTTTCTCATCATTTTGTACTTGACATTGTTCTAGCATATGTAGACCTGATTTCATATCATTTGTTTCCTTTCTTTTAATTCTATTGTTTCTAAAAGAGTTTTAATCATGACATTTTGTGTATCACTTGTATTTTCATTTATGTTGTTAGAGGTTTCAGTAGTTCCTTCTGTTTCTACATTTTATGTATTGGTTGAACTATTATCATTCTTCGATAGGTTTTTGGTTTCAACTTTGTTTGAAATACCTGCCCTCCACCCCCATTTTCAATTTCTGGGAGTGTCTTGTCTAATTGTTCTATTAAAACAAATCTGTGAGGAATGAATCAATTCTTGATTCAACTTATCACTGTCTTGTATAAGTTAATAAACTGGGACATTGTTTATTTGCTTATCTTCAACTGCACACGAATGATTTCCCTTTGACCTTTTCGCTATCATGTCACCAATTACCAACGACAATGGATCATATTCCAAATGAACCCATTCGCCAGTTTCTGTCCTTGTATCAATGTAAAATTTGTACAATAAAACATTGTAATAATATTTGTTTTTCTTTTAATTGAAATTGCTACAACTGTTTTATCTAGATCTTGAGGAAGGGGTGATTTCCAATCAAACAATTTTCTTTCATTGTTGATTGTCAATGGTTTGGTTTTTAAGGTCGTTCCATTTGATAAGGTTATATTCACATGCTTCTAGCGTTTTGCTTACAATAACAGTTCACCTCTAAAGGGCTAGCACTACATTGTTTTAACACTTCAAAGTTGTCCTAATTTTCTTTTACCCGCACTTGCCTGCAATTTTTCCCCCATATCTGTATAAATGGTTTATATCTAAGGTTAATGTTCAAATATGGTTTAACAAATAGTTGATATAAAGTCACTTATGTATTTCGTATAATATTCCTGTCGGCGTTCAGACCAAAAACAGCAAATTATCTAGAGCACGTTGTGCTGCTTGTCAACTGGAATGTATGGAACACCATGACTGCCTTATGTTGATGATCATCATTATATGCATTGGTCACAGCGTTATATGCAGTGGTCACAACATTATATGCAGTGGTCACAACATTATATGGAGAGGTCACATCACTATAAGCAGTAGTCACAACATTATATGCAGTGGTCACAACATTATATGCAGTGGTCACAACATTATATGCAGTAGTCACAACATTATATGCAGTGGTCACAACATTATATGCAGTCGTGCTAACATTATATGCAGTTGTCGGAACATTATATGTAGTGGTCACAGCATTATATGCAGTGGTCACAATATTATATGCAGTGGTCACAACATTATATGCAGTGGTCACAACATTATACGTTTTTTTGTTGATGAAGGTGATGATCAGTGATGGTGATGATGATGATTAATGTATGTGATGGTGGTGGTTCAGATTCGGTAAACTTTTTTATCGTGTGGTTCTTCACAAAATAAGAATTCTTATAACCCAAAACAAGAAATTCATATCTTCGATTCCCACTTTTATAGAAAAGGCTCTGTTTAATTAGATGGTGAAGTCGATCTTTTAGTGTAGCATGGGGAATAGTAGTGTAAAGTGTAGAAAAATGAAAGGTCTTAATAATGCTGCAAAATTGCAGAGATTGTGATCTAAGATTAAGCAGTAGATATTTAGATTTTTAAGAATACACATCTGATTGACACCACTGGTTGAATATATCTCATTACAATATTTCTGAAGGCCAATTTTTACTCTTTTTATTATTTTACTAGAAAGAATAGTAGTCAGCACTTTAGAAACATGATCCAGCTATGTGTCGTTTTTTATATGGGGTTTTGTGAAGTTTTGGTATCCAGTATAATGACGGTAGATTTTCTTTGTCTTCTGTGATGGTAATACCAAAAGAAAGAAGGACAGATTGGTGATTTTCTATAATTTCATCTTTTGTAAATGATGTTAAAGAATATGTAGGATTACCATTTTTGCTGTTTATTCAAAACACTCTTTTGTGAGACATTCAAAGTAATAGTTTTACATATGAAGACAATATCATTGGAGGCTTGATCTGCTGGAACAACGATATATTTGTCATGAAAAGAGGACAAAGCATCCACAACCTCCGGGTTTTTGAATGGTTTAGAAACCCGTGTGCTCATAGTACATCGTAGCTTCTGAATGCGCTTCTGAATTATTTATCGAAAAGCTTTGATTCATTCAGACAAAGTGTCCAGTTATGGTTCATCTGGCTTGCGCTTTACCAATTTTCTGGCATAGTTCTCAACTACATTCATCATTAACATGAAAATATATTTCCAGTTAATGGGCAGGAGAATTCTATATTTTGGTCCCTTGGCTAACAGTTCTCTTATGTATTCATTGGCTACGATGCCAAAGTTGCTAGTAATAACATGACCAGCTAGACTATAATTGTATTTTGACGATACACATGAGCATCTTTGAGGATACAGGTTTCTAACATCCTCTTGTGGTTGAAAATCTAGGGTGCAATAGGCTTAAAATTTATTAGACGATATCACTAAAAGCATGTTGCATTAAGTTTAACATGTAAAGTTTAAGTATGAAACAATTTATTGGTATACATTTGAACTAAATATCACTCAAATGTGAAATTTAAACGCAATAAAGAGAAGCGAATGATACCAAAGGGACATTCAACTCATAAGTCGGAAATAAACTGGCAAAAAGCCATGGCTAAAAAAGAGAAAGACAAACAGCCAACAACCGTGCAGCAAACACAACATATAAAATCAAAGACTAAGCAACACGAACCACAATGAACTAGGGGGGGGGGAACTCATGTGTTCCGGAAGGGTAGGCATATCCTGCCTCACATGTGGCACCCGTCGTGATGCTCATGTTAGTACAAATCCTGTGATAAGTCTAATTTGGTAGTTCACATTCTTGTAAAAGGAAACGGGATTGTAACCAAGGAATGCAGTCAACCTAGAGATATAATCTATTGTAAATAAAAGGAATATTTAATTAAAATATTGAATTTGTCAATAATTCAAATGTAAGATGTAATATAGTATCACGGAGTTAAAATACTCAACAAAAATTATAAAATTCAAATACTACAAATATAATTGTAGCTTTACACTTGATGATGCGGAGAGAAAACAAATCCGCGTTACAAACTAAAACCAAGGGAAACACATCAACTATAAGAGGAAAACAAAAGAACAACAGGAACACTGAAGTGCAACAAAAACAAACGCCAACATACATAGAAACGAACTATTTGATAACAAATGCCATATTCATGACTTGGTACAGGACATTTTAAGAACAAATGATGGGTTGAACCTGGTTTAATGGTTGCCAAACCTCCCGCTTTATGACAATGTTGAAAAATATCGCTAAAATGACAACACTACGTGATAGAAATACAGCACAAACACACGCAAGAACATTCATCACAGAGAAAAGCACAAACAAATAATAAAATAGTCGACACAACATGCAACCTGAAGAACAACAACGAACATATTCCATCAACGAAAGGCACCACAGGATATAAGAAACGGTGACTCGATTACGTAACTAACATGCAATCTCGAACGTTATACAAATATTTAGCGATATGTTCCAGCAAATTTTAATGCATCTCGTAAATATCAAAAGTAACTTTCAAAAACATGGCTATCACATGATTAAATCATTCCTATTCGGAACAAACGAACTATTTAGCTTATTGGTATTATATTTTGAATTTAAGAATTATGCCAAAAATGTCGAACCACTTCAACAGGAATTTCAAATTAAAATGATGCTGAAGCATATTCAACAGCACATGAATAAAAACAACATCCAAGTATGAAAACTTTAGGGAAAATCTGCTATGATGTGTAGTTTTTTACTGAGATATGGACCGAACAATTCTTTGAAAAGTGAAGTAAAGGTTTATTTTATATTGAATAGCGTCAACATCTTTAATTCTGTGATTGATATTCACACATGTAGGTACATTCGTTTCTTGGATAATAAGAAACCCTCCAACTGTAGTTGCTAGACCGAATTATGCGGATAATGTTAGAATCTCCACTTGGTTGATTTGGTTCCCACCTGAAATACTGCATTGTAGATCCATCGTTGTACGTCCATTTACCTTGTGTCTTTTTACCTTGTATACATATTCCATTATTGTACACTCTTCCAATGTCAGCTGAAATAAATGTATGTCTGTATTAATTATAAATTAGGAATAGAAATAATTGCTGTTGTGAACTTGGCCTTTCACACAGCTGCCTCAAAATGAATTTAAGTATCTCAAACCAAAGCTCATTACCCTTTCATGAGTGAAACTTCCTTAATTTATTGACGATATTGTCCGGAAGAAGTTTGTTCTTTGAAGTATAAATAATCAATAGAGGTTTTACAAGGAATTGTACCAAAGTTTAAGACGAATGAGACAAAAGCTGTTATTCGAAAACATTCGATTATACTGAAACTTTAACTTAGACTTTTGACCCATTGACTACAGTTGGTGTCTTTTTCATTCGTAGGGTGAAAAATACAACACATATTGCTAAATATCTCTGATAAAAACCAATTTTTTTTTTCATTCAAAATACAGAGTCCTTTCATGGCCACTGTTACCGTGACCTTTGAACCACTGACTCAAAGATCAATAGAATCGGGATAATAGTCCAGTAACTACTCCTGCTTGTTCTCAAGTGTTAATATCCAAGTGATGGTATGTTAGTACCAAGGATATTCCTAAATATCTAGTAATATCTTGGGAAACCTGTATCAAGAATGTGGCAATGACTGAAAAGTATTCAAGATAAAGTTGTTGTATGAGTATCTGAGACGTCTCTGTTTTAAACACTATGGGAAAGGAACTACCAAAATATTATCTTTCTGATAGCTGGTGTAGTCAATTATATTATTTTTTAACATTTACTTGCAAATGATTGATACTAATTCATTTCGTCGGAAATCTGCAGATTATATTTGTAAAAAGACAGATTGTTTTTCTTTCTATTTCCGTAAGTATTAAAAAAAAATATCTTTTTTTATAATTTTATAATATGTCAAATTGGCAAAGAAAAAAGGAAATATAATGATTTATTACTAACACATATAAATTGTCGGTATTTCAAATCGTTGGCTTTCAAATATTTGGCTTTGAGCGTTTCTGATGAAGATACATCCAGAATTGGCGCTTTGGACGCATTAAAATTTTCAACGTGTATTTTTCATTTCTTTTAGCTTTTCATTACCTGTAACAAGCTTGATATAATCGTGTCTTTCATTGGAATCGATACGCATGAGCTCACTTCCTGGACACACGAAATCGTCATGAACAACGGACACTTGAATTGGCGGTTCAAATTTATAACACAAGTCCAGTTCTCTGTAGTAGAACAAGTTGACCAAACAGCGACCAGCACCTGGCAAAATTGCAATTAACGGTAGTTATCTTATTATGAAATAAAATACTGATAGCTGAAATAGTTCTGTAACAAAAAATGTTTAATTAAACAACAAGAATAGAGGAATATGTGGGATGTTCATCGACGAAAAAGCCACAAAACAACAGACTGTTTTGCAGAAAAATAAAATTTGCTAAGGTCACAACAATTTTAAGATACAAAACTATTGACGGATATTAAAACGAATATTTTTTTAAACAGGTTCCATATTAGAAACTAGATGAAATTTCATCTTGCAGATTAAGTTAAAATAATATTGTCCTGACTGTTAACGTGAGAAGAGATTAAATTTTGTACCACTAACCAATATGAGAGACCCGATTTGGCGTGTCTGTTAACTTTGAAAGCGATTAAATTGTGTACCACTAACCAATCAGAGAAATCCAAGTTAAATTATGTTTCCTGTCTGGGCATAGAAAGTTAGTAATGAGTTGCAAAACATTGTAAAAATATCAAGTGAAATAACTGAGACAGGGCTCAACACAACATGATAAAGGTGTCAAAACTATTCTTTCACCATGTGCTCTTCATTTGGGATAATTAACCTTACAAATTAGTTACAAGATTTTTCGTATTTATTTGTTCATATAAAATATAATATAAGATTAAAAAACATCCTTCAGAAGAACGGAAATTATTCATTCAATATGCTTGTCCGTTATTTTAAGTTCGTTAAAGCTTTGTGAATGAGTTACGACAATTGTTTTCTACCTGTCCACAAAATAAAAAATAAGGTTATATACAGCAAACCATTCCCTGAAACGGCACCTGATAATATGTTGATTTTAAAATGCTTAATGAATTATACTGAATTTTTACATCCCTTTCATATGATTCAAAAAAGAGGCCAAACATACCAAAGGGATATTCAAACTCATGATTAGAAAACAAACTAACAAGCCATAGTAAAACAAAAAATGAAAAATTACCAAAAAGGCTAACATTATACAAAACATAACATAAAAAACTAAACACTTAGCAACACAAATCCCACAAAAAAAAACGAGGGTTATATCAGGTATTCCCATGTGGTACCTATCAATTTGGTCATGTAATTAAAGTATATAAGCCGATACCAGTCCAAAAAGAATGAACTGTTAGAGGCTTATATCTTACTTAAAACATTGTTTAACATGTCAAAAAAAGGGAAAAAAGCAAACAAATAAAATCTTTTTTTAAGATTTATTTTCATCAAGTGTGTAAATTGTTTTGTGGATATACTTTATTTACATTATCCTAATTGGCCCCTTTAAACAGTAGATCAACTTAAACAATAGACAAAAATAAAGGACAGTTAAAGGTAAATATATATGTACATGAAGACACAGTGTATGCGTACAAAATGTATCATGCTTTTTGCGTGCGCTAGGACTACTTTATATATTTTTTTGATAAAGACGATGAAAGTATATTCTTAATGCAAACAATGAAGAAAGTGATGTCAATTAGTGATTGTGTTGTTTCAAACTTTTGATTTAAAATCAAATGTGTATTCAGATATATTTAATTTCAGTGCGGACAACGAAGAGGATATAGTTGTAGCAGCTAATAATGGCAAGTGTTTTTTTTATATATATATATATATATTAAAATGTAGTCCTCTCCTATTATCTCATTAATTCTTCTGGGGTTTTATTTCTTATTAGTCGAATGAGAAAAAAATAGAAAAACGTGTGAACACAGGTTCACGTTGAAGAAAGAGGTTCAAACATATCGAGTGCACCGCATTCGATTTTATTTCAAATATAACAATATAAGATATAATGAATGAGCACAAATGAAGAGATAACACGCGTGCAATCAATTTAAATTCTTTTGTTGTTCATCGGAATATTCCCATCTTATATTATTTCAATGAATTTTAAGAGAATTATGATCCAAATATTACATCTTTTATTTGTAAAAATGAATTAATATGATTTTAATATATAAATTCATCGCCATAAATTGTCCCCCCTTTTTTCAATCAATGCAATGCAGGAAAAGGTTTTATGTTCAAATTTATATAACGCAATCACAAACTGTCTAAAACTTATTTAAAAAACATATGTTTAAATCTAGCACCTACATTTATTAAATTTCAAGATAGAGTACATTGGTTAAATAGAAATGATCACCACGAACAAAGTGCGAATCGGACACATGATTGATTTGTTTAACAGATAACTTGCGGTAACGTGTTCCTTTACTTTGCCTCCCATATTCATCGTCGTTAATAAGCGAAGTTTTGTATTATATTCCTATACAGGCAATAATATCAGATAAAAAAACTTGTTAATCAACGCTGACACCTGAAAATTATCAATCTATTGTAGTCCTCTTGTTAATGAAGCACGTTCTCGATTTGCACTTTGTACACAGGGTGGGGTGTAGGTTGTTAATCAAATTCTGTATTGGTTATTTTATTCAAAGAACAATATGTGGCTTGCACATAAAAACATGGTAAATCATTTACTTCAGGTGAATTAATTAATCTTGATTATGATAATACAATGTTTTACTTGTGGTCCTTGTATTGCTGCATGATCTATCAAGCGTTACAAGTATTATTATTTTTTTTTCATTTAAATTGAAGCTGAAAATGATGCTAGGAAGAATGAGAGCAAAACCAGATGTCGATTTTTATATCCAAAGACGGACGGGGATAAATATTTTGCAAAAAGAAATACATTAAAGCAACAAAAACAAAACTTACGACGAGCAATATTAACCAAATTGGTGATAAAGGAGACCACCCAAAACATGAGAAAAATGGCTGTGAAATAAGTTTTGGCAGTGTGAAAATCAAATTGAAAGTTTTTTGATGAGTGACAAACTGATTGTATTTGAAGGTGACTTTAATAAAATGTTTCTGTGTAATTGTAATTTGTTCTTTCGTTGTATTTTTATTTCACATGAAGAAAATAATTGTGGGAACTGACTGAATTTTTCAGTTCTTGAACTATCATTTACATGTAAGAATCAATTATGCTACTTTCAGCAGTCCAATATTGTTAAGAAAGAGGAGGATTATTGTTAAAATATTAGACAGTTAAAGGTAACATAATGGTTTCTGACAGGTAAATGAAAGTCCAATCACTGAAATAAAGAACGGGTAAAACAATAGGATGACGTCACAATCATGTTTTAAGTAAAAACTCGGTAAAAAGCCTTACCTCGGTAGGTCAAATTTGAGGAAAAGTGGACGGTATTATGGTTTCGACAACTGAAACATACACGTCGTCATCTGTGAAAGATATTTTCCAAAACGGTCATCTAACTATGATGGCGTCAATTAAATTTTCAAATGGATGATTTTAAATTCACCAATAGAAACTCTTGGTTAGATAACTTCCTTGTAAGCAATAACCCTATGTCTATTCACGGTGAGGGAATGTAATACAAGCCGAATATAGATAATAAAAATATTTACTCTAAAAGAATAGCTCATATTGGAAATTCAGCTCACTGAATGAGTCTGGAATACATATTTACAGAAATGCGTTTAGGACGCATAAAATTTATAACGTGTTGGTTATTTTTTTACAATCTGTTTACCCAACTTATCGTCATATTATGTACAACAATCTATTAAGTGGTTGCAAAACTATCTATCTATTATCTATCTATATTTCAAATTTCAGAATGAGGGAATATCAGCTTGGTAAATGAGAAGCAGTTCAATTTTATTTCACTATAAGACACTATATAATTCAAATAATATATATAAATCATATTTAGAACAAATCACAAACAATTGACACCTTGAATATTTATTATCAAGCATGTAGAAAAAAGAGGGGCGATATATACTAAAGGGGCATTCAAAGTCGTAAATACACTGACAACGCCCTGGCTAAAAAAGAAAAAGACCGAATAACGAACAAGAGTACATAACACGAAAGACTGATCAACACGAACCCCACAAAAATTGGGGGATCTCAGATTCTGAGGAAGGGTAAGCAGATTCTGCTCTACATACACCTATATGTATCTTAATATTTATCTCTTTTCATGTGTTTGATGAACCACTTTACTTTTATATTGAACAGTTTTGAAGCAGCAATTAATACAATGTATGAACTTCCTTTAAGATTTTTATAATGAATTATCTTACCGGAGGCACACCTAAGTATTCTATCCGGGAATCCTAGCACGATAAAAAAAAAACCGAAACATTACAGTGTTAATTGTTAAATTCAATTTTCATACGTTGATATTTTCTTTTGTCAGCAAAGTTCAGAGCATGACAGTTCAAATTTTCCATTCTCCTATAATTTGATCATAGGATATAGATGTGATCAAACATACAAAATAGTCTCTTTCTTTGTTACTCGTGAATTTGTAAATGAATATGAAAGTAGATTTAGATAATACTTCTTTGACAGCAACCTGAATACAAGACAATCTTTAATATGTAAAAGGCAGAGCGGAAACGATTTATAACGAACTGTTCATTTTATACCTTTAACCAGTACTTTCTTCTGTAGTTTTCGTCTGTATAAAATTTTCAGATATGAATTGATCAAAATAAATAATTTTTATTTCCTGACTTTTGAAAATTAGATCTGTGTAAAATGAATCAAATCTTATTTGATAAGACCCATTGCGAGTCGTTGTAAACAAGCATGGGAAATGTGTGCTTACTTTGTGATCATGCAAAATACCATAAAATATCGTCAACACAAATAGCTTTTAAAGTAAGAATATTGATGTGAAGGGTTAAATTGTCGTATGATGAACGAATTTACCCCCATGTGAAAAGCGCATGCGTTTGAAAACACGACCGTAACAACCCATTAAGATGTACACTTTAACAGAAGTTGACACATAGTTATACTAACAGAAATGTATGGAACGCCAAAACTGTCTTATTACACCAATTTTCATTATATGATGTACATTTTCCTTTATATGATGTGCACTTGTCATTATATGATGTGCAAAAACCTTTATATATTGTCAATTTGACATTCTAATATGACGTTCTATAAACGCTTTAAGTACACACCCGTGGTAAAATATAAATATATTGTTTGTGCTGTTCCGATCATACTCCCACGTCATATGCTTTTTTATGAATGAGCTCGATCACACTCCCACGTCATATACTTTTTTATAAATGAGCTACCCGACGTCATTGAACGATGACGTAAGAATATAAGCATTTTACGGGAAAATGCACGATTGTGAAACCGAAAATCATCACAACAAAGAAACGTAAACAAACGATGATAAAATGTGTTTTAAGCCATTTATTTTTACATATAAGTAAAATTATCATTTAAATTCATCCACACCTATCTAAATACGTTATTGTAAATAGTTTAAGCATGTCACTAGTTCAGGTTGCTCCGTTCTTTTACGTAAATGTAATTGTGCGTTTATTTACGGGAACGGCAAATATTTGCCTTCTCCTAGAGCGCTTCGATCCAAAAGAATTGCCGTATTTGTCCTATTAGAATAAAAATAATTCATGGGGGCTTGAATTTATACTGATTTTACCACAGGTTTGCCCTTTAAGCCGATATTTTACCCCTCGCTGTCGCTCGCGGTAAAAATTTTAGCATAAAGTTCCAACCGGTGGTAAAATCAGTATAAATTCAAGCCCCCATGAATTATTTCGTAATTAGATGAGGCGAAATTTCCTTAAAAGATGTGCAAAAATCCTTATATGATGTGAAAATACACTTATATTATGTGCAAATATACTTATATGATATGCAAGTATACTTATATGATGTGCAAATATACCTATATGATGTGCAAATATACTGATAAGATGTGTACATATACTTATATGATACAAAGATACTTATATGACGTGCAAAGAAACTTATATGATGTGCAAATATACTTTTATGATGTGCAACTATCCGTATAAGATGTGCAAATGTACCTCTATGATGGGCAAAAATCCTAATATGATGTGGAAATATACTTATATGATGTGCATTTTTTTCTTATATCAAACGCAAACATCTGTATATGATGTTGTTGTGTAATTATATGAAGTGCTTATAATATTATATTATGTGGTTCGGACTTCTTCCTCAGATGATGTCAAAACGTCCTTATATGATGTGATTTTATCGTTGTTCTGGTCAATAAACATGATTAAGGTTTGAGCGATTACTCTCTACATGTACGTCATCCCCGTTTCCGACCTGCTTATCCGGAATTATTTAACACAACCCAAATCAATAACTATTGTTCTGAAAATGGATGAGATTTTAAAACATACAAAACTTGGCACGTTGGTATCTCGTTTAAGAGATGAAAATATCACATCTGATATTGTTGGAAAAGAATCAAAATATGAATTGCAAAGTTTAGGTTTAATCGATGGGTCTACAAAAATTAACATACGGTAAAAGTGATTAAATTATGGGTCCACTACTGTCTACTGAGAACCTGTAGTTCAAATAATTGATCTACCAGAGGCTATTCTTTTTCTGATCTAGCTGTTCCAGCCTTGAATCAGCTTCCGAAAGTGCAATTTATAGACAAAATGAGAGTACATTTTAACAAAATTTGTTTCAGGCATAATTATACTGGTATGGATGAATAGATATATGGAATGAACTTCAACTCGCCGCATTACCTTTACAGGTAGAATCATAATACTTGCGTGCATCGTTTTAATTTCGTTTGCTCGCATTTTTATTATAGTTTCAACTAGACAGCTATCCGGAACATAAAAGGATCTTCACACAAACATACAGAGGTCTTTAGGACTTACATTTCGTGGGAAGTCACTAATACACACCTCCAGACTTAAGACACCGAACTCTTAAAAGGGCTATGGTGCCGACCGTTCATTTTATTGCAAGAGGGAGGGAGAGGAAGGAGAAGAGGCATGTATTTTTTTTTAATTGTTTTATACCAAATTTCTTGAAAAAGAATTTATTTATTTTAGAACGGAAGGGAACAAATAGTTTGTTTCCATTGAAAATGAGAGAAAAAATAGAACAAAAACGATATAAAATAAATAATCTTGTTTTACACAAAACTGTTTTTTTTTTTTTTTTTTTTTTAAAGTCGATTAATAAGTTTGTTCTGAGCCCAAGAAAATACACACAATCACCCCCACCCCCAATCACCACCAGAGATGAATAGTCGATGCCTAACTAGTCTGATTAAATTAGATCCTTTGTCTAAGCTTTGCGTACAAGGATCTAACAACAATCCATTTTTCTTTCATAACTTGAAATAATTACATTAGCCAATGACATTTCAATCTCAAAATTTTTACAAGTGTGTATCAATCCGACAAAACCAAAATGGTCTTTAATACAGAAAGTAGAGTTGGGCGTTTTCAGACCCTTGTAAGCAAAGATTGGACACACATGATCTGTATTTTAATTATACTTGTGGCTTATTGAAGTTAAAAAAAAAAGAGATTTTATTTATTGTTTACTGAGCCCTTGTGTCTTTTTGAAAGTGACGCGCTGCAGATGTAAAATCTAACCCTGTAAATTTAAAGTCAACCACTGGAGATGTAAAGTCTTGCGCTGTAGAGCTAAAGTCCAACGCTGTAAATATGTGTGACTATATGATGGGCTTAAAATATATATATGTAATCATTATAAGGGTGAAAGACTTTATAAGGTATTTGATTGTAGAAGTCAAAATAAAAGACTTGCGTACAAATTTTAATTATATTATGAGATGTTTTATATGCTGTTAATTTTAAGACAGAACAGATATTATTAAAAACACTTGAATATTAATATTTTAGAATAAATTCACAATAAGTTAAAATCTTAAGATGCTGGTTACCTTTTTAATAGAGTATTTATTTATTTATTTATGTTACATTTCCTCGTCAGTTTTTATCTAGCGTCGTAACACAGTACATGATATATAAGGCATGAAGATGGAATTTTTTACAGATCAGCTGAATTATCTATCGTAAAGGATCTTACAAAAAAAGTAAAATCACAAAAATACTGAGCTCCGAGGAAAATTCAAAACGGAAAGTTCCTAATCAAATGGCAAAATCAAAGGATAAAACACATCAAACGAATTGACAACAACTGTCATATTCCTGACTTGGTACAGGCATTTTTAAATGTAGAAACATGTACTGTGTTACGACGCTAGATAAAAACTGACGAGGAAAGGTAACACTCTAACAGATCTAACATTGTTGGGCTGATATTTAAACGAATTCTATATACAGAATGTATTTCAGCCTTGTATCACCATCACTGCTGGTGATCCGATGAATAAAATGTGTCGCAGAGTTGTCACTGGTTCAGACGTACTTATAGTAGAATTATTTCTGTGACTGCATCCTGCATTAATTTGTAAGATCCTTTACGATAGATAATTCAGCTGATCTTTAAAAATTCCATCTTCATGCCTTATATATCATGTACTGTGTTACAACAGCAGATAAAAAATGACGAGGAAAGGTAACACTCGGACACCGGAAGCTTTATTATTGTAGAGCCTAGGTAGTCGAGTGGTCTAGCGTGTCGGGCATAGTGCAAGGCAATTTGGTGCCACGATATCTCAGTAGCATGATGTTTAGACGAATTATATATACAGAATGTATTTTAAGCCTTGTATCACCATCCCTGCTGGTGATCCGATTGATAAAATCTGTCGCAGAGTTGTCAGTGGTTTAGACGTACTTATATATATATACAACTCGTCTAAACATCAACCCAACAATGTTAGATCTGTAAATTTGCTTTGTTCTTCCCTCGCCGGGATTCGAACCCATGCTACTGAGATATCGTGACACCAAATCGCCTGCACTGTAGCCGTCCCGCTAGACCACACGACCACCTGGGCTTCAAATAATAAAGCTTCCGGTGGCCGTGTGTTACCTTTCCTCGTCAGTTTTAATCTAGCGTCGTACTACAGTACATGATATATAAGGCATGGAATGTAATTGTTACAGATCAGCTCAATTATCTATAGTAATGGATCCTACAAATTAATGCAAGATACAGTCACAGAAATATAACTGACGATGAAAGGTAACACACGGCCAGCGAAAGCTCTTTTTTTTGAGAGCCCAGGTGGTCGTGTGGTCTAGCGGGACGGCTGAAGTGCAGGCGATTTGATGTCACGATATCACAGTAGAATGGGTTCGAATCCCGGCGAGGGAAGAACCAAAAATTTGCGAAAGCAAATTTACAGATCTAACATTGTTGGGTTGATGTTTAGACGAGTTGTATATGCATTATGTACACAGCCATGTATCACCATCATTGATGGCGATCCGATGGATACATCTGTTGTAGAGTTGTCACTGACTCAGACGTACTTATAAATATAATTATTTTCTGTGACTGTATATTACATTAATTTGTAGGATCCTTTACTATAGATAATTTAGCTGATCTGTAACAATAACATCTTCATGCCTTATATATCATGTACTGTAGTACGCCGCTAGATTAAAACTGACGAGGAAAGGTAACACACGGCCAGCGAAAGCTCTTTTTTTGAGAGCCCAGGTGGTCGTGTGGTCTAGCGGGACGGCTGCAGTGCAGGCGATTTGTTGTCACGATATCACAGTAGCATGGGTTCGAATCCCGGCGAGGGAAGAACCAAAAATTTGCGAAAGCAAATTTACAGATCTAACATTGTTGGGTTGATGTTTAGACGAGTTGTATATGCATTATGTACACAGCCATGTATCACCATCATTGATGGCGATCCGATGGATACATCTGTTGTAGAGTTGTCACTGACTCAGACGTACTTATAAATATAATTATTTTCTGTGACTGTATATAACATTAATTTGTAGGATCCTTTACTATAGATAATTTAGCTGATCTGTAACAATAACATCTTCATGCCTTATATATCATGTACTGTAGTACGCCGCTAGATTAAAACTGACGAGGAAAGGTAACACACGGCCAGCGAAAGCTCTTTTTTTGAGAGCCCAGGTGGTCGTGTGGTCTAGCGGGACGGCTGCAGTGCAGGCGATTTGGTGTCACGCTATCACAGTAGCATGGGTTCGAATCCCGGCGAGGGAAGAACCATAAATTGCGAAAGCAAATTTACAGATCTAACATTGTTGGGTTGATGTTTAGACGAGTTATATATATATTATATATATATATATTTATATATTCTCAATATGTTTATTAAATTTAATAAAATAAAACAGGGAAATATCTATCAAGAGAATCATGACCTTGAGGAAAGGTTGTTTTAATTTACCGTTAAGTTACATATAACTACAAGTACATATTTACATGTAGGCCATATGGTGACATGTTGTAATAACAATTAATTAATAAACTGGACGTACGCGAATTCTACAACTATCAATTGTCCAGCTTGGTCAAAACATGTCAATTAAAGTCAGCTTGATAGATATTTGTCTGTGTATCTTTCGAATAGAAACTTTTATTGTCAAAGTAATAGAAATTTTGATAAACTGTTATACATGTTATTTTCAAATGACATTGTATATACACTATTGCGTGTACTGTTTAAACAATCCCGTCCGTTATGGACACCGGTTGTTATGGACACACCGCTCCAGACCGGTTAAATAAATAGTTGTTCCTAATATCCTTGTGTTGTGTTACATATAATGTTCAGCGTTGTAGATATACATTTCATTTATATCTTAATCGCTGGACTTTACATCTTAAGTGCTAGACTTTACATCTCAAGACCAACAGTGCTCCGTAATAATTAAAGCTTCAGGATTGATGATGTTAAAATAATCTCTTTTCAAATGAAATAGAAAAACAAAGGATATAGGGTATCCATCCATGACACAATGTTAGTACATCCTTAGCAAAACTCACACAACATTCATCCGTAAACTTTCACATTTTCACCTTTTTCTCTGAAACAACTCAGCAAAATTTAATAATTCTTTGCAAGAATAATGTATTGACATTCCTGTATAAAAGACCTTATTTAGTTCTGATTGGGAAAATTTGATACCACCAGAGTCGATCTTTGAATTTGACTTGTCAATTTAAAAAAAAATGCAAAATGGTTAGTAAGAAAAGATTTACAGATAAATAATTAAACATGACTAACATCATAAATCAACTACTTAGGTCATTTTCTTTCTTTGGGGGGTCCTGGAAGGAATTTTTGGAATTTCTGGTTTTTTTTCTATCCCCACCTTGAAGAAGGAAAGTAAATTCAAGATCCCCTCTCCCCTTTTTTCAAAAGACATAAAACTTTCACTCCCCCACACACTCACACACATTTCTCGATACTTCTGATCGTTATAACAAAAGCAATGCATATATTTTTTTTTCTATTATAAATATATAATATTGCATCAGTAGAGGATCTAGACCTTAAAGTATGGAAGTTGCTTGCGACTTCCGGAAACTTTATTTGGATATGCCGGTTATGGTCTCATTGATATTTACCACACCTTCATTCAATTTTAGCTTCAGATGAAAAATACTCTCCTAGAAGAACATGTTAAAACTAAGGATTTGGATCTCGGATATTATCTTAAACCATTAATATATACACTCAATCAGGAGATTTACGATTAATCATGTAAGGAAACAGGTACTAGTACATAGATTAGAGATTTTTTACTATATGGAAAGAAGTATAATCAGGAAAGATTCGAGAAAATCTGCAAAACATAAGAGACCATAGTATATTCATCATATCAGCTATAATATTTTCATATTTGAAATACAGAACTGCAAAAATTTTGTAAAAGAAATGTTAATGCCAACCACCACTTGAGGTATACATTGATTGGCCTGCAGGGCACAGCTTGATACGACCGCAAAGGTCGAACCCTGAATAGTTTGGGCAAGTATGGACACAACACAACATTCAAGTTTTATACAGCTCTGAATTTGAATTGTGATGAAATATTTGACACGGCATTGGTTTCTGAAACGGAATGAATGTGGTCTAAGATCTTAAAAATTGGATAAGACATTAACGTATTACATGTATTATGGACCAATATTCAAAATCTGAATACATTGTTGGATTCAGCATATCAAACAACCCCAAGTAATCATTTTTTTATGAAATGAAACGAAGTTTTATTTTAGACCTTTTGACCTCAATGTGGACTAATTTGACAACGGGGAAACAAGATCCAAAATCTCAATACACGGTCGGATTCGGCATATCAAAGATTCCCAGATATTCAATTTTGTTGAAATGAAACAAAATTTAGTTTCGGACCCCGATTTTGAACCAATTTAAAAACTGAGCCCAAATCAAAAAATCTAAATACATGTTTAGAATCAGCATATCAAAGAACCCAAATAATTCAATTTTTGAGAAAATCAAACTGAGTTTAACTATGGTCCCTTTGGACCTGAATATGGACCAAATTGAAAGCCGAGCCAAAAATCAAAGGTCTAAATACACGGTTAGATTCGGCTATCAAAGAAACCCCAAGAATGCAATTTTGGTTGAATTCAAACAAAGATTAATTGTAGACCCTGTAGAACTTAATTTAGGCCAATTTTAAAACGGGGCCCAAAATCCCAAATATAGATATACGGTACGAATTACGATATATCAGAACCCTAAGAAATAAGACTTTAAATCAAAACCCATAGTAATTAATGGGCCAAGAAATAAGAAATGTATACAAAGTATTAGAAAAGGATTGTTTTTGCCCCTAAATCCAAAATAATTAAGCCAATACCCTCAAAATCAATCCCAACCTACCTTTTCGGTATGGAACCTTTTGGTATATTTTCAAAGAGATCCATATACTGATACACAAGTTATTGTATTGAAACAAGAAAAAAGTCTTTTTTTGGCACCTTATTCATGTTATTCCTTAGGACAGTTAAGACAATAACCCCGAAAATCAATCTAAAAAATGTTCTTTTGTGATATGGAACCTTGTGGAACAAATTGATAGAGATCCATACACTTATACTCAAATTATTGTCTGGAATACAAATGTCTTCGGACGACGACGACGACATCGCCATATCATTCATTAAAGGCGTCATATTTTTGCCTTCGTATAAAAATAAAATGGATACCCCCTTTATATATTCCTCTTATCCTATCCCCCCTTTCCAGGATACAAATGACCGGTCCCTTATAGCAGATATAACACTTCCAATGTAAGATTTCTGTCCATGTTTGCGTCTTGTTTTAATTATATCTTGAGAAAAGTAAGGCAGGTTTTACAAAACATGAAAATACTTGAAATTTGTGTATCAACTTCTTACATATTCTCTAAATAGGACAAGTATTTTCACTGGAAACATACTATTTTGTTTGCTTACCTTCTGAAATAATAATGTCTTTTCAAGGAATTTGGAATCAAGCATTTGAAATAAAAAGATGAATGATTGCTACCTTAGTCAAGTTTACAGTTCGATGCCTTGAGTCTGGAAGGGTATATACATTATGAGCGAATTCCAACGAAACATTTCATGTTACGGATTACTGTCTAGTTGAAGCTGTAAAAAAATGCACGATTACATGTAAAAAAAAAACTGAGCGCAGATTAAATGCACCGAGTTGAAGTTCATCAAATATCTCTTTTTATCCATACCGGGGGCCAGAGTGTCCGATTGGTCTTAGTTGTCGAACAACTGTATCACTAGCCTGTCAACACTTAGGTTGTGAGTTCGATTCCTGCACGTGTCAGGTATTCTCGACTCAAATCTTAACTTGACTAGAATTGTAAGTTATCCTACCGAAGGTCGGTGGTTATCTCTGTACACTTTCTTCGCCAATAAAAACTGACCGCCACAAAATAGCACGATAGTACTTAAAGTGGCATTCAACATCAATCAATCAATCAATCAATCAATCAATCAATCATCCATATCGGTATAATCATGCACGAGTAGAACATTTTATAGCTTTTGTTATGAAATACTTCAAAAAATTACTATAGGAAATGGATTTAAATAAAGCGGTAATTCAAAAAGAGGAAATGATTATACCAGTATAGCTGTCTTTTGCAATAATGTGTTACCATATTTTCGCCACAGCAGGTATATTCTACAACTAGCTCCTGTATTAATGGATCTAAGTCTTCCTCCGAAATGTTTGAAACGTCGATTTTTGTTAAATTGCAATGTCTTATTTTTTCTATAAATTGCACTATGGAAGCTGATACGAGGCTGGGGCTGCTACTCTGGTAGATCAATTATTTGAACTCCAGGTTCTCAGTACACAGTCAAGGGCCCATGATTTAATCACTTTAACTCTGTTCATTGTTAAAGAACCATTGATTAAACATAAACTTTGTGATTCATATTCATGACAGATGTGATATTTTCATCTTTGAAAGAAGGTACCAACGTGCCAAGGTTTATCTGTTTTAAAATATCATCCATTTTCAAAACGATAGTTACAGATTTGAGCCGGGTTGAATAATTCCGGAGAAACAGATCGGAATCAGTTATGGCATAGAGAATAATCGCTCAAATCCTAATCATGTTTATTGACCATACAAACGATACGATGAAAGCACATCATATATGTTCGTTTTGACATCGTATATTAAAGTAATCCGAACAACATCATATTATGTTACAAGCACATAACATAATGACACAACCACATCACATAAAGATGTTTGCACACAATATAAAAGAAAAAGTACATCTTATAAGAATATTTGCATCATATAAGTATATTTGTACATCATATAAGTATATTTGCACATCATATAAGTATACTTGAACATCATATACGTATATTTACACATCATATAAGTATATTTGCACATCACATAAGGATGTTTACACATCATTTAAGGATATTCACACTTCATTTAATGCCAAGTGCACATCATGTTTAGGTAAATGCATCATATAGTGCCAGTGAGCATAATAAGACAGTTCCATGGACATGTACTTGTCAGATGGGTATGTCAAAGGAGAAAGGCGGATGCAAATGACAGAAATCAAGGTAGAATTATTGTAACAATTTGTTGATAAATAATACAAAATAGATACATGTTATTAGCTTAGGAATATTTTGGTATCAACTGTGTAAATATTATTTTATTCAGATTTATTTCAATGATGTAAAAATGATGTATTTGCATTTCGCTTTTATTATATTCCCTTTGATTTATTTAATTTTATCTTTTTACGTTCTCATTCGACGAGTTAAAACGCTGCAATATTGTTGTTTGCGACGGAATCCTTAGCCAGTTAAACATTAGAATGCAAATACTGTCCATTGGGACACATAGTCTGCTAGCTGGATGTATCAACTAAGTGGGGGCATTACAAAATTTGCTATTTTTTCCCTATATCTGAGCATGTTGACATATCTGTCATAAATTTGTACTCCAAACTGAATATATCGGAATATCCCAAATACCAAAAGAGAAATCATTTAAAAAAACAAGCAATTACAAGCACCACAGCTTTATAATACATGTGCATATACTGAAAGCAAGGGATGACGTCGGAATTTTGAAAAGTTAACGTATTCAGTTAAGAAAAAAAACGGTAACTATAGAGGGAGGAATAAGTATTACTATTACTTTACCAATGTCAATGCTGGTTGAATACAAGATACTGCATTTGCCGTTAGAGCGGAAAAAGGTTAACTTTTCAATGTGAGATCATTTTCATCATGCAAACGAGTGTATTAGTTAATTCAATTTTAGTTTACTTGTCATTCCCGTGACTATCGATACATAGGAACTGTAGTAAAAATGTTAGATATATAGAAAGTACATAAAAAAATAAAAACCGAAAACAATGATGCAAATGTAAGACTGTGTTTAGATTGTTCGTACATTATGGTATACATAAAAGTAATAATTGTGTCTTTAGTTAAACGTTTCGTATTTATATACCATGAAATCCTCGTTTATAGATATGATATTAATCAAGATTCGATACTGGTAGTTATCACTACTTATAATTAATATATGTTTTGAAACATATTAGTATTTTGACCATACGAGTATGGTAATGATTGTATGCGTATATACACATATGGTCTCACCATACGCGTATGGTAAATAATAGCACAAATGTTGAAAGTTACTTTTACTGTAAATTGCATAGATCCGACATTTAAATGTCATAATTTATATTATTTACGAGAATATAAAATCAAATTTTTACTCATTTAATCATATTTTAATTTATTGGTTAAAGTTAAACAACTTTTTTCAAGTTCATTACCGATGTTTTTATTATGAAACATAATATCAGAGACATATAATACAATTTGTGTATATGTATCTTGTATTAATTCGGATAAACAAATTGTCATGATGCGCTCGATATTGACCCTAGCGAAGCAAGATAGCAGATAGACTAACTTTGGTGGATAGTCATCTCCTTATCTATATAAGATTCACCTAATTTGTAAAATATAAAAAAAATCAGTTAGTAACTTGTGTCGATTTTGGTTTGGAGAACGAACTGTGTATTCCTGCGAAGGAAGTTTGAATTAAAAGCAATTATTAAGAATATGCATATACAAAATACACCTGTGGTCCGGCCCGTTAATAATTAAACGATTATATTATCATATGGTCGACATACGTATATTGTCCTAATACTCACATGGTTCAGAACATATTTATTGTTAATAAAAATTAACATTGGAGTAGAAAATCCTTCATATTTCAAAAAAATCAATGTTTTGCCAACAGTTAATTTTCATATGACCTTAGCAATGATAATTCATGTCAACACAGAAATGCAGACTACTGGGCTGGTGATACGCACGGGAAGGAAATTATCCATCAGTAGCGGCATCGACCAAGTTGTTGTAAATACACTCAGCATTGGTACTAGGGTTAAACTTTTGTAAACCAGACAAAATACGAAGTTACTAGTACATAAATTTATGTAGACTTACGTTCTTGTGAAAGGTAAAATTTCCACCCTTTCGCTGAAGATGACATCACAGTATAGGTGAACGGATCTGAGTGTAAAATACACATTCGTGTCAGATTGTTGTAGAAGAATGATAAACAACGCGTATTTGATACACATTTTATGCCGCATTCCCCTACAAATCTTACAGGATAGGCTCCAATGGCGTTCTCTTCTTCATATTTGTTGTCATATTCAGGCTTACTGTGCGCTGAGATCAATCTTAATCTTGATTCACTTTGTACAGTAATGAACATCGTGTGCATACATAGAACTATGATAGATATAATCATTCTTGTTAGTACGCAAAGCATTCCAATATGATTGCCTTCAATAGTTTGTGCTTTAAATACTTATGTGGTTACTATGCGCTGACGTTATACGATGCGTAGTATGTGTTGATTGGTCTGTTCCACCTTGGAAATATTCGAAGCTATGTTTTAAAAAAAAGCAAGCAATATTGAACATAAACCGAATGGATCGATGTTGTGACGTATTTAAATGACTGGTAATTCGCGTTACAGATAGAAGTACAGATATTGAATGGAAAGATTAAATGTTGTTCTTGTGAGAATATCACAGCATTTGACAGAGCACAGGAAGTATAAATGATGAAACAATGAATGGGAAGATTAAATGTTGTTCTTGTGAGAATATCACAGCATTTGACAGAGCACAGGATGTATAAATGATGAAACAATGAATGGGAAGATTAAATGTTGTTCTTGTGAGAATATCACAGCATTTGACAGAGCACAGGAAGTATAAATAATGAAACAATGAATGGGAAGATTAAATGTTGTTCTTGTGAGAATATCATAGCATTTGACAGAGCACAGGAAGTATAAATGATGAAACAATGAATGGGAAGATTAAATGTTGTTCTTGTGAGAATATCACAGCATTTGACAGAGCACAGGAAGTATAAATGATGAAACAATGAATGGGAAGATTAAATGTTGTTCTTGTGAGAATATCACAGCATTTGACAGAGCACAGGAAGTATAAATGATGAAACAATGAATGGGAAGATTAAATGTTGTTCTTGTGAGAATATCACAGCATTTGACAGAGCACAGGAAGTATAAATGATGAAACAATGAATGGGAAGATTAAATGTTGTTCTTGTAAGAATATCACAGCATTTGACAGAGCACAGGAAGTATAAATGATGAAACAACTAAGCTGGATTACTTATTTACGGATGAAAAATGTCAAAAACTTTCAGGGGACTGGAATTGATAAACACTTTTGCTGTCTTATAGAGTATTCTCAGCATTTATTTATTGTTTTCCTTTTATCCCCACGAAATCGTGTAGAATATCATAAGTTCAAATCGTTGAATGAAAAAAACTTTATAGTTTTTTGGCGTGCATACGCTTTTCTGGATTTACCTTCATCATGAACGTTTAAATCCAAACTATCGAAAGTTAGGGTGCTGGTAGAACGATAAGCATGGAATGTCCATAGAGAGTTTACAACACTTTTTAAAGGTACCGTTAAAGCATTATTCCATTCCAGATCATAGCGTATACTTGTACATATCACAACTCGCTACTCTGATTATGAAGGGTCTAATGTTGCCGATTTTTAATTTATTTATTTGTAATTGGTATATAGAACGCAATAACCTTTCATCTCGTCAGTATGTGTCGAAACCAGTCTTTATCAATTACAAACAAGACGAACTCGGGTTTGCAGCTTTGTAAAAGAATTATTGTTAGCTACCCGCATAAGATCAGTGATAAGCTTCACCAATACTAGATTTCTTTGTTGCTAAAAGATTATACTCACATATAAAAAGTGTGGTTTAGCTGTCATATATCACCATTTTAAAATCGAAATTCAACAAAATTGTTGAATTAAATAATTAACGAAATTAAACTTATAGAAACCATTTATACCCAAAATTTTTCGTGTATAATTTTTGATATGCCAATTCATGACCAATGTTTAAATCTGTAAGAGACAGATGTCGGTCAGGAGTCAATACCGACTGACAAAAACCCTCTGACATTGTGAAAATCTTTATGAATATACTTCGTAGCACATTTACCTTAAAATTATAATGCAAATGAATTGACAAAAAAATGTTAAGCTAAAATTATATCAGTCCACTATTATTTTGCATCAGTTGTTTTGTTAAGCAACAACATCAAAAGAACTAAGTTCGTGCGAGTCGGGTTAGATGATTGACTTGGTTCTGCAACCACGCATCCAATGTTGCCTAATAGGACCAGACACTATTTTAGTATTTTGTCAGTAAAAACTTTATATGGTCATCTTAGATTAAGATGCATTTCTTTAACATAATCAAATATAAAAAATATACATATACTAGTACATGTTAAATTATATATATTTAAATGTTTCATCAATACACAGCATTACAGATCTGCCTTCATTAGGGGTCCAACTTTTAAATTGTTTGGTATAGTTTTTAACTTTGATCTTTTAAGCATGTCTCCTAGACTTTTGTGTTAGTTATACATAACTATTGGTCAACATTTAATACGTGTCCACAATCTTCGTCAAACTGCAGTAAATGCAATTCTTTCCTGATACCCTTTTTTACGTATGCATGGGTTATATTTAGTTATTAAGACTGAAGGAATATATCATTTTTCCTTACAATTTCTGTGCTGCAGTATTTTAGTGGGATCAATAAAAACAGCATATGTAATACAAAATTCATCTATTTTGACGCTATTCAATCTAATTACAATTAAATCTCCACACTCGTTCATTTATTTATGCTTGGTCACTGCGTGGGAAATCTAAAAAGATCCCATTAGAGTTCGCCTCAGAGGTTAACATTTGAATAAGGTCACAACCTTTTTCTGACGCAGCGACCAAGCATACAAATACGAGTGAGTGCGGACCTTTAATTTTAATGAGATTGGGCGTTATAACCCTTATCAAAATTTGTTATATTTGTATTAAATTGTTATCGTCACTTGTTGTTTCTTATCTGCCGTATTGCTTCACCTTTAATAAATCCACAGAATACAAGCTTCGAGTTACAGCTATTTCGAAGCAAATAGAAAAAAACTTGTTTCTTTCAAATGTATTTCAAGGTCATGAATGCCATATGTTGTAAATATTTGACCATTAGTTACAATAACGTCTATGAATAGTTTCATGGTTGAACTTCAATAAGAGATTGTAATTATTTGCCAGAAGAAAGAAAAAAAAATCTTTAATTTAATCTGATGTTCCATTATATATTATAAATCAATCGTCCCTGTATGTAATGATAGTTCGTCTTTAAGTGGGAATGCGGATACTATTTGATTCATTATTCAAAACATACGTATGAATATCAGTTTGGGTTGCTCATCCAATTTCGCTAATAAATAACACAACTATAATAATGTTATACAAGTCTGAGGTTTAAAGCCAGGTTTAACACACGATTTTCTTCGGAAAATGCTTGTACCAAGTTAAGAATATGACAGTTGTTTTTCACTCGTTCCATTGATTGAAAGGCTTTAATTTCTCACTGATAATAATGAAAGTTGAAAGTATTTGTTATATAGGCAAACCCAAAATATATTTTATGTGTTCAATATAATATATAGTGTGCAAACATTTATATTTCGTGTGCTCGATAAAAAAATTATTGTGGGCTTAAATGTATATTGTGTGCTCTACATATAAATTTATTGTGCGCACAAATTCACACGGAGTTCACATGTGGTAGTGCTGTCTAATGTCTCCAGTTCAGAAAGATTCATCAGTCATAATAGATTTTATAAGGTTTTATTTTGACATAAGGTGAGGTTACAGGAAAATTAACTCACTTATCGCAAAGTATCATTAATTATGTATAGTCTTTAAATCGACACCTGGATATATTTTTGCAGATGTTTTGGCCCACTTATTTTTTATGATTTCTGAATCAATTGATCCCGTCTCATTAAAAGTATATCAAATTTAGTTTTGCGTAACAGTAAACTGTTTTTAGTTTAAAACAAATACCTCAGGGATTAGGTTCGGCCAGCAGTTGTTAGTAATGTCCGCATCTTTAAATGAATATTCTGGTCCCCAAATAAGATAAGATAAAAACAGCCTTCTACATTAGTATCAACATACATCGATATATTAGGAAGTGTAACATTACAGCAAACGTAATACCATCAGAATGCTAGTTTATAAAATGTAAATATACCTTATTATCTGACAAGCAAAACACATGCTTCAAAAAATATATGAGAAAGTACATGAACGAAAATCAACTGTATGCATTATCTCCTTTAAGCTTAACAAAAGATATCACACCTACTTTGGTCATTCTGAAAAACTATTGCTTCTTTATTTCAAGTTAGACTAGAACACACCCGCAAAATCGCGGGCATTCAGAGCGTAGTTTAAAGTATCAGTATGTAAAGTGTTGTTGGGAGAATTTTGTTAAATACAGAATGACTGGAGAATTTCAGCAAAAGTATCATAAGTCATAGGTTATTGGGGACAGGAAAATGTTTTTTTTTACCCTCCACCTTTATTTCCAAAGTTCACAATTTTTGGTTTTCTATCAATTTCAATATGAACATACATTTAGTATGTTATGAACATTTATTTAAGTAAGGAGCCTGTAATTCAGTGGTTGTCGTTTGTTAATGTGTTACATATTTTTTTTTCGTTCATTTTTTGTACATAAATAAGGCCGCTAGTTTTCTCGTTTGCATTGTTTTACATTGTCATTTCGGGGCCTTTTGAAGCTGAGTATGCGGTATGGGCTTTGCTATTTGTTGAAGGCCGTACGGTAACCTATAATTGTTAATTTCTGTGTCATTTTGGTCTCTTGTGGAGAGTTGTCTCAACATGGCAATCATACCACATCTTCTTTTTTTTTTGTAATCAATGAATTTTGTAAAAGATTTAATGACTGGAGAATTTCAGAAAAAGTATCAAAAGTTCACATGAATAATTTTAGCGCTTATCTGTATATTATGAACATTCATTACTATATAAATAAAACGTATTTACTTTCAATTCTAAGTTTACTAATCGATCCATGGTGATCATTGATATAGTATACAGACCCTCTCTATTTAATAAACTCTGTGACTGCCGTGGATAGTAAACTTGAAAATGATAGCAGATAAAATTCTGAAAATACACTTTTTTCGTAGTATATGTATGTTCAAAGTATACAGAAAAACGCAAACCGGAAGTCTAATCTGACTTAAAATTTCGTACAATGACGGAACAATACCCGGATGCCTTTTTTCTCGTTTTTCTCCTAAAATAACTCAATCTGAATGATCATATGAATGGATGAAAAATGTGACTATGCACTGTACCTATAGGACACAGAGGCGTGTTGATTAATTTATTGTGGAAAGAAGAGAAGCGACACCAAAAATGAGGTCTTCTCGTTTAATAGTATAGATGATACATACAAATAAACAATCAACGAAAAACAAATATGTTATACAGCAACAAACGACAACCACTGAATCACAGGCTCCTGACTTTAGACAAGCACCAACAGAATGTGGCGGGTTTAAGCATGTTTGCTGGTGCAAATTTTCCCCCAAACATGGGACAGTGCTGTTACAGTTCGACATAGAAACAAACTATAAAAACCATTTGAAAAGGACTTATCTCATCAGATCGACACAAAGCATATAAAACCCATAAGAAAACACAAAAGACACAAAGTAGAGATCTGAGTGTATTCGCAGTTACTGAAAGATAGTTCAAAGTCAATAACAACTAATAAAAAATCATGTGTCTAAGACTAAAATATCAATCAGTACACACCTCACATTCAATAGAATGAGTGTAAAAGCGTCATTAACAATCCATAGAAGAACATTACCATGTGCAATATCAATTATAGGTATCGACAGATTGTAGAACCTGAAATATTTATAACAAAGAAATTCAGTTTGGTCTTAATTTACTGATTTAAAAAGTCAATATTTATACCGATAAAAACAATATTCAAAGATCTAATTACAGTGTTGAATTGCTAACCTTATAAAACAAGTGTACTTAAAGGATCGATAATTTTACCTGGATCGTATCTATATTTACGAGCTCGGTAAACAACATCACCGTAAAAATAAGAATGTAATATCCCAGTTGTAATTAGTTTTCTACAGGTATAGACTTCCAAACCAAATCTTTGTATCTATGGAAGAATTTAGTGAAAGATTTAAGTAATTTGAGGTAACGAATTTCTTGACTCATTAATTTAATTCTAAAAAATAAATTACGTTACTTGAAAATCCAAAAAGTCACTACAGACACGGAGATAGGGAACGAGTTGTGATATATAAACACCGTAAGATGGTGCAAAAGGAACAACACCTTCCAAAAAATCAAAATTAATATTAGGGAACGAAAAATCGTCTCTGTTGTTGTTGATTTTTGTGTGGTGTTTCACGTGTAAAACTAAAACATCTAAATGTTGGAAAGGAGAACTATTTAACGTTTGAATTTGATTTATTTAAGGTAAGTTCCTTTTGGTAAATTTCGCCCGTATATTTAGACAGTTCTTTATTATTTAACGCAAACATTTCATCAAGATAACGGTAAGTGTTATTAAATTTGTCAATTAAATACAATTTAGATGAATCTTTACTAAGCTTTACCATAATCTGTGAATCATAACAAAGTCGCTATTAAAGGGGCGCAATTGGTGCCATTGGGAATACATATAACCTGTCGATAAACTTAATTGCCGAAATGTACATCAATGTTCTCAAGAAGAAAATGTACATGTTCAAACATTTTATCACACCTCCAGGAGGTATATCTATCATATTTACATTTATCACGATAGCAGAAGGCTTTATATGAGTTACAGCAAATAATGTAATCAGATTTTTCAAACGACCATTTGATTAGCTAATAGTGAAACGTTGTTTGATAAGATTGTGTAAAAGTGTACTCTAGGAGTTGAAAAATCTAAACTGACAACCGAATAAAAAGGACCATCAAAAGCACGTATTACTAATTTAACTAAAATACGAATTTGTGCACTCTAACAATAGTAAATTCAACTATTTTCATATGTGTTATTACAAAGGTTAATGATCAGTTCTTTGACTATTTAAAAGCACGTAAAGAGGTTTAGCTAGCTACATTTTCTCCGGAAATTGCTTGTACCAAGTTGAGAATATGACAGTTGTTTTCGCTCATTCCGTTGATTGATAATTTTTTAATTTTTCATTGATATTTATAAAGGATGAAAGTATGTGTTTAATAGGTAGACTGGTTTTTACTAAGCCTTGTTAGGGATCTATGCAGAAACATAATATATATCATGCGACAATATACTATTTTGTGCGCTAAATATATATTTTGTGCCGACAAATAATATTTCGTGTGATCGATATAAAGTTGTTATTGGCAAACATTAATATATTGTGCGCACAAATTCACTTGGAGTTTACATGTGCTAGTTCATAAATATTTATCGGTCATAGCATTTTTATAAGGTTTTATTTTGACATGAGGTTAGATTACAGGAAAATTATCTCACTTTTCGCAAATTATCATCAATTATGTATACTTTTTAAGTTGACACTTGCACCAATATCCCGGAAGCTCCGTTTTAATCTTCGTTTGAAAACACTATGCTCCACATGAAGATTTCGTTGCATTCATTAAGAAAGAAACATTTGTATTCCTATAACAAATTTCCGCCTTATAAAACATACACATTATTGCAACATTAAGTTGTGGTCCTTTGAAAATGTATAATTGGAAAAAAATCTTATTTTTGCACTTTTATACTCAGTTAGATTATAAAAGTTACAGATCAAGTTTGAGTTTCTGTTGGACGAAATATTTTTGCTGTTGTTTTGGTCCACTTTTTAATGATTTCTGAACCAATTGATCCGTTGTTATAAAAAGATATTAAATTTAATTTTCGTAACATTAAACTGTTTTTCGTTTAAAGCAGATGACTCAGGGATTGGGTTCGTTCAGCAGTTGATAGTAATGTCCGCATCTTTAAATGAATATTCTGGACCTAAAAATGATAAGATAAAAATTCCCTTCTACATTAATATTAACATACTACGACATATTAGGAAGTGTCATATTATAGCTAACACAGTACAATCAGAATGCTAGTTTATCAAATGTAACAATACTTTATTTTTGACAAATATGTCCGAGAAAGTACATGAACGAAAATCAACTGTATGCATTATCTCCTTTAAGCTTATATGTTGTTAGTCATTGAATTTGTATTGAATATGTGTATGGTTTTTTATATATATATATATATATTGTAAGTCATTGAATTTGTATTGAATATATGTATGGATTATAAACTATATTGTAAGTCATTGAATTTGTATTGAATATATGTATGGATTATAAACTATATTGTTAGTCATTGAATTTGTATTGCATAAATGTATGGATTATAAACTATATTGTTAGTCATTGAATTTGTATTGCATAAATTTATGGATTTTAAAATATATTGCAAGTCATTGTGTTTGTATTAAATATATGCATGGATTTAAATATATATTTTTATTTATATTGTTTGTATGGAATATGTGTTTTGATTATTATACATATTTTGAGTCATTCTTGTTTGTATAGAATGTATGTACTGTACAAATTACGATATAGTTTGAGTTATATTGTTTGTATGGAATATGTGTTTTGATTATTATACATATTTTGAGTCATTCTTGTTTGTATAGAATGTATGTACTGTACAAATTACGATATAGTTTGAGTTATATTGTTTGTATGGAATATGTGTTTTGATTATTATACATATTTTGAGTCATTCTTGTTTGTATAGAATGTATGTACTGTACAAATTACGATATAGTTTAAGTTATATTGTTTGTATGGAATATGTGTTTTGATTATTATACATATTTTGAGTCATTCTTGTTTGTATAGAATGTATGTACTCTACAAATTACGATATAGTTTGAATTATATTGTTTGTATGGAATATGTGTTATAATTATTATACATATTTTGAGTCATTGTTGTTTGTACAGAATGTATGTATTGAACAAATTACTAGATAGTTTGAGTTATATTGTTTGTATGGAATATATGTTATAATTATTATACATATTTTAAGTCATTGTATTTGTATTGAATATATGTATGGATTTTAATATATATATTGTTAGTCATTGAATTTGTATTGAATAAATGTATGGATTTTAAACTATATTGTTAGTCATTGAATTTGTATTGCATAAATGTATGGATTTTAAAATATATTGCAAGTCATTGTGTTTGTATTAAATATATGCATGGATTTAAATATATATTTTTATTTATATTGTTTGTATGGAATATGTGTTTTGATTATTATAAATATTTTGAGTCATTCTTGTTTGTATAGAATGTATGTACTGTACAAATTACGATATAGTTTGAGTTATATTGTTTGTATGGAATATGTGTTTTGATTATTATACATATTTTGAGTCATTCTTGTTTGTATAGAATGTATGTACTGTACAAATTACGATATAGTTTCAGTTATATTGTTTGTATGGAATATGTGTTTTGATTATTATACATATTTTGAGTCATTCTTGTTTGTATAGAATGTATATACTGTACAAATTACGATATAGTTTGAGTTATATTGTTTGTATGGAATATGTGTTTTGATTATTATACATATTTTGAGTCATTCTTGTTTGTATAGAATGTATGTACTGTACGAATTACGATATAGTTTGAGTTATATTGTTTGTATGGAATATGTGTTTTGATTATTATACATATTTTGAGTCATTCTTGTTTGTATAGAATGTATGTACTGTACGAATTACGATATAGTTTGAGTTATATTGTTTGTATGGAATATGTGTTTTGATTATTATACATATTTTGAGTCATTCTTGTTTGTATAGAATGTATGTACTGTACAAATTACGATATAGTTTGAGTTATATTGTTTGTATGGAATATGTGTTATAATTATTATACATATTTTGAGTCATTGTTGTTTGTACAGAATGTATGTATTGAACAAGTTACTAGATAGTTAGAGTTATATTGTTTTTATAGAATATTTGTATCGATTAATAAACATATTTTAAGTCATTGTATTTATAAGGAATATATCAATGGATTTAAATATATATTTTTATTTATTGTGTTTGTATTTGTATTTGTATTGATTATATGGATTATAATATACATTTTGAGTTATTGAGTTTGTATGGAATATATGTTTAATCATTATAATCATTAGTATGTATGTATGTGAATTTTGATTTTATTTTCATTTATATGTTTATTTTTTATGAATGAGAATGTATTGTGTATTGTTGTCATTATGTCCCGTCAAGGGCAATATAATTGGAAAATAAAGAACTTTGAACTTTGAACTCTGTATATATAAAAAGGAGATGTGGTATGATTGCCAATGAGACTACTCTCCACAAGAGACCAAAATGACACAGAAATTAACAACTATAGGTCACTGTACGGCCTTCAACAATGAGCAAAGCCCATACCGCATAGTCAGCTATAAAAGGCCCTGAGCATGTATAATCAGATTATCAGCAATTTGTGATTAAAAAGTATTGATAAATTATGGTATAATAAATAAGGAAACTTGAAAATTGTTTCTTGACATTATTTCATTGTCCATAACAAGTCTCATGTTTGATGCACTTCAACTAGTATCATCAAAGATCATAAAAAAAAATGAGTTTGGTCAGATTTGAACCTCTTCTTGTACATGTATCCTGACAAAGTGATTAAATCAAAGATCTGTTAGTGCAGAGTATGATCAAACAGTCAAACAGCATGATTATTGATATAAGGTCATGTAGTTGCAGGAATGCAAAAATCTTTCATCAATAAACACATAAATCATGTTTATGTAGTTTTATGACAAACTAAGATAAAAAAAAAATATAAATTATTAGAAAATGACTGAACTCGTCTGATTGAAAAAATAAAAAATAAACAACAAAATAAGAGACTATATAGATCATAAACACAATAATCTAAGTCAACTTTTATGATCACTTTGGTTTTCAGATGAAGAACAAAAATAGAAAACTTTTCTTAAGTTTTTTAATGAGTGGTCCGGTAAGGACAGATTTTGGCCTCAAATTTCAGGCAGCATCTGTGCTCACTCTCAACCTTTATATATGTAATGTTTTATCATCAAATAAAACTTACATTTAATTTGTGCACTAACAATTCATAAACTTCAAAATATTAACCTGTAAACGATTAACCTATATACATGTACGTGTATCAGAGTAAATGGGGTAATAAGAATGACATACACTCATGAATCATGCTATGCATGACTATTCACAGATGATACGGACACAGTCATTTCAAGGGGGGAATATATCACATCCATCAAACAGTTTCACCGAAACTAACACGTATTTATGAATGAGAAGTCAGTTGGGTAAATATCAGTAAAAGTATTTACCAGATCCGAAACAAATTTCAATCCTGGTTCTATGATGAGTTTATTTAAATAATATCTTTAAGTGATCATTGGGTACTTTTTGGTAGTAAATGGCTACTTCTGTGCGGTAAACACCTACATTATTTGCGGTAATCAATGACTTTTTGGAGGTAAATGGCGCTACTTATGTGCATTTTTTTTTAATATACGAGCAGACATAAATTGATATCTTTTTTTATTATATTGATAGATGAAGAATATAAACATTTGTGAGGTAAACTGCTTCATTTGTTGTGGTAATTAATGACTTTTTTTTGTGGTAAATGGCTACATTTTGTTGTAATTAATTAGCTTTTTGCACTGAATACCTACATATAACAAGAATGTGTCAAAAGTACACGGATGCCCCACTTGCACTATCCTTTTCCATGTTCCATGGACTGTAAAAATTGGGTAGTAATCTAATTTGGCATTAAAATTAGAAAGAATTTACATAGGGAACATATGTACTAAGTTTCAAGTTGATTGGACTTCAATTTCATCAAAAACTACCTTGACCAAAAACTTTATCCTGAAACTCCCATTTTCATTTTCTATGTTTAATGAACCGTGAAATTGGGGTCAAAAGTCTAATTTGGCATTAGAATTAGAAACATTATACTATAGGGAACATATTTACTAAGTTTCAAGTTGATTGGACTTCAATTTCATCAAAAACTACCTTGACCAAAAACTTTAACCTGAAACTCCCACTTTCATTTTCTATGTTTAGTGAACCGTGAAATTGGGGTCAAAAGTCTAATTTGGCATTAAAATTAGAAAGATCATATCATAAGCAACAAGTGTACTAAGTTTCAAGTTGATTGGACTTCAGCTTCATCAAAAACTACCTTGACAAAAAACTTTAACCTGAAACTCCCCCTTTCATTTTCTATGATCAGTGGACCGTGAAATTGGGGTCAAAAGTCTTATTTGGCTTTAAAATTAGAAAGATCATATCATAAGCAACAAGTGTACTAAGTTTCAAGTTGATTGGACTTCAGCTTCATCAAAAACTACCTTGACCAAAAACTTTAACCTGAACGGACGCACGGACGCACAGACGGACGGACGAACGGAGCCACAGACCATACAACATAATGCCCCTCTACTATCGTAGGTGGGGCTTAAAAACGAAGATGTGATATGATTGCCAATGAGACAACTCCGATTCCATAAGAAACATAGAAATTAACAGTTATAGGTCACTGTACGGCCTTCGACAATGAGCAAAGCCCATATCGCATAGTTAACAATAAAAGGCCCCGAAATGATAATGTAAAACAATTATTTTGGTGATAATTGTTGACCTGGTCGTTAATTTACCGCCAAAAAGACATTCCTTACCACAAATGTAGCCGCTTACCATACAGAAGTAGACATTTACCGCATGGAAAGCTACTAAATACCACAATTATGTAGCCGTTTACAGATCTTTTTAGCGGTAAAATGAGCATTTTCGCGTTGATTGACCACATTGTGTAGTAATTGGCAACATATTGCGGCAATTGGCTACATTTTGGATCGATAAATTATCACGTAACACCCGTGAATACACTCGTAGTTCTGATACCATAAATCGTTAAATTGCTACAACATTTCAATACATTTTTGTTCGTCTTTGTCTTTTCTTTGTCTCTTTTTCTTTTATGTTGGTTAGTTCAGGCAAATAAGCTTTCGAAAACTGCGGATTAATAAATTTAACAAAAACTTATAAAGAATGATACAAAAATTAGAATTTTCCAAACGTTTTCAAGATATCTTAATAAATGTCTGTCTGTAATGATGTACCTCCGGAAAATTCTCGTTTTGCCATTTACTGCAAAAAATATTGCAAGATACAAGAAAAGACTGATTGAACAAGGCAATATATGAAATGGCATTTAAAGGCAAGTTTTCCGATGGTAAATGCAGGTATGGTTATGAATGCTAAGTATTCAAGTAAATCTATGTAAATAGCTCTCTTCAAGTTAATGTCATTGTTTATGCAATTAGAATGTGCAAAGTGTTTGCGTGTATTTGTGTGTGCTTGTTAGTATTATACGTGCACGTGTATGTTTGTCTTCAGATGTATATATGCATGTAAGTGTTAGGTTATATATACATGTATTTATGATTGATTGTTATTTCATCCATGTTCAGGACTAGAACAAACTAACAATAAAAACAGTAGGTACATCTTGTAATAGAGGTAATTTTGGGTTGCAGGTCGTGAAAATTAAGGCTGTCACGGTAAAAAGAATGTATATTGGAAAGTTACAGAGCTTTGTATTTATGGAAGGACTCAGAGGAGTGGTGACTTTAATCTGGACGAAACACAACATAACCCTACAGTAGTAGCTTATCAGTCAACTCAACGTTTGAGTTGTAATAGATTAACTTCATACGCTGGTGAGCACACAGTTGAAAACCTTGTACAATTTAACTAATTGGTAATTTTTAGGAGCCATTTAATGTCTGACTTGTCATTGATAAAAATAATACTTTCATGCAAAAACTACCAGTTTCCATGGCAACCAATATTCATAACAATTATTTACTAGACAAAAAGCTATAACAACCAGTATATCATATGCAACTTTAAACTGTGTCTCTGCCTTCCTAAATGACAGAACACAAACAGTTGTCCTGGATGGAGAGTCATCTGACCTAGCCCCAGTCACCACATGTGTCCTTCAAGGCACAGTTCTGGGCCCAGTATAATTCTTCGTATACATTTATGACCTACAAGAATACCTATCATCCAATAAGCTCAGACTGTTTGCTGATGTCAGTATCATCTACAAAGCCATTAAATCTCAAAGTGACTGTGATGCACTACAGTTAGATTTAGATGCAGCTGCTAGGTAGGAGCAATACTAGTTGATGGCTTTCGATCCAGACAAATACACAGTCCTTACAGCCTCACAGAAGAAAACCCCATTTAAACGTTCATGACTATGTCCTCCGCAATCACAAACTTGAACTTGTCTCTTCAGCTAAATATCTGGGCATTACACTTCAAGCAAACCTAAAATGGTCAAAACATATAGATAACATCATAGCTAATGGCAACAAATGTATGGGCTTCTTAAAAAGAAACTTAAAAACATCATGTCAGAACATCAAATCTCAGGCATATCTGGCACTGGTCCGTCCTAAACTTGAATATTCATGTTCAGTATAGGACCCTCATACAGTTGAACACACTAGTAAAATAATTGATGCAAGCTATACTTTATTGTAGTTTTAACATGGGTAACACGAATATAATGCCTACCCATGTTAAAACTACAATAAAGTATAGCTTGCATCAGTTATTTCGATTCTGAATAGGACAAGTAAGGTAATTTCTATGTCCGATAAGTATAAGTGTAAAAGCGTATGTGTAGGCTCTTCCATGGATCTCCCTTTTTTGTTTGTAAAGAAGCAAACGGCTGGGACTTTGATTTTTCAAAAGGAGGTATTTGAACAGCCAGCATGAACGGTTGTCGTATCTTAGTTCGTCAAAGATGTCAATTTCCACCATTTCGGAATGCAACACATTACAGTCATAATAATGGAATTGGTAACATCATGTGCACCATTTAAGAGTTTGAAAGTGTTTTAAGGTTTATATACCCTTCTGTAGCCATTTTTGTACGAATTTTTCAAACCTTAATTGTATCAAAACTAAAGATATAATAAATAATAGAGATAGGCCATTTAGTACATGTTCCAAGGGGAAACTTGATGCAAAGCATTATTTTTTACTGTTCCATTGCATTTGATAGAAAAAGAGGACTTTGTAGCAAATAAATCAAGATTTTTATAGAAAATCCACAGCCTTTAATACAGAGATTTTTGTTATAAAATTTGAAACATAAATTATTTATTTATTTATTACTCACTTGATTTTCTATGATGTGCTAGTGTTTATTTTTTACAAAAAGTTCTAAGTAACCTGTAAATTCCAAAACACCTCGTGCTGAGTCACTAAAGTCGAGGGCACCCTAAAAGGTGTACTTGATTTTGGCCATATTTATACTTGTCTTAACCAATAACTACATTTATAAACTTGTTTTAAGGAAATCAATGCTAGCACTGCATGCAATTATCCTATATCTATCAGTCATCAAATTGCCAAATATGAGAGTACAAGGATAAAGGCTGTTGATTTTCTATAAAAATCTTGATTTATTTGCCACAAAGTCCTCTTTTTCTATTAAATGCAATGGAACAGTAAAAAATAATGCTTTGCATCAAGTTTTTTCTTGGAATATGTACAAAATGGCCTATCTCTATTATTCATTATATCTGTAGTTTTGATACAATTGAAGTTTGAAAAGTTCGTACAAAAATGGCTACAGAAGGGTACATAAACCTTAAAGTTAAGGAAATATATTAAGTGCATGGTAATTCGATAAAATTCGTTATTCTGAAGTAGTCAATACACGCATGTGCAAACAAATTGTATTGGATCTAGAGCATGGATTTGTTAATTCACAAAGCGAAAGAAGCATGTCATATTACAATTTAAAAAAATTACGCACCTCAAATTTATTTCCAAATATTTTTGTTTTTGTTTTTTGTAAATATAAATATAGGCCACGCTGCGCAAATCTAAAGAAGAAGAAGAATTATTGTTACATTGGTGACTATGTTATACAGGCAGACATGGTAACATAACGCATTAAAATCAATGCATCAAGCTAAACAAACCAGTATATAATCGCTATTTCTCATTAAACCACTTTGTTAATATATCTGAATAAAATTATTTATTTGACATGTATATGCGTGTAACGTCCAGTGGCAAGTTTCACGCAGCAATTGTTCTGTATAGTATATAGTGTTTCATGTTCTATTCTTTGCAATTCGTATCTGACGTATTTGTGTGTATTGTCCAGTGACAAATCTTACACAGCAATATTATATATACATATATTTGCGAAAGCAAATTTACAGATCTAACATTGTTGGGTTGATGTTTAGACGAGTTGTATATGCAGAATGTGCACAGTCATGTATCACCATCTGTTGTCACAGTAGAGTTGTCACTGGTTCAGACGTACTTATAAATATAATTATTTCTGTGACTGTGTCTTACATTAATTTGTAGGATCCTTTACTATAGATAATTTAGCTGATCTGTAACAATAACATCTTCATGCCTTATATATCATGTACTGTAGTACGCCGCTAGATTAACACTGACGAGGAAAGGTAACACACGGCCAGCGAAAGCTGTTTTTTTGAGAGCCCAGGTGGTCGTGTGGTCTAGCGGGACGGCTGCAGTGCAGGCGATTTGGTGTCACGATATCACAGTATCATGGGTTCGAATCCCGGCGAGGGAAGAACCAAAAATTTGCGAAAGCAAATTTACAGATCTAACATTGTTGGGTTGATGTTTAGACGAGTTGTATATTATTAGTTACATAGTGTGCTAGTGACCTAATATGGTATATATGGGGTCAGTAAATATCATATGGGGTGAGAGCGAAGCTCGAATCCCCATATGGAATTTACTGACCCCATATATACCATATTACGTCACTAGCACACTATGTAACGAATTTATCTTACCGACTATCTTAACGTGTGAAATTGAGACTAGTGATTCTCAAAATGAGCAAGTCTTCAATACTGTTAGCACTAAGAAAATACTTCCATTGATCTACAAAAACAGATGCCAACAATAACGACTTGTAAGGTTTAAATGTGTTTTATGAATTTATTTCAATCTTAATCATCAATTTCTTCGTCTGTTAGAACTTTTAAGATTTTTTCTCAGTACCGTTTTGTTTTTTATAAAGGGACATAACACCATTACTAACCGTGTATGAAATAAGCCCCGCCCCCTTCTTACCTAATAAGGAATATAAAGGGACGTAACTCCACTACTAACCGTGTATGAGATAAGCCTCGCCTCCCTACTAACCTAATATCAAATATACACGGTTTGCACGCGGACGCTTTTAACCAATCATATTCCTGGAAATGTATAGGAGGTAAGAGAAATATATGTACACAGCCATGTATCACCATCATTGATGGCGATCCGATGGATACATCTGTTGTAGAGTTGTCACTGACTCAGACGTACTTATAAATATAATTATTTTCTGTGACTGTATATTACATTAATTTGTAGGATCCTTTACTATAGATAACTTAGCTGATCTGTAACAATAACATCTTCATGCCTTATATATCATGTACTGTAGTACGCCGCTAGATTAAAACTAACGAGGAAAGGTAACACACGGCCATCGAAAGCTCTTTTTTTGAGAGCCCAGGTGGTCGTGTGGTCTAGCGGGACGGCTGCAGTGCAGGCGATTTGGTGTCACGATATCACAGTATCATGGGTTCGAATCCCGGCGAGGGAAGAACCAAAAATTTGCGAAAGCAAATTTACAGATCTAACATTGTTGGGTTGATGTTTAGACGAGTTGTATATTATTAGTTACATAGTGTGCTAGTGACCTAATATGGTATATATGGGGTCAGTAAATTCCATATGGGGTGAGAGCGAAGCTCGAATCCCCATATGGAATTTACTGACCCCATATATACCATATTACGTCACTAGCACACTATGTAACGAATTTATCTTACCGACTATCTTAACGTGTGAAATTGAGACTAGTGATTCTCAAAATGAGCAAGTCTTCAATACTGTTAGCACTAAGAAAATACTTCCATTGATCTACAAAAACAGATGCCAACAATAACGACTTGTAAGGTTTAAATGTGTTTTATGAATTTATTTCAATCTTAATCATCAATTTCTTCGTCTGTTAGAACTTTTAAGATTTTTTCTCAGTACCGTTTTGTTTTTTATAAAGGGACATAACACCATTACTAACCGTGTATGAAATAAGCCCCGCCCCCTTCTTACCTAATAAGGAATATAAAGGGACGTAACTCCACTACTAACCGTGTATGAGATAAGCCCCGCCTCCCTACTAACCTAATATCAAATATACACGGTTTGCACGCGGACGCTTTTAACCAATCATATTCCTGGAAATGTATAGGAGGTAAGATAAATATATGTACACAGCCATGTATCACCATCATTGATGGCGATCCGATGGATACATCTGTTGTAGAGTTGTCACTGACTCAGACGTACTTATAAATAAAATTATTTTCTGTGACTGTATATTACATTAATTTGTAGGATCCTTTACTATAGACAACTTAGCTGATCTGTAACAATAACATCTTCATGCCTTATATATCATGTACTGTAGTACGCCGCTAGATTAAAACTAACGAGGAAAGGTAACACACGGCCAGCGGAAGCTCTTTTTTTGAGAGCCCAGGTGGTCGTGTGGTCTAGCGGGACGGCTGCAGTGCAGGCGATTTGGTGTTACGTTATCACAGTAGCATGGGTTCGAATCCCGGCGAGGATCTAACATTGTTGGGTAGACGAGTTGTATATATATATTAGACGAGTTGTATATATATATATATATATATAACTCGTCTAAACATCAACCCAACAATGTTAGATCTGTAAATTTGCTTTCGCAAATTTTTGGTTCTTCCCTCGCCGGGATTGGAACCCATGCTTCTGTGATATCGTGACACCAAATCGCCTGCACTGCAGCCGTCCCGCTAGACCACACGACCACCTGGGCTCTCAAAAAAAGAGCTTTCGCTGGCCGTGTGTTACCTTTCCACGTCAGTTTTAATCTAGCGGCGTACTGCAGTACATGATATATAAGGCATGAAGATGTTATTGTTACAGATCAGCTAAATTATCTATAGTAAAGGATCCTACAAATGAATGTAAGATACAGTCACAGAAAATAATTATATTTATAAGTACGTCTGAGTCAGTGACAACCCTACAACAGATGTATCCATCGGATCGCCATCAATGATGGTGATACATGGCTGTGTACATAATGTATATACAACTCGTCTAAACATCAACCCAACAATGTTAGATCTGTAAATTTGCTTTCGCAAATTTTTGGTTCTTCCCTCGCCGGGATTCGAACCCATGCTTCTGTGATATCGTGACACCAAATCGCCTGCACTGCAGCCGTCCCGCTAGACCACATGACCACCTGGGCTCTCAAAAAAAGAGCTTTCACTGGCCGTGTGTTACCTTTCCACGTCAGTTTTAATCTAGCGGCGTACTGCAGTACATGATATATAAGGCATGAAGATGTTATTGTTACAGATCAGCTAAATTATCTATAGTAAAGGATCCTACAAATGAATGTAAGATACAGTCACAGAAAATAATTATATTTATAAGTACGTCTGAGTCGGTGACAACCCTACAACAGATGTATCCATCGGATCGCCATCAATGATGGTGATACATGGCTGTGTACATAATGTATATACAACTCGTCTAAACATCAACCCAACAATGTTAGATCTGTAAATTTGCTTTCGCAAATTTTTGGTTCTTCCCTCGCCGGGATTCGAACCCATGCTTCTGTGATATCGTGACACCAAATCGCCTGCACTGCAGCCGTCCCGCTAGACCACACGACCACCTGGGCTCTCAAAAAAAGAGCTTTCGCTGGCCGTGTGTTACCTTTCCACGTCAGTTTTAATCTAGCGGCGTACTGCAGTACATGATATATAAGGCATGAAGATGTTATTGTTACAGATCAGCTAAATTATCTATAGTAAAGGATCCTACAAATGAATGTAAGATACAGTCACAGAAAATAATTATATTTATAAGTACGTCTGAGTCAGTGACAACCCTACAACAGATGTATCCATCGGATCGCCATCAATGATGGTGATACATGGCTGTGTACATAATGTATATACAACTCGTCTAAACATCAACCCAACAATGTTAGATCTGTAAATTTGCTTTCGCAAATTTTTGGTTCTTCCCTCGCCGGGATTCGAACCCATGCTTCTGTGAAATCGTGACACCAAATCGCCTGCACTGCAGCCGTCCCGCTAGACCACACGACCACCTGGGCTCTCAAAAAAAGAGCTTTCGCTGGCCGTGTGTTACCTTTCCACGTCAGTTTTAATCTAGCGGCGTACTGCAGTACATGATATATAAGGCATGAAGATGTTATTGTTACAGATCAGCTAAATTATCTATAGTAAAGGATCCTACAAATGAATGTAAGATACAGTCACAGAAAATAATTATATTTATAAGTACGTCTGAGTCAGTGACAACCCTACAACAGATGTATCCATCGGATCGCCATCAATGATGGTGATACATGGCTGTGTACATAATGTATATACAACTCGTCTAAACATCAACCCAACAATGTTAGATCTGTAAATTTGCTTTCGCAAATTTTTGGTTCTTCCCTCGCCGGGATTCGAACCCATGCTTCTGTGATATCGTGACACCAAATCGCCTGCACTGCAGCCGTCCCGCTAGACCACACGACCACCTGGGCTCTCAAAAAAAGAGCTTTCGCTGGCCGTGTGTTACCTTTCCACGTCAGTTTTAATCTAGCGGCGTACTGCAGTACATGATATATAAGGCATGAAGATGTTATTGTTACAGATCAGCTAAATTATCTATAGTAAAGGATCCTACAAATGAATGTAAGATACAGTCACAGAAAATAATTATATTTATAAGTACGTCTGAGTCAGTGACAACCCTACAACAGATGTATCCAACGGATCGCCATCAATGATGGTGATACATGGCTGTGTACATAATGTATATACAACTCGTCTAAACATCAACCCAACAATGTTAGATCTGTAAATTTGCTTTCGCAAATTTTTGGTTCTTCCCTCGCCGGGATTCGAACCCATGCTTCTGTGATATCGTGACACCAAATCGCCTGCACTGCAGCCGTCCCGCTAGACCACACGACCACCTGGGCTCTCAAAAAAAGAGCTTTCGCTGGCCGTGTGTTACCTTTCAACGTCAGTTTTAATCTAGAGGCGTACTGCAGTACATGATATATAAGGCATGAAGATGTTATTGTTACAGATCAGCTAAATTATCTATAGTAAAGGATCCTACAAATGAATGTAAGATACAGTCACAGAAAATAATTATATTTATAAGTACGTCTGAGTCAGTGACAACCCTACAACAGATGTATCCATCGGATCGCCATCAATGATGGTGATACATGGCTGTGTACATAATGTATATACAACTCGTCTAAACATCAACCCAACAATGTTAGATCTGTAAATTTGCTTTCGCAAATTTTTGGTTCTTCCCTCGCCGGGATTGGAACCCATGCTTCTGTGATATCGTGACACCAAATCGCCTGCACTGCAGCCGTCCCGCTAGACCACACGACCACCTGGGCTCTCAAAAAAAGAGCTTTCGCTGGCCGTGTGTTACCTTTCCACGTCAGTTTTAATCTAGCGGCGTACTGCAGTACATGATATATAAGGCATGAAGATGTTATTGTTACAGATCAGCTAAATTATCTATAGTAAAGGATCCTACAAATGAATGTAAGATACAGTCACAGAAAATAATTATATTTATAAGTACGTCTGAGTCAGTGACAACCCTACAACAGATGTATCCAACGGATCGCCATCAATGATGGTGATACATGGCTGTGTACATAATGTATATACAACTCGTCTAAACATCAACCCAACAATGTTAGATCTGTAAATTTGCTTTCGCAAATTTTTGGTTCTTCCCTCGCCGGGATTCGAACCCATGCTTCTGTGATATCGTGACACCAAATCGCCTGCACTGCAGCCGTCCTGCTAGACCACACGACCACCTGGGCTCTCAAAAAAAGAGCTTTCGCTGGCCGTGTGTTACCTTTCAACGTCAGTTTTAATCTAGAGGCGTACTGCAGTACATGATATATAAGGCATGAAGATGTTATTGTTACAGATCAGCTAAATTATCTATAGTAAAGGATCCTACAAATGAATGTAAGATACAGTCACAGAAAATAATTATATTTATAAGTACGTCTGAGTCAGTGACAACCCTACAACAGATGTATCCATCGGATCGCCATCAATGATGGTGATACATGGCTGTGTACATAATGTATATACAACTCGTCTAAACATCAACCCAACAATGTTAGATCTGTAAATTTGCTTTCGCAAATTTTTGGTTCTTCCCTCGCCGGGATTGGAACCCATGCTTCTGTGATATCGTGACACCAAATCGCCTGCACTGCAGCCGTCCCGCTAGACCACATGACCACCTGGGCTCTCAAAAAAAGAGCTTTCGCTGGCCGTGTGTTACCTTTCCACGTCAGTTTTAATCTAGCGGCGTACTGCAGTACATGATATATAAGGCATGAAGATGTTATTGTTACAGATCAGCTAAATTATCTATAGTAAAGGATCCTACAAATGAATGTAAGATACAGTCACAGAAAATAATTATATTTATAAGTACGTCTGAGTCCGTGACAACCCTACAACAGATGTATCCATCGGATCGCCATCAATGATGGTGATACATGGCTGTGTACATAATGTATATACAACTCGTCTAAACATCAACCCAACAATGTTAGATCTGTAAATTTGCTTTCGCAAATTTTTGGTTCTTCCCTCGCCGGGATTCGAACCCATGCTTCTGTGATATCGTGACACCAAATCGCCTACACTGCAGCCGTCCCGCTAGACCACACGACCACCTGGGCTCTCAAAAAAAGAGCTTTCGCTGGCCGTGTGTTACCTTTCCACGTCAGTTTTAATCTAGCGGCGTACTGCAGTACATGATATATAAGGCATGAAGATGTTATTGTTACAGATCAGCTAAATTATCTATAGTAAATGATCCTACAAATGAATGTAAGATACAGTCACAGAAAATTATTATATTTATAAGTACGTCTGAGTCAGTGACAACCCTACAACAGATGTATCCATCAGATCGCCATCAATGATGGTGATACATGGCTGTGTACATAATGTATATACAACTCGTCTAAACATCAACCCAACAATGTTAGATCTGTAAATTTGCTTTCGCAAATTTTTGGTTCTTCCCTCGCCGGGATTCGAACCCATGCTTCTGTGATATCGTGACACCAAATCGCCTGCACTGCAGCCGTCCCGCTAGACCACACGACCACCTGGGCTCTCAAAAAAAGAGCTTTCGCTGGCCGTGTGTTACCTTTCCACGTCAGTTTTAATCTAGCGGCGTACTGCAGTACATGATATATAAGGCATGAAGATGTTATTGTTACAGATCAGCTAAATTATCTATATAATGTATATAACAATGTGTGAAAAGGTCTGGTTCACTACCAAACTTATCAATTTACCAATATAAGATTATCGATCGTATTCAATTAATTGACAGGTGAAGTCACAAATACAAATGTACTAGCACAAGTTCAGTAAATTATCTATCACATCGGTTTCATACCACAAGAATCAAGCTGCATCTCTGGATGTAATGTCTCTCGGTATATCTGCTTTTAAATCAAATATGAACACCAATGCCGAACTCTATAGGCAGTGTAAATGTAGAATAGACCTAATGTTGTACAATGAATAAAATTGTAAGAGACAGACCGACACAATATTATTAGCCCGACCTAATGTTAGTTGTAGTTTCAAGCACAAATCAACACGAATAAAGCCAAACTAGGTATAAGTTTACAGAACAATTAATCATGCAACAAGTATACAAATATTCAAGAAATAATAAAGGTGTAAATCAGAGAAAAATTAACCAAAGTAATAGTACTTTCATTTTGCCTACTCCCAAACTGTCTGTAGACAGTAACTAAAACTTGCATAAAAAAGGATCAAAACTCACTAGTACCAAATATCAAGAATTAAAATAAATTATCAAGGGGAACGGGAGTAAAATCTTGGCAATTTACTTTTACAAATGGGAGTAACAAGGGTTTTAACCACAGCGACTAACTCAAGGCAAGAACAAGGTTTTTTCTGTAATTAAGAAAATCAGTAAAGTATAACTTTTATTAATCAACACACAATTGATGAAAAACAATATCATTCAGCGGCATCGTCCCAAGAAGATGTATGGGTTTGCTATTCATTAATGGTCTGTTATTCAGCAACACCTCAATATTTTGTCTTAGGGTTTGCATTTAAATGATAACTGCATAGTATTTGAAGCTTTGCGGACGTACATCAGTAGTTAGTAAAACTTTGCGAATTAATATCGATAGTAAGATAAACTTTGCGGACGTCCAGTGGTAGTTAGTAACACTTTGCGGATGTCCATCGCTAGTAAGTAAAACTACCGATGGACGTCCACAAAGCTTCAAGTACAATACCGCTATCTCTATTCTAATGCAAAACAAATTCATAATTCAATTACAATCGTTATTGCAGTGTAAAATTATCATTAAAGAATTTCTCGAATAGATGTTATCTTATATTGCCCCTAAACAAGGTGACGCCATATATATGTTTCTGGCGTCAAACATTAAAACCGGGCGTTTACTGGCTTCTTGGTCGCTTTTTTAAAAATTTGATAAAAAGATGATTCATAGGTGCTTATTATTGTAGATATTACATGTTACTACTTTTCTCAATTCAAATTGTCGGATTTCTTAGTTACAGACAAGGCGATAGAGAATTTTACGCTTACTGTAATCAAATCAGAATGATTGATACAAAATAATTGCATTAGAAGCAAAACTCTCTTTACGTTTTATAATTTTAATTTCTTCAATTGAGCTCTAGTTTAGTATTTTGAAACTTAAGTTCATGCTTTGTTTACGGTGTATGTTAGTAAAATTGCTGCATGTATGTTTTCTCTTTATCAAGGAATAATTGATTTTTAGAAATGAAAACAAAATCAACAAAAATCGATACAATAATAGTAGGTGGTGTTTCACGTTTGGCGGACTGTATATACAAATCGTAAACCCTGACAAAATAAAGTCAGTTTAAATGAACCGAATTATTAATCAAATTGCAGAGGGGGGATTATAACATATAGCTAGAAAGCAAACGTGGAAATACACATTTCTTTCAATGCAAATACTAACAATGCACAAGATTCCCTACCGAGACCACTGAACAAAATCGCGGAAATGGTTGATAAGTCCCAGTTTTTATATGTCTACACACCTCACAATCTGAAAATGATTCAAAGGAGCCGATACAGGCTCCAGCTAAATTTCCTCGGAACTTAATCGTATTCTCTGATCGGTTGAGAAGATATGTTTAATGTTAATGAGAGATTTGCTGTATCATTACCTATAATGAAATAAATAAACAAATGAAATGAAGTGAAACATAAACGTTAAAAAGAAATAACAAAAAAAACAACACCAGAAAAGAAAACTCGTAAAACAAAAATGTTTGCATTTTGGTTAAACTTGTTTGGTTTCAAAAGCGAAACAATTGTTTGATATTATATACCAGATAGAAGGTAACAAACGGGCAATCAAGCATCATAATATAAAAAAGAAGATGTGGTCAAATTGCCAATGAGACAACTCTCCATGCACAACAGATCAAATGACAGAGAAATTAACGACTATAGGTCACCGTACGGCAGTCAACAATGAGCAAAGTCCATACCGCATAGTCCGCTTTAAAAGGCCCCAAAAGGACAATTAATGTATTAACTTATCATTATGCATATCATTACTCTGACGAAGTGTTTATTCATTGGTCCTGGTCCTGGTCCGTCTGGTTTAATCTTACAAACTTCGAAGAAAAATGTTTTCGTAATGTATTGTTTATCAAATTGGTCTAGCAATAACATGACGCTGTTTGTTTTAAACTTCAGAGTTCTGTCAGATGTATCAATGCCATACTTTGTACGGTATTTTTCTTTTACGTGATCATCAACTTGTATTTGTGAGCTTTCATTGTTTTTGTCTTGTTTATTGTTCACCTGAGTATCGTGTTTTGTATCAGTTTTTTCTTGTTTATCCCCAACCTCATCATCAATTGTTTGCCATGCGCGTCATAATTAACTTTGAAAGCCGTGTTTTCTTGTTCCTTGCTTTCTTTTGTTGCTATATCATTCAGCTGCCGTTATTTACTCTATGCAAAATGCTGTGAACAGCTTTATTATAATCCTTATAAATCTGACCTATTCCACCAAAACATCTACGATAGTACAACCATGCTAAAGAAATTATCGATATGTATTGCATTGCATGTGACGAATTTAAAATCACCCCAACCATTGTGTAAATTGCTACCCTAATAAGAAATATCACAAGTTCCACTGTTAGCAACAGAGATGACACTATTATACAAAGTAAAATAAACATAATTCCAATTTCAATTTGTGAAAGGTCAGTCTTTTTTTTTTTAAAGATTTACTTTCAGATTTGCAAATACATTTTTGCAATAAACATATAAAATTTGATACGAAATTTACAATTATGTGTACTGCCGGAAAAAAATAGTAAGAGAAAACTGCCATTATTTTAGGAACAACACATATCCAGTATGGGGGGCCAAATTAACATTCCAAAAATTCCAAACCTTTTGCAGGGTTTCAATAAAATTATTATAGACTTTTGAATAACCTTCCGCTTTGCAGGACTGTACATACCATCAAAACATTTCGTCAAGATATCGCGCACTAAACACTTCACCTTCTTGAATAAAATCAGACTGGTCAGTTCTAGAAAGATATAACCAAAACACAAGAGAACATAGGAAGATAAATAAAACATGTATTGGTGTTCCATAATAGGCTAAATTGTTTTCTATACGCACAAGTAAATTTCTTGTTTCTGCTGCTTTATGTCTTGATTCCCGTACCTCATATTCGTAAAAATAGAAAAAGCAAATACGTATGATCCAAGGTAAGCATACGGTCACTGATAATACGATGCGTAGAAGAAAGCGTAATAACTTGTACAATGGATATTGAATACCAGGTTTCAAACAATCACCACAAATACGCGCTTCACAACATTCTGCAACGCACTTCTGCTTTCTGATACTGCATTTAAAGAATAAATCGTATAGTTCATTGAATAAACTGGTTGGGACTTCATTTGTGGCCAACATTTCATCTGTCCAAATATTGAAATATATTTTTGACACTTTCATTTTGACTTTTTCATTTTTTTCTATTTCTTCAAGTCTGTCTTTACACTTTACCATACCTTTCCATTTAGCATATGATATTAACTCCTTTTGATGTTTATGTCCTTCGCATTTATTCTTCGAACAGGTTGTCTTAACAGCGTAATTGAACATTTGGGACGAATCCTTTAGACAATATACAAACTGTTTGGGACCATAATTAGGATCATACAACGATGACGGAATCATTAGAGGGCAGTACAGCACAACAATTATAATCACAATGTAAGTACAATACTGTATAGCTTGCATCCATTTGTTCTTCAAAACACGATTGCACTGCATGTTTCCATGGTGATCATATTGACAGCATTCATGATAAAATCTTGCGTAGCCAGACATTTCACCAATATGTTCGTTACATATTTCATCATTTTCTTTTGTAAAGTTCAGCAAGAAATTTCGGAAAATGCGTTCGTATTCTAATTCTGTCAGGTTTTCCACACAACCTTGCGGTTTGGATTGTAATGTTATGGAGGTTTCTTCGGTTTCGTAACTTCAAAGCGACAAAGAAAGCATTTCGTAGACTGGTTTCAATTGTAGTAATCCTTTTCCATGAGCGTCCGAGATACGTTTCCATATTAGCGGTTGAAATAAATATGAGTCTTTCACCAGAGAATCAGGCAGGTTGGTGAAATTTTCTAACTCAATTGTTATTGTTAGCAATTCGGCAGTTATACATAAGTTTTTCTGACTATCTTTGGTTTCTTTAAACATGAGCCGACATGTTTGGTAGTTTTTGAATCTGCAAAATGAATTATATTTAGACACTGAAACCATGCATTTAAACGGTTTTTGTATAACAAGCTCGGACTAAATAAAAACAGATGTATTTAAAAAATGGAAAACAACACGTTTAATAATTTATTGCGTCCGAAGCGCTTTTCTAGATTTACCTTCATCAGGAACGCTCAAAGCCAAACATTTGAAATCCAACGACGGATAAGTAACGAAAATCGTTGAAGAGCTATGTCAAAAATACTTAAAATAAATATCCAAATTCATTTAAAGCCAAATTTGCCTGAGGTAGTTAAAGTGTTGTGAGCACTTATTATAATCAAAGGTTTAGTTGCTCAGTTGTGCTTAGAGTTAAATAAAATTTGCACAATTCTTTATGTTTTAAGGAAGTATATACTTTCATTTGTTTTCAAACAATCTTTCTGATTATAGTCGCCGTCACGTAAAATTGGCACCATGTTTTTTTGTCAAAATTTTCTTAAATATCGACCGCGTTTACTCAAGATGATGTTTTTCAATTAGCGGAACTAAAATCCTGTCCAAATATCCACTACTGTCCTACCTTTTGTTGTGTTTGCACTGTATAATCCTGACCTTCACATTATCCAAGATAAGTTGGTATGGTGGAATCCGACATTGTTATTACCGGAAGTGTTGTCGTGGAGTTCCACGTGCTCTTCATTTTCTTGTGTCTCTCGGAGCTTTTCGTCATCTTTACGTAAAAAGCGCGGGAAATTGTATCATCAATGACAATGATAATACCGGAGAGTAACGAATGTTATGGAAAAAGGGATCCTCATAGAAACCAAGATGGCGATTTTACAATGTAAATAATCTTGAAAAATGTGAAGGTCAGGATTATACAGTGCAAACACAATAAAAGGTAGGACAGTAGTGGATATTTTGACAGGATTTTACTTCCGCTAAATGATAAACATCATCTTGAGTAAACGCGGCTGATTTTTTTTTGTGGACAAAAAACATGGTGCCAATTTTACGTGACAGCGACTGTAGTCAAATAGATCATTTGCAATAAAACGCCACCACATTTTATAACTGTCACTTGGTCGATATCTTTACTGATGGAATGTTTATTTCCCGACTGTATCACTACGCAGTAGCTCAGTACTTTATTACATGCATCGAAATACTGAGAAGAACTTAATTGTCTAATTGTACATCTGATGGAGAAAAGTGACCGTTGAGGTTATAAATGCCAAAAAAATTTCATAGTTAAAAAAATACAGTATTCATGATATTATAACGATACTTATTAAAAAAATGATACAAAATGCGATGAATTTTTGTTAGACATTGTTATAACTTGAAAATCAATTTTTAATTAAACTAAACATTCTATCTGATATTATTTTAAATCAGAAGGGATCAAAACACTTGATTTCGTGTTTTTTTTCATTTAGTAGGTCAAATTCGATGACAAGAAAAATGGAGTTTGTTTCGAATAAAACAGTATCTTCCGTCATCGGTGAGCAAATGTTTTTATATTGATTATAAAAATATGCCGTCGACTAAAGTACAAAATGTAAAACTTCTAGCAGGAAAGGTTTTGAAATGAGACGTTACTCCGAATTCCTTTAACAGTCTATGGAAGAAGCGATTCGATAAAAACTTTTCTTATATCAACGAGCGATATTGTCTTATATCAACGAGTTGCATGGTGGGAAATTTCAGACGAATGTTAGCATTTGTACGAAGAAAATCAAATTTCTAGGTATAAAGCAATGACTCTTTTCTTAAAACAGGGTGACATTTAACACGACATACGTCTGGTGTATAATTTCCATGAATTATTTTATGTAATAACAAGCAAGGTCTATTTAAACGAGAAAATTGAATTGTTGAATAAATGAAACATAAATGCACAATAATTCATTTGTAGATGTACACATTCTATAAATATCATGTAGCAAATTCAGTGGTATGCAATTAAGATGAATTCAATTGTTTGCTAAGCCAAAATCACCTATAAGTCAAAGATACTGCTATATTTTATTATATCAATGCAATATTTGTTTTATATCGTAGCGATGATTTTTTAATATCAAAAATTTGTGAATGCGATACTTTTCTCAAATAACTGCTATAGTTTTCTAATATAAAATGAATACGATGACACGTCACAATGCATGTCAAGAAAACTGCAAACATAATTCACAAACTTAGATCATGACCGGTTTAATGTTTTAGGATCAATATCACTAAAATTTCGTAACTGTAACAAAATTAACGCTTACATGAACTTATCATTTCGAAAATGTTGCTTGACCCTATTGATAGTTGCAAGTGATAACAACTTATTCAGTCTATTGTTTTCAATCACATTGTTTAACCGACTTATTCTATTTGAAGCGATGATGCAATGGCGGAATTTAAATGCAGTTGCAAATAGTCTACCGACCTATTAGATTCTAATATGCTGGTCACACTGCTATAGCTTATCCACCTTGGTAATATCGAAATAGACAAAAAATATCATGACTTAAAAAAAACATTCATTCAAACAATCCAATCCAATACAGCTCCAAATTACAGTGAATATTCAAATGGTAAAATAAACAATCCAAACAAATTTAAATGTACAAATGATGATGTCCCGAACTTTGAAGATACCAACTGAGAAGCCTCAGACTATAAATTGGACAACTTTAGATACAACGAAAATAAAAACATTTTGTCAAACAGAAAATGCATTTATTATTAACATAGACAAAAAATATTGAGAAGGAAAACAGTTCTTTTTGGATATCAAAGACTTTTCCCGTTGGTTAATCGATATCTCTATGAACATAATCAGCTCGCCGCGTGGACGCTCTTTTACCTCGCGATGTCCGTGAGGGCATTCCGATGTATTGTTGCCACAGAGATTTGACTAGTAACCGATCGTATGAATACGCGAACATTTCTTAGTGCAAACTAACAATCCGTATCGCTTGTTATAATTCATTTCTTCAATGAGTACTAAAAAAAATGTTTAGAACACAAATAAATAAGATGTAAATGTCTTTTGACGTTAGAAATGTGTATATATCTTTTCTATATTTATAAATTTAGTTCCTTCTGTTGGATCCCGGAGGACTGGAAAGCGTTTATTTATAAGGGGAAATTTTAAAGATTTATAGATATAAGAAGATGGTGCATGAGTTCGAATTAGAAAACTTTCCATCAATGTAATAATTTTTTTAAAGTAAACCATTATAGATCAACGTAGGGCCTTAAACACGTAGCCATGGCTCACAGCGAACACTACGCTATATAGGAAGAAAAATATTACTAGTATTAAACCATTCAACCAGGAAAACCAACGGTCTAATTTGTATAAAAAAAGGAGATACAAAAGTACAGGTCAGATTTTGTCCAAACAATCGGAACGAGGACAGTATGATTCATCTTTGTCACAAGTTAGTTTCATTGTTATCAATAAAGAAATTCTTCCATGCGTGCGTTGCGAGAATATCTGATATATATTATTTCGGTGCGTTCATTATAAAATTTACTAAATGTTATATATGTGAACAATCATTTTGATACTTAGCTATTTGATTACGACATTGTTTATTAAACCCTTATTTGATTAGTTTTGCTCACAAAACCAATTGAGAAATTTGTAAGATGCTACCAAAAACAATTTGAATTTAAGCAATGGTCATAAAACTGCTTATTAACATACAATACTACTAAGAAGTAAAATCAGAAAAATACTGAACTCCGAGGAAAATTCAAAACAGAAAGTCGGTATCAAATGGTAAAATCAAATAATAAAACACACCAAACGAATGGATAACAACTGTCATATTTCTGACTCGGTACTGGCATTTTTCAAATTTAGAAAATGGTGTATTGAACCTGGTTTTATAGCACTTAACCTCTCACGTGTATGACAGTCTCATCAAATTCTGTCATATTTACAACGATGCGTGAACAAAACAGACATAATAGGTAAAATTGTCAAAATATGGGTACAGCAGTCTAATATTAATACTAATAAGTACTAATATTGATATAACAAAAACACCGCTATGATATTTTAAAAGTATCGCATTGATATAAGAACTAATAGCATTTGTTTATTTATGTATAAAAGAAAAACACAGTACTTCAAATTTTACACGGACATAAACTTTAGCTTCTAACTAACTTCTGAATGTATATTTAGACTCAATTGTTGTTTTTATTTGAACAATAAGTTTTAAAGTTAGTTTTTTCTTAATTTTTCGTTGCCGAAAACAACATTTTCCGCATGGAATGTCTGCATATTTACAATTGATATTAAACAATATCGCTATGTGATATAAGAAAAGTTTTTATCGATACGCTTCTTCCATAGACTGTTTAAGTAGAAGGGTGATTATACTAATAAAGGAAAAGATATGATAGATACTAAGGAGACCTTTAAATTCGACGATAAATAAAATAAAGAAAAAACCCGTCTATACAACGAACAAGTCCACAAAACACGATATCAAAACTTTAAGACAAAACAAAAAACTTAATGTTGCTGTGTACATATCCAACGCTATCTTTTTAAAAAGTTATATATCTGACAACGCATATTTTTTGTTAAGAGAGACAACCGTTTTTAATTTTTGACAAATAAAATCATTGGAACATTGTACGCTTTTTTTAACGATCGATAAATGTGAAATGCATATTTCGAACTTCATTACCCCTACAAATATTCTTCAGTAATGAAACTTTAGAAAGATTGAAAAATGAACACTCAGTGTGTACTTACCCACTGTTAAAAATATAAGAAAAAACAAGGTAATATTCAACACTATAAATGAATGCACCTCCATGCTTTAATTTGGTTTTCAGAGGAATTGACGCAATTGGGTAGATACGCCTTAGTTATATATTTAAACCATACATGGGTTTATTCCAAGAATACAAACAACATGAACAATGATATGTCTGTATATGGGGTATGACTATGTATTTAAACCATCCGTCAGTGTATTCCAAGAATACAAAAAAACAATGGGTATTATATATGATAAACAAATTCCAAGTATCTTTGGTTAATTTTTTGTGGCATGGTAACACAAAGAAAAACAGATGTTCTCAAACAAATAAAAGATACGCTTAATATGTACTTCTTTATCATTTTAATTGTTTTGTAATTTGTGTTTAACTAAATTCTGGGAGTATTGATAATACCAAATAGATCAAATCAGTATTCATATGTTGAAATATTACACAATAAAGCAAATCAATATACCTCTTCAAGAAGTTAAAAGACTTTATTCTGTGTATATAATACTAAACCGTCATATTTAGTTAGGTCAGAGACAAATCGTTAGTTAGATCTATAGTGCACAATTAAATGCAATAATCAATGAGAGTATGTCAGATTGGTTTTGTTAATATGTAATTTTTGTACATTTAAAAAGTATAATTGTTTATAACTATTCATATCATGTAACAAGTTATTAGGTCTTTCCACTTTTAGTGGAAAGACCTTTTGTTTTTCTTCTGATTATTAGGTCTTTCCACTTTTCTGTGGAAAGACCTATTGTTTTTCTTCTGATTTTTTTTTTCTTCCGCCTAATTTTGTTCTTGCGATAAACATTTGTTTCGCAATATGTCGCTTTGATATTTGGTATATGATATCGAACAGTTTATGTGCTTTTGAAATTTACCCTGCGTAACCGAATACTCTTCTTTGTAGGAGTTATCTCCCCAAACACTGTTTTCCTTGTTTCCCCTTATGCATCTGATATAAGTGATATGCATTTCTATCTTATAAACTATAAGTGATAGAGACCTAGGATCTTTTGATTTGAGGTCCTTGGTCCAAAAAAAGGAAAATTATGTCAAGGTCAAAGGTCAAGGTCATATTCTAATATTTGAATTTGGCTGATTTTCACTTATATCCAAAGACCGTATAAGATATCAACAAATTATTTTTACTAAATTGTTAGTTGCGACATGTCGTAACACAGAAATTTTTATTGCAAGGGCACGTTGAACGTAAAAGGGAGTTTTCTCCCCTCTTGTATTTAAAAATACGTGTTTGGTGATATAAGTCATTAACCAAATATAATTTAGACCTATGGTCTTTTGATTTGAGGCCCTTAGTTCATGACCTTGAAATTGATCTCAAGGTCATAGCTTAATTTGACGTTCTAGATTTTGACCTTTGCTTTTATTTTATATGTATACATGATAAAGCTATGAAACTTTTGGAAAAAGGTATCAAACCATTAAACCTTGAAAGAAACAACCGGATGTGACCTTTTGTAAACCGGAAGTAGCTATTTTTTGTACTTTATTAATATAAAAGTATATAGAACCAGATATTTTTGGAATCAGTGTCAAGTTAATATTCAAATATAATCGTAAGTAACATTTTTCAAACCGGAAGTAACAAATTATCTCCCTTATTTAAAAAAAATGTATGGAAACCAAATACTTTTGGAATCAGCGTACTAGAAGCTATCTTTTGACGATTGAAATGACATTTTAAACTTAGTTTCACAACTTTCATATCAAAATACATTGTTTTGATGGAAAGACCTTCAATTGTACTCTGAACAATTGGTTTTTAATTATTATTTTTTTTTCTTCTGCCGTCTGAGATGCTTTTTTGTCTTACAACATATCAAATGGATTTTTTGGCCAATGATGTTGTACAGTAATGGGGGTTTCGAAACTCACCCTGTGTGACCGAACACTTATTCTTATAGGAGTTATCTCCCCACGTCCCCTTTTTCTTGTTATCGCTATATCTCTAAAACCGTAAAAGATTTTAGCAAACTGTTTTCACCAAATTGTTTGTCTACTCTTGAGAATGATTTGGTTTATTTTGACTTAAGTAATCAGAAGACATCTGATGGGAGTTATTTCCCTTTGAAAATTTAAGATTTGTTGGATCAATTCATACGTTATAAGTCGTAGAGGCCTACAGTCTTTTGATATGAAGTCCTTGGTCCATTTGAAGGAAATTGAGGTCAAGGTCAAAGGTCAAGGTCATGTTCTAAATTTTGAATTTTGCTTGTTATCGTTATACCACAGAAACTGTGACAGTAAATGATATGATGTGTTTGCTAAATAACTGTTTACAATAAGGCGCAACTTCAACCTATTTCAGTCAAAGTGTTTTGGTTAACCCTTATAGGAGTTTTCTCCCCTTATGTATTTCAAATCAGTATTTCTCCACAACCATACAAGTGATTGACCTCCGGTCTTCCGTTTTGTGTTCACTGACCTATGACCTTGAAATTGAGATCAAGGTCAAAGGTCAAGGTCATGTTATAAATTTTGCTTGTTATCGTTATTCAAAAGAAACTTATACAGTAAATGATATGGTTTGTTTGCCAAATTGCTGTTTACAAAAAGGCGCAACTTCAATCTATTTCAGTCGAAGTGTTTTGGTTAACCCTTATAAATAGGAGTTTTCTCCCCTTATGTATTTGAAATCAGTATTTCTTCACAACCATACAAATGATTGACCTGGGGTCTTTTGATTTGAGATCCCTGACCTATGACCTTGAAATTGAGGTCAAGGTCAAAGGTCAATTTGACATTCTAGATTTTGACCTTTGCTAAAAATAATTTCAAGTCTTCTGCATATACCTATTAGTCTTATTTTTTATATCAATTTGAAGAATCAAATAACATCAACAAGGAGTGACATTTTCTAACATCGTTTTTTAAATTTCATTCTTATTATCGAGGTGGAAAGACCTTCAATTGTTCTCTGAAGAATTGGTTTTTAATTTAAACTTATAATAGTTTGATATTTACACGGAATTAGACACTGAGATTTAATGCCTCAAATCATATAATGAATGCTTTTTATAGTTGTATAATTTTAAAAGAAGTCGTAGGGTCAATATATTTTTCATTAGTGTTATAGAAAATGATTTAATCACATAATGTTCATCTTAGAATAGATCCAAATACAAAAACAAGACCTTCTTATGGTCATCGTCAAAAAAAAACATTGAACCTTTTTGGCTGCAAAAAGCGAATTGTTATTTTACTACTTCACTTTCATTATTGATTGAACAGAAAAAAATCAAACTTTAGATTTTTTATATATCTCGTAGCTAGTGCCCCTTTAAGGAAGTATAGACTTTCATTTGTTTTCAAACAATCTTTCTAATTAGTCAAATAGATCATTTGCAATAAACTGACACCCACATTTTATAACTGTCACTTGGTCGATATCTTTACTGATGGAATGTTTATTTCTCGACTGTATTACTACGCAGTAGCTCAGTACTTTATTACATCCATCGAAATACTGAGAAGAAATTAATTGTCGAATTGTACATCTGATGGAGAAAAGTGACCGTTGAGGTTATAAATGCCAAAAAAATGTCATAGTTAAAAAAAACCCACCAGTAGTCATATATTATAACGATACATATTTAAAAAATGATACAAAATGCGATGAATTTTTGTTAGACATTGTTATAACTTGAAAATCAATTTTGAATCCAACCAAACATCTTATCAGATATCATTTTAAATCAGAAGGGATCACAACACTTGATTTCGTTTTTTTTTTCATTTGGTAGGTCAAATTCGATGACAAGATAAATGGAGTTTGTTTCAGATAAAACAGTATCCTCCGTCATCGGTGAGCAAATGTTTTTATATTGATTACAGAAATATGCCGTGGACTAAACGACAAAACGTAAAACTTCTAGCAGGAAAGGTTTTGCAATGAGACGTTTCTCCGAATCCCTTTAAGTAGAATGGTGATTATACTAATAAAGGAAAAGATATGAAAGATACTAAGGAGACCTTTAAATTCGATGATCAATAAAATAAATAAAAAACACGTCTATACAACGAACAAGTCCACAAAACACGATATCAAAACTTTAAGACAAAACAAAATACTTAATGTTGCTGTGTACATATCCAACGCTATCTTTTTAAAAGTGATATATCTGACAACGCATATTTTTTGTTTAGAGAGAGACAATCGTTTTTAATTTTTGACAAATAAAATTCTTGGAACATTGTACGCTTTTTTAACGATCGATAACTGTGAAATGCATATTTCGAACTTCATTACCCCTACAAATATTCTCCAGTAATGAAACTTTAGAAAGATTGAAAAATGAACACTCAGTGTGTACTTACCAACTGTCAAAAATATAAGAAAAAACAAGGTAATATTCAACACTATAAATGAATGCACCTCCATGCTTTAATTTGGTTTTCAGAGGAATTGACGCAATTGGGTAGATACGCCTTAGTTATATATTTAAACCATACATGGGTTAATTCCAAGAATACAAACAACATGAACAATGATATGTCTGTATATGGGGTATGACAAAACAACAATGGGTATTATATATGATTAACAAATTCCAAGTATCTTTGGTTTATTTTTTGTGGCATGGTAACACAAAGAAAAACAGATGTTCTCAAACAAATAAAAGATACGCTTAATATGTACTTCTTTATCATTTTAATCGTTTTGTAATTTGTGTTTAACTAAATTCTGGGAGTATTGATGATACCAAATAGATTAAATCAGTATTCATATGTTGAAATATTACACAATAAAGCAAATCAATATACCTCTTCAAGAAGTTAAAATACTTTATTCTGTGTATATAATACTAAACCGTCATATTTAGTTAGGTCAGAGACAGATCGTTAGTTAGATCTATAGTGCACAATGAAATGCAATAATCAAAGAGAGTATGTTAGATTGGTTTTGTTAATATGTAAATTTTGTACATTTAAGAAGTATAATTGTTTATAACTATTCATATCATTTAACAAGTTATTTAAACTTATAATAGTTTGATATTTACACGGAATTAGACACTGAGATTAAATGCCTCAAATCATATAATGAATGCTTTTTATAGTTGTATAATTTCAAAAGAAATCGTTGGGTCAATATTTTTCATTAGTGTTATGGAAAATGATTTAATCACATAATGTTCATCTTAGAATAGATCCGAATACAAAAACAAGACCTTATTAGGGTCATCGTCAAAAGAAAATTGAAACTAACAGTTATTTAAAGAACTCATTTAATTAAGATTTACCATTTTGTTAAAAAACAGAGTAGATAACACTATTCATACCTTGTAATATACATTTTTTGATGAGTTAAGCCTTCCAATTGATATTTTATCGTGTGTTTTTCTATGTTGTGATGCTATACTATTGTTTGAGAAAAGGGAGAATGTTTGGTACCATTAAAACGTTTAAAAAACGGTGCAAATGTTTGCACTTGTCCTAAGTCAGGAATCTGATTTACATATCTATTAAAAGTAAAATCACAAAAATACCGAACTCAGTATTCATCACGGAAAGTTTCTGAAAAGTGGCATAATCAAACACATCAAACGAATGGTAACAACTGTCGTATTTCTCACTTGATATAGGCATCTTCTTATGTCCAAAATGATGTATAAACCAGGTTTGATAGCTAAACCGCTCATTGTTATGACAGTCACATCACATTCAAATATATTAACAACGATGTGTGATAAGAAAAACAAACAGATACAATAGGTACAAATGTGAAAAATTGGGTTACAACAGTCAACATAAACACACAAATACTCAGTTTTACAGCACAACAATTGTATACAAAACAGTTATAAAAACAAATAGATATCCTTTCTCAAATGAGTTCTATTATAATAGGAACTGTCTCATACATATCACATTCATCTGCGATTCCTTCGAACAATTACAAACAACATTTTTTTGAAAGACAATAGGGATTAGTGTTTAGTTTGAAATGATAAAGTCACAAAAGCAAAATATAGCGATCCTATATAAAGTCATTCTGTTTATCCGTATTTTACTCATAAATGGGCTTAGTTTTATTTTTGCCAGGTAACATAGCACTCCTTCTGTAGTTAAATCTTTTAACAAAAGTAATAACTTTCTGAACTATCTTGGATTTGTACCACACTTGAACATAAGCTTGTTTATGATTAAAAGCTAGTATCTAGAAGGAAACTTGGTAAAAACGTCACGACAATAAACTATGAATAATAGAAGAAGTCAGGTTTACATGGGCCTTTATAAGACAGAAACCAATCGACAAAATTTACTAAAATCGTTCACTATGAATAATATTAGGTATCAGGTATACGTATTTTAAACAGCAATCCACAACATAAATCAAAGAACTTTCCATAATAAATATAAAACGATTTCTGGTATATGTATTCGAAACATCCAACCATCTACAAAATTAAACAAAGGACAGTCCGATATGAACAAGATAAGATGTATCATTATGATATGATGTATGAGACAGCAACCAATCAACAAAATAAATCCAAGGACTTTTCATTTTTAACCCAAAATAATGTCTAGTAGACTTTATGAGACACAAGTCTATCTACATAATTGTTCGATGGATAGTTTCATAATATTTGCCACTGGACATTAAGCAATCCATACATTGTAGTTAATTATGTGTTGTAAACTTAGCCTGCAGTTATGCTTGTTATAAATAACCTATGTTGAACAAACTATAATGCTTATAAGTGACATACAGTGAAGCACCGGGGAAAAAATACAATATAAAATGTATTAGTTTTCTTAATTGTGAAGTACCTCTGTCTGAACTTTATTATAATAATAATCATATTGATAACAAAAATCATAAAACCGGTTCAAATAAAAATGACTTTTTGTTGTGCATTTTTTTTTTATATATAAACCAGGGGTCTGTGTCTGCAAGCAGAAGTAAGTGTGCACAGTGTAGCATATCTTGGACATATGTCTGTATGGATTACTAAACCTTTCCTCCAGATTTTTTTTTGGAAGCTGCTTTGACTTTTTTTTATTATCCAACCGAACAATAAGGATTCTATCGTATCCCCGCCGCAGTGTATCCCAAACTCTGTCTGAGCGACAAAATGTCAGACACAAAAACATTCGGTCACACAGAACTTTTAAGATAAAATATGTAGTAGAAAAGTTCAAACTTCTCTTTCGGTCAGACAAACCCTAAAACAGTTTGCACAGACTATTCCACACCATTAATATTGAATTGCGGTAAACGTTTTTTTACTTAACAGAGTATTATTTGGGGTATATGAATTTTGAAATATTCTGGCGTTTTTAACTGGACACATTCTAAAATTATCGGACACTTTTTGGGGATGTGTAACAATAATAAAAAAAAAGTTATTGTCCTAAGTCAGTAGTTGTCTTATTGATGTGGTTCATAAGTGTTTCTGGTTTCTCGTTTTTATAAAGATTTAATAGACCTTTGGTTTTTCCGTTTGAATAGTTTCACACTAGTAATGTCTTGGGGATTCAGTAGTTGTCGTCTGTTTATGTGGTTTATAAGTGTTTCTCGTTTTTGTAAAGATTAGACCGTTGAATAGATTGAATAGTTTACACTAGTAATTTTCGGAGCCCTTGACCATAACTGTTTATTTTTATAAATTGTTACTTGGATGGAGAGTTGTCTCATTGGCACTCTGACTCATACCACATTTTACTATATCTATAGACCGTTGGTTTTCCCGTTTTACACTAGTCATTTTTGGGGCCCTTTATAGCTAACTGTGCGGTGTGAGCAAAGGCACGGATTTGAAGACCGTACTTTGACTTGTAATGGTTTACTTTTACAAATTGAGACTTATATGAACAGGTGACTTTTCTCATTGGCACTTATACCACATCTTCTTAACAATCTTATATATAAATTATATAAATGCATCACTGAGCCCCCCCCCCCCCATCCCAAAAAAAAAATCACGTTTGTGATGGCTGCCTAGAATGGTTTGTTGCATCGGACCAAAAATGCATCGGATTAAAACAACATACTGGTTGTGTGGAAATTGTCAATCAAATTAAAATTAAAACAATGTATAAAATATTGTAAAAAAAAGTTTTCACTGGAGTGCATTTACGTAACAATAACACAATGTAACCGTAGACATAAATATCATTGTTGTATTCGTAAGTAATCATGCAGTACCTTTGTCAACAGTAGCCTAAACTTCATTGTAACAATAACTTTTTGATGACTGTTACATTTCAATGTAACCATAGCCACTACCAAAACAAAATGGGCAATCTTATTAAAATATAGATCTCCGATTTCGTTATACTACGTTACTACATATGTAGTTAACTACATATTTCTTTATACTACGTTACTACATACGTAGTTACTACATGTAGTAACTACATGTAGTAACTACATATATGTAGTAACGTAGTATAACGAAATCGAAGATCTATATTTTAATTAGATTGCAAAATGAGAATCTTAAATATTTCACAGACATCCTTCTTTACAATATAAAAATAGGAAGACTGTGGGATGATTGTTACCACAACTTATGCACAATGATCACTGGTGTCAACGTGATGATCGTAACTGCAGTTACGATCATACTAATATGGCGGACACAAATATAGGGAAATTTTATAAGGCTGATTTCTCCACTTTAACAGGTTATTTTCAGATTTTTATTATGTCAAGAAACATCTTTATGAACATTGCCATTGAAATATATTTTCGGACAAGATGGAAAAGCCTCAAGAAGAATGTCTATCGATCGAGATACAAAAAATTACGATGATGATCGTAACTTTTATTTATTTTTATCAACGATGATCGTAACTTTTTATTACTTAAGATGATCGTAACTGTCTGTTCCAACGAAGCATTTTCTGATAAATAAGGACAAACGAAGCTGTCTAGTATGCGAGAAAATGTACGTTATCAGCTGATATTGTGATAATAATGAGGAACGATCACTGAGGGGAGGGTAACATCCTATTGGTAAGTGCACAAATGGTTATGACTTCGCGATATTTCGTATTTATCTTTTATCTAGTTCAATATAAAAATGCATTGGGATTAACTATAGTATTAATGGCCCTGTTGTATGTCCAAGGTCTGTAATAATGGTCGAGTAAGTCTGTAATGGCCCGAGGCAACGCCGAGGGCTATTATAGACATCCGAGGCCATTATTACTGACCGAGGACATATAACAGGGCCATTATAAAAACACCCATTTCTTAATAAAATTGAGAATGGAAATGGGGAATGTGTCAAAGAGACAACAACCCGACCATAATACATTTATTAACCAACTGAACAAAAGTGTATGTGTTGCTGCTAACTTGATGTACTGTCTTACTCTTTTAATGACAGTTTAGTTTGAACAAAATAATTTGTACTTCACCATTATAAAGCTTAAATATACCAAATATCCAAGATATTAAGTCTGGCGTACTAAATTATAATCCTGGTACTTTTGATAACTATTGAAAGAGATATGTGTTAAAAAACAGGATGAACAGTGATCCCTTTATATGGTTCTTTAATGTTGGTTGCTGGTTACTAAATTAAATAAAATACAAAAAGGTATCATACTCTTTACAACTTAGTTTTATTAACTCTATTAAAAACCCTAACAGGGCTTAATACAGCAAACTGGGCATTAATACAGGGCCATTACAGAAAAACAGGGCCATTACAGAAAAAACAGGGCCATTACAGAAAAACAGGGCCATTACAGAAAAAAACAGGGCCGTTACAGAAAAACAGGGCCATTACAGAAAAAAACAGGGCAATTACAGAAAAAAACAGGGCCATTACAGAAAATATGTAATTTTTAATAAACAGTCACTTTTGGCAATAATGCACTTAGTTGGTTAATAAAACTTTATATTGATTTCATATGTTTTATATAAATAAGATATTGGACAGTTCATATTAATGACTAGTTTGTTAAAAATTTGAGATTTTTTTCATTTTTCCCTACACTAGTACTTTATAGGGACAATAGTACCTTTCGAGGATCTGGTATTTGTGGGGAATTCAGACTTTATAGTTTCTTTTATTAACAGATTTACGATTTTTAAAGAAGAGGTTGAAAAAATAAAGCATTAAGAAGTGTAATCATATCTGTTGAATGAAAAAAAACCCAATGAAACTGTCAATAATTTAAAGGGAGCTACTATTTATTTTTATTTGGAGAGGGGCTAGGATGAATAATTTTGTCCTGCATTTTTTATGTTGAAATCTCTATCCTGTGTTTTTATATTTACTCTATTCGGTTCTGCTTTTTTCATCCTGATTTTGTTTACATAAATTGTCATCCTGCCTTTTTGTTTGGCCAAGATGTTCATCCGGCCTTTTTTTATTCAAATCTCCTGTCCTGCCTTTTTCCAAACCCCCCACTTATAAAAATCAAATGGTAGATCCCTTATTGATATGTTTGGCTTAAAACAACTTCTTCGACTAACTTCAATAATGCATGTCATATACCGTATAAATGTAAGGATTTGTAGCTTGAAAAATCTAAAATGAACGTGTATACCATCTATTTCAACTTTTCCTTCTTTACATAAATAGCCAACCCATGGTAAATATAGGCAACAGTAGTCCAGTGGCGTATCCAGAGATTTTCATAAAGAGATGGGGGACTGGCTGCCAAGAGTACGCCCGCTACAGTCATGCTTCATTGATTCCCTATACAAACAACAAATTTTTTCCCACAAAAAGGTAATGCGAGCAACTTGACCCTCCCTCTAAGTCCGCGTCTGTAGTCTACCAAAGATTAATAGTCATAGTTTGATTAAGACAAACAAGACCAGGCAACAATTTAAAACCGATAGAAAGTCATCAAAATAATGTAGATTCATGCCTTTCTTTACTTTATTCAGTGAAAGTTTTGGTCTGTATTCTTAAACTGTATCATGAGAATGATATTTACATGTATATCAACTTCATATCAACGTAAATCCATTTTGAATGTTAACTAAATTACTCATAAGAAAATAATATTGAGGACATTTGCATATAAGTCTGCTAATCCCCCTTATGTCATTTCTTTTTAGAATAGCGGTTTTCATTTATTCTTTGTTTAATCTTAAAATCATATTATATTTTTTTTATCGTGACTGCTAAAGAAGGTGTTCATTTAGTGAGAAAAAAAACATTCGTAAATGTTGAGTTACGATCATCTTTTTATAAAAACAAGTCAAAGTTACGATCATCTATAGACGAAGTTACGATCATCGTCGTGATTTTTTGAATCTCGATTTTCGTTCTTCTGGTTGTTTTTCTATAATTTATGAAAAACACATTCAATGGCAATGCTTATAAAGATTTTTCTTGATATAAAACAAATATGAAAGTAAGCTGTTAAAGTGGAGAAATCAGCTTTCTAAAATATCCCTATATTTGTGTCCGCCATATTGGGATGATCGTAATTGCAGTTACAGGTACGATCATCACGTTGACGCCAGTGAATCAGAGAAACCCATGTATAGCATTGCCCAGATCGCATAGTATGCTAACAAAAATATTTAAAAAAACCCCGAGTAACAAAAATGTTAGTGTGAAAACATTTCAAACGAGATCACTTATAGAAAAAAATTTAAATATTATAGACACAAATTAATTATATACAGCAACAACTGAACAGCAACCCCCTACACACAGCAGTCAATGTGGCGAGATGAAATAATTTTGTATAATATAGGCACCTTGGAGTTATATATGAATATGTTTCCCAAATAAAATGAAGTATCGGTATAAAAAAAAAACGACTCAAAATAGGAACCACTTTTTTAAAAGGTGGTTCCAAATCTGGAGACAGGGTTTCCAAATAAATTTCCCTTTTCAATTTAGGCATTTATCGTTAACAAGGGGGTCCAACCTTCAGACCCTCCCCCTTGATACGCCGATGGGTGTACCCCAACTCCCTTTATCCAATCATATGTTCAGAAATATTCAGGTTAATCATTCTCAAATATTAAATATTAATACTATAATCTATTTAATAAGGTTTGGTAAGCATATGAATATCCTAAACAACCCACGATTTTATAGCGTCTCCATTAGTATTTGACCTAACATTATGGCAATAATTTTGACATTTACCGAAAGTTCTGTAGTCAGGGGTTGATCCACCCATTTTTTTAAAAGAGGGTTCCAAACATTCGAGATAAAGGAAAAAAGGGGGTTCCAACTAAATGTCCCAAATGCATTGAACGTCCAAAATAATTTGGTGTTCCAACCCCCGGAACCCCAGGGGTTCTCCACTGTGTATTAAACGCGTATTCTCCTACTTTGGCTAACGTCATTTGTTTGAAATTAGCGATGCTACAATCTTCTCAGTTTTTAAATATTCAATGTACTACCATACCTTGAATGGCTTGATATACGTTCAATGCAGGAGACGTTTGAACTGTTGAACTGTTGAAATGTCAGTGCGAGTGCAACAATAACGTTTGTAAACAATGAATGACGTCATGTCTATAGTAGCCGTCACATAAAATTGTTTTTTGTCAAAAAAATAATAAATATCAGCCGTGTTTACTCGAGATTATGTTTTTCATTTAGCGGAAGTAAAATCCTGTCCAAATATCCACTACTGTCCTACCTTTTATTATGTTTGCACTGTATAATCCTGACCTTCACATTTTTCAAGACTATTTACATTGTATAACCGCCATCTTGGTTTCTATGAGGGTCCCTTATTCCATAACATTCGTTACGCTCCGGTAATATCATTGTCATTGATGATACAATTTCGCGCGCTTTTTACGTAAAGATGACGAAAAGCTCCGAGAGACACAAGAAAATGGAGAGCACGTTGAACTCCACGGCAACACTTCCGGTAATAACAATGGCGGATTCCACCATACAAAATAATCTTGGATTATGTGAAGGTCAGGATTATACAGTGCAAACACAATAAAAGGTAAGACAGTAGTTGATTTTTGGAATGATATTTGATTCCGCTAATTGAAAAACATGATCTTTAGTAAACTCGGTCGATATTTAAGAAAAATTTGACAAAAAACATGGTGCCAATTTTACGTGACGGTGACTATACATCAAATCACATAAACGTTTTACAACAGGCAAATGTATGTTCCTCATTGACGCGCTTTTGTGATTACGATAATAACATCAACGGCAAAATTTTGAGACAACAGCAGAGAAAATATTGCAGCCACTTGCAGACAGTCTCAAAGTTACAGAAACAGACGATTGTTACGACAAGTCAGAGATGGATGCAGATCCTTTTCGAATCATCTACGGATTTCTATTGTTCATGTATGTTTTACAAAAGTATGTTTTCTTACATCACAAGTTTTATTTTGTGAACATTTTGCCGGGATATTTTGTCTTCTTTTTGAACAAAACTAGGCCTATTTCAATGCACTTTTTTAGTGCTAAATCAATAATTTAGTTTCTGAACACAAATACACACTTCGTGTAACTATTAAGAAAATGCATTCAATAAAAACGTTTAAAATGCAAGTCTGATTAGAGTCATAGATATTACTTCTAAAGTTCAAAGGATAAAACTTTTATCCCTCCATGAACAAGGAATTTTGTATTAACTTTTACAGGCTCCCTAGACCTTCGGGCTTCATCACAGATAGTATCAGGCATATTAACAATGTCAATGTATGATGCTTTTCTCAGTGTGTCACTGTGTTGAATTCTACATTTGGTTCATATACATGTTGATTCTGTATTCTGTTGATATTTATACAAAAAAAATATCTTTCCCTTCAAGAATTTAGTTAAAACGAGGTTCATAAGGGGAAACAGAACATTAAATTTAAATATATATATTTGTTTATAAAAAATATGTTGTATTATTGCCAACGAGACAACTCTTCACAAGAGACCAAATGACAAGAAATTAACAACTATAGGTCACCATACGGCCATCAATAATGAGCAAAGCCATTTCGCATAGTCAGCTATAAAAGGGCCCGAAATGACAAATGACAAATGTCAAACAATTCAAACATGAAATCCAACGTTCTTATTTATGTACAAAAAATGAACGAACAATGAATATGTAACACACCAACATGCGACAACCACTGAATTACAGGCTCATGACTTCGGACAGGCACATATACACAGAATGTAGCGGGGTTAAACATGTTAGAGTATTCACCCTACACCTGGGACAGAGTATTAACATTACTACATAACAAAAAAGTACAAAATTCAGTTGAAAAGGGCTTATTTAACTCATCAGATGAATACAAATAGAAATACACCTAACAAAAACATAATAGACGTCGCCGAATACTTGTATATATCCAAACAAGAAAAAGTCACTAAATACAGATCTGAGAGTACTTCCAGTTACTGACAGCTAGTTCAAAGCTACTGACAACTAATAACAAAAATCATGCATCTAACTTCTAAGACTTAGTTCATAATTTTATTCACTTAAAACTGTAGATTATAAAATCTTAGTTTTTTCCTTCTGTTTAAAATAGATTAAATTACAGATGCAATGTTCAACATATATTTTGTTTTAAGACGGCAAAATTTATAATAAATAATGAAAAATGATATAGAATATTACACAATACAGAAATGAACAAACCACATCCAGACCCTTTTATAAGTTGCACAATTTAATTTTGTTGCCTTCTAAATCTTCTTGTTTGGACCGGTCTTGGTTTTCTTACTGCAAATGAAACGGCATGTGAAATTTATATGAAGAGATCATGTACATACACTTTTTAGATATATATTTATGTTATTGGTCAATGATTGAATTTATGTTGGTTCAAAGCTCCATAGAGCTCTGTGGGGCCTCTTTAGTCCAACGCCACATTGGTTCGATTGCCCAATAGATCGACGCCCTATTTATAGTCCGACCACACATTGGAACGACACACGAATAAACTGACACATAATTATTGAGCAATATTTGTATAAAAATCTTTATTTGAAGAGGATTTAATCCCCAATAGTTAAAAATAATCCTACTGAGATTTCTAAAAAAAATAACATATTCATAAAGTACATGTATTAAAAATGTGCTCAATGTCCAATTGCAAATATTACATGCAGGTTCAAACAATTGTTGAATAAGACAAATAGGTAAGTCCTGTAATAGATCTGGGGTGAAAGAAGGTCAAAGAAACTTGGACTGTCACTGGACAATGAAAGCATATATTCAATAGGGACAGGAATTTGACCTGCTGCAGGTTCAGACAAAAGGCCACCCACGACCCCTCACGGCCCCTCAAAGAGTTGTTGCAATAGTTCTTAACCTGCAGAGATCATGACACTTTCTTTCTATATGAGGCTTCTGATCACAAGTGACCAATCGCACAGTCACATTTGTTGAAAATTAAACATCCCGCACAATTTTACTACGATGTTTTTACTGTTTTTACTGTATCACATAAACATTATCCTTTTATATGATGACAGACTTGCATTCTGGTGACATTTCCTTAGTAGAATGTGTTCACATATGGAACAAATCTTGTCCTTATGTCCCATGTATGTGTCAATTGCTCCTGAACCACTTGACAGCATTTTGTAAATTATCGATACAATCTTTATCTCATGATGTACTTTTTCAAAGGACAATTTATAAAGTGCTACGTCCATAAATAGTACCATAAAATGCATATTGGGAAAAACAACTTTTTATAAATTCATGCAAAATATTTGATACAGTATCTATTGTTATAGGAATCTAAAAATGATTCCCACCAAAACACACAGACTAAGTCTATGAGGAAAATAAAGTCTTATAGATCAACAACTAAAAACTGTAATGAACAGATGATGTATGAGATAAAGATAGAACTGATATGAAAGGTGACAGTAGAACATTGAAATAATTCGAAAGGTAGGTATAGCTTTACACTCAATTCTGATTGTTTTAAGTAAGTATTTGCAGTTTTTCCTATTATTTTATTTCAATAACATGAAATCTTGTAGTGTGTCCATGGGACAACAAACCAACAACGAGCAAATTCAAAAGAATAAAGAGCAGCAATACAATTCTACAACAATTGAAAGATGTCATTTAAGTTAACAAAGAAGTCTATGGGAAGTACATATCCGTACACACAACTTCTCATTTAACTGTTTCACAGATTGCATTGATATTGTGATCGAATAATCAGATTATGTTAATACATATGTGTTTTGGTGCCGATCAAAAGATGGGTGTAACAGCAGGACATATTTTAATTTAGGAACATGAAGAAAATATAAACAAAGATCTCCTTCTCTGAAACTGAATAACAGATTTAAAAGATAATATAATGAGAATTGCCACTGGTACTAAAAATGAAAAATTTCACAAAAAGAATACTTTTTTTTTTATTTTTAAACTGCTGTATAGTGTATAAAATAATGAAAAGTTGTAGGATTGCCAATGAGACAACTATCCACCAAATTTGAGACGATGTGGATGTGAACAATAGTATACAATTGTGCAGACTTCAACAATGAGAAAACCCATACCGTATTGTCGGCTACAAAAGACCAAGACATAAACAACATATGAAACAATTCAATGTAGAAAAAATAACGACCTAATTTATAACAAAACAATATAAGAATGTTAAAGTGCAGCCCGTATTGAAAACATGGAAATTTGCCATGAACCCAGACTTGGGGCGCTAAAATTCTTCTCCAAATCATATTAGATCAGGCCCTTAAGTAATAAAAAATTCTCAGTGCCAGGAGCACAACAAAATTGTGCTCGAATCATGAATTCCAGAATTTTGATTGGTTGATTTGTTTATTCTGGAGTATGAGTAAAATACAATAGAGAATGGAAATGGGGAATGTGTAAAAGAGACAACAACCCGACCATAGAAAAAAAAACAACAGCAAATGGTCACCAACAGGTGACTCGAAAGTTTTATGACTTCAAGGCCAGTTTTCAAGTAGGTAAATCAAACAGTATTCCATTCTTTTTTTTCATTTTTCTCCATGTATAATATGAACCTTGTATAATTAACGTTATACCACCTTTAGCAATGCATGTACACTGATTCACATTATGTCATGGTTGACCTTTGTTTGATCTTATTATTGGACTTCAACAAAAGTGATAAATATTATAATCCACTTTTTCTTTCCAGAAAAAAGTTGGCAAAGATATGTATCACATGCATTGGAAGAGCAGTGGAAAATAACATTGAAGGAGAATTATGAAACAGTGATTAAAACATCAAATGAGAGAGAGAAAAATACATTTTTTACTCTTTGATGCTGTTCAATCTTAAGATTACTATTTATTGTATTTGCAATTGAGGTTACTAGTATTGCAGTTGATAAGAAGTTAAAATTAAAAATTTGAGTTCCTAAGCTTGTTTTATGCAGTCAAAAAAATCTATTTTGATAAGCAAACTATGTATGTTCAAAAATTAAAAAAAGTTAATATATGCACCGAATGACCTCCGTCAGACATTAACCAGTCTGTTGGAAATCAGTCTTTAGATTTTTATACTTTTACAAAACGTACCTCTGTATGTTATGTATGTCTGTAAGATTCAAATCCATTACAGTTTTCTGAGGAACTACAAATCAAGAGTTTCCTGAAAATCATCACTCCTCGTGTGAACATGCTGTACTGAGTAATGTAGTTTAAATCTGACCCTTTCAACTCCCCGTTAACAGGATGCCTTAATATTGTAACACCAAATTTCATATATTTTTTTAGTAAAATACATTGTACGCTCTGCAGTTAAGGTTTATAGGAAAGAGTACAAGAGTTATGCATGCCTAAGTTACTATTCACAATACACACATTACAAGTGAATGAAATTGCAGAATGATTAATGTATACAAAAAAAAAAAAGAAATCTGTCAATAAATTTATTTAACCATTTAAAATCTAACAATGGGCATAATTATGACTGGAAATTTATTTATGAGAAATAAGACTGGAAAAGTGGTCGTATTCTGATTATTCCCTCAGCACACAGCATTAAGGAGAAATAAGATAGACTGTTCAGTCTGAAGGTACCTGGTATAGAGGGACATGTCTTATATAGTAGATTATCTCCTTGTGGTGAACTAGCATGTTAAAAAAGTAGCTCAGTGCATTATTGGTCTAGTTCTGTACAAAATAGGTTAATTACATTGTATTTCTATCTGAGTATCGTGTCCTCTTCCTGCACTCAACTTGCCACTGGATCACATAACATCCATCCAACCATCCATCTTCTCAAAAGTAATATACCGAGTTCCGATGTTCAATTCTTGTTCAATATGTCTGATTTGACTCAAGCAATATACAAATACATGTAATATGGTATTGTCAAATAGAAATATTAATATTAAGATCTTACCTAAAAACATAAACCTTATAAAATAACCACACAAGATGCAATTCTGACAATAAATATGACATAAAGCCAGAATATTAAAAAAAAAGCTAAAATAACTGTCGAAGAGCTGGAACTAAAGCAAAACCAAATCAGGACAAACAAAATTCAGAGAAATAAAAAAAATAAAAAAATAACGAAAACATCAACATTCCACGATATAAAAATTGAATAGAAATGGGGTAAGTGTCCAAAAAGAACAATTAACTCCAAATATACAAAACAACCTAAGACCTTTTAAATAGACAAATGTAAACCTAAAAAAAGATGCACATTTACGTACTTAAAGAGAGGACATCTTTTTTTATGAACACAGTGATCTATTAATGAATGCACTGACAAGAGGGGTACATGTTTATATGTTTAACAGTAAAAAACCGTAAAAATGATGCACATTTACGTACTTAAAGAGAGGACATTTTTTTATGAACACAGTGATCTATTAATAAATGCACTGACAAGAGGGGTACATATTTATTTATATATGTTTAACAGTAATGAAAAATGCTATACAGATACAGTACTAGTTTAATTAGTGTTAAATAATAAAACAGTACTGACGAAATCAGCACTTAAACAGTTCTGTCTAAATCAGTACTGAAACAGTAATGACAAAATCAGAACTGAAACAGTACTTTCAAAATCGGTACTGAAACAGTACTGTTAAAATCAGTACCAAAACAGTAATGTCAAAATCAGTACTTAACCAGTACTGTCGAAATCAGTACTGAACCAGTACTGTCAAAATCAGTACTGTCAAAATCAGAACTGAAACAGTACTGTCATAAACAGTACTGAATAAACAAAAAGTATAACATTACAAGTTTTCTGTCTTGCCGAACAGTACTGATATATACGAGGGTAGAAATGTACTAAAAAAACGTGAGTAAATTCTTGGTAGTGTAGTTAAAATTTTAACAATAATAGTAACAGCGTTAGAATAGGGCAAAAATTTGTTAAAAACTAGGAACTTGTATTTACACTAAACATTTTAAAATGGCTAAAATACAAACTTATCAGTTGTTTGTAAATTTCTCTTAACAAAAAGAAAGTGATATGAATTGCTATTCCGTATTAGTAATGGGTAAATTTATGCACTTGTGTGGTTTGATATTTAGTTTATATGTACTTAAAATCTAAATTGGTAAAACGAAAAGAAAAGAAAAAACTCTATAAAGATTAGTTTTAAAAACAGTAGAAGTCAACACATTTTAAGGTCTACGAGTTTATTTACAGGGGTCATTAATATTCATATACTCTAGTTATAAAAATTTGAAGATTTATATCTTTATTATTCTTGTTAATCAGCAGAATTGTAGAGATTATCATGACCAATGTTGAAGGAAGGATTTGAGTTGGTCTTAGCTAATTTTTCAAAGTGATCTTTGAAGACATTATTCAACTCATTTTGGAGTTGATGCTTCTTTTTCCTCAGTTCTAAGGGTGTGTGTGAATTGAGAAGACGAGGACCGTTGAGGTTTTATAAGTCGAAAAAAATCCTTGTCCCTGTCTGAAGCCATCGTAATCTCTTCATGAAGTTTAATTCTTTTGTCAGCGCTTTATGGCCTTTGTATTTATCTGACTGTACGTTTCGCCTCTAGTCTCTTCAAGTTATTGTTATTTTTTGAAGGAGATGAACCAACCTCTTTCCATAGGTAGAATGCCTTTTTTGAGACACCTACAGCTTTAGCTAGTTATGGGGACCAGCTGATCTTCTTTTTTCTGCTAAATTTGGATTTCCTACGTGGATAGTTCAAATTTAAGGCTTTATTAAGATCAGATATTAGCTGGTTTGTAGCTTATTTAATACAGTAAGGTGTTCTCATATTCAGATACTTTTTATCTTTTAGATTCTCCTTTAAATTTTGTTCATAGTTTGCTTTGTCTACCTTTTCCCAATTCATCTTAGTCACAATATCCCCACTGTGTTTTTCAGTAGTCTGTAATCTAATAGAAAATTCAGCAGGGACGGGATAATGATCTGAGGTGTTATGGCCTTCTCTTAAGATTTTCACCTGCATAAATATTTAGTTGATTCGTTATAGTATAACTAATCGTCGTATTTGAATATCAAAAATAAGACAACGCGTGACCAAACGACGCATGGATTAAACGAGTGCGCAGCACGAGTTTAATCCGTAGCGGCGTTCGGTTACAAGTTGTCTTATTTTTGATATTCAAATACGGCGATTAGTTGTTCTTTTTATTACATTGGCAAATGACTCTTTTTTTATGAAATTAATGTAGAAAATGTAAGGAACTATATCTTTTTCCTACGCATTGACAATTTGTTTTGATCCGACGTTATCGACGTCTTGACAACGCCTATTGTTGAATGACGTCAGAGAGTGAAATAACCACGTTTATTTCACATGTGAAATTATCGGTTTTTATCTAACTGGGAAATCAATGTAATTCATTGTAACCAATGTAATAATTATCATTATCTCTAGGTTTTGTTAGAATGTAGTCTATCTGTGATTTTGAATCTCCGTGATGGTATGTATGTCTATGGAAGTTAGATGGTAGCACTATTTGATTGTCCTTACAAATGTTTTTAAAAGTTCATCTTGGGTGTCCTTGTATTGTCTATGAAATGAAGCATTAAAATCGCCGGCAATTATAATTGGAAGAATTCTTTGATATTTTAGTAATAATTTTTTTAAGATGTCCAAAGCTGCTCTAAAAGCATCATGCCTTTTATCGGTACCTCTTGAGGGGAGATATACATTTATAATAAAATTGAGAATGGAAATGTGGAATGCGTCAGAGAGACAATAAGACATATTGGGTCTTTTGTAGTTGAAATTTCGATAGCCTGTATTCTGCTATCTCCATCATGAACATGGTCGACATGGATTTTCTATACAAAATTGCAATACCTCCATGACCTCTTTGTCTACTGATTATGGATAAGGGTTCATTATGATCAATTTGTCTTATACTGTTTTAAATCTGAATGATGTTGTTTCAGTAATTCTTTTTCATAGTTGAAAGGCTAATGTTCTTGTATCAGTACAATATCATGTTTATCAAGAAGTTCATAAACGTAGTTTCTATTGGAATAAAAGCCTTTAATGTTGAAAGAGACAATTAGGGAGCTACCATTTGATTTTTATGGGGGGGGGGGGGGGGCGGGGGGCTAGGATGAAATTTGAAAAAATTGGCAGGACAGGAGTTTTGAGTAAAAAAAAAAGGCAGAATGAGACACTTTGCAAAAAAAAGGCAGGATGACAATTTAGGTAAAAAAAGTCAGGATAAACTAATACAAAAAAAGGCAGGACCGAATAGAGTGAAAAATAAAAAGGCAGGACAGAGAATACAACTAAAAAAGATGCAGGACAAAATTTTTCATCCTAGCCCCCCCATAAAAATCAAATGGTAGCTCCCTTAGAAGCGGACTTTATTTTCCCAAGGTAACATCATTCTTGTCACAGGGGTGCTATATCTGGGTCCAGGAGAAATGTTTGTCTTTTGTCTAAAGAAGGATTGTATATTTGTTGAACATTCCTGTTTGGTGGCAATCGTACTGTGTCAGAGCAATTAGCTAATACCCATGTCTAACTCCTTTGATCAACAGCAAAACAGTTTTACTATTAGATACAATTTAGAATTAGATATGGTATTGGGATCAGGATTTTGAGGATAGATATGTGATTTAGCTGACTCTATGATGACAACTTTGTGAAGAACTATTCAGGTGTGTTTTCATTTCATTTCTTTAACTTACAGCAAAACTGTTTTTACTATCTCCTATTGCACTGTTACTTATATCATTAGGAACATAAGATTTTGTAATCAGCTCTGATACATTTTTATTACTAGATGTGCTTATCTGTACCTTTCCGTGAGTACAGGACCTGTGGTGATTTTGAAAATGAAAATGAGTTGATGGATTGACAGCAATACTGTTATTACTATCAAAGGGAGGTAATGGTGTTGCAACCGCAGCTCTAGGATAAATCATTTCTGAATGCTGGGCTTGCATGTGATTATTTGGTATGAGATTTTATGAAGGTTCCAGTTGAGTTCTGCCTAGTTGTCTAAACATATAAGGTGGTGGAACTGGAACTGAACGCTGAAAAAAGTATGGACTGGTGGTAGTATCCAATGGTTTTGCACTGATGGTGGAGAAGGTTGTACAACATGTTGAGAGTGTATTGTATGTACAGGGCCTTGTTGGTTCATATTTGCCGAGCCTTGCAAGTTGCCTAAGCATTGAGAATTGATTTTCTATTCTATTGTACAACATGTTGAGAGTGTATTGTATGTACAGGGCCTTGTTGGTTCATATGTGCCGAGCCATGCAAGTTGCCTAAGCATTGAGAATTGATTTTCTAACTGTTGCAAACTCAAATTTGACAATTCACGTTCAAGTTCTCTGATTCTGTTATCTAATTGTGTACAATGACAATTGGAACAGTTAGCATTGTTTGATGATGGGGCCTGTCTATAACTATGATGGTCAGATTCATTTTGGTGGTAATCAGTTCGAGCGAGCTGAGACAGTTTCATGTTTCTAGTTTAGTTATTATTATCTAGTATGATGTTCTCTAGAGCAGCAACATGTGCTTCAGTTACGGCAAATTTTGATTTTAAATCATCTTGCTTCAAGATCTTTTGTTTCTTTGGTTCACTTTGTTTAGGTTGTTTTATGGAGTTATTATCTGAATGTGTATTTTGAAACTGTAATATTGGAGAAGAGTTATTTCTAAGAGCTCCTATATTAGTTAGTTGTTGAGCAGTATGAAATTGAGTGCCTGTATGGTCTTGTCGCTCGTCATTGGAGATACCACATTGATAGTCCGATTTGGGAGATTTTGCAAGTTTTCTGTGAATCTGAACTGCTTTCTCCATAGCATCTGGGGAGCATGAGTAAATTGAATCGTGTTTCCAGCATCTGTTTCTATTTCAGAGATGGATAAGTCATTTAATAACAAGTTACACTGTGTGCATTTAAATTGTTCCAATTCGTCTATACTCATAGATTTGTAAAGATCAGAAGTGACATTTTAACATTGAAAATGAATTTTTCTTCTGGTAACTAACAGAAAACCCTGGCCGTTTTTGGCACAACTTTTTTTATCTTTTGGTCCTCGATGCTGTTCGACTTTGTGCTTGTTTCGGCTTTCAAACTTTTGTATCTGGGCGTCACTGGTGGATCTTGTGTGGATAAAATGCACTTCTGACGTATTAAAATTTTCAACTTGTTGCCTTTTGTTGGCTGTTGTTCGTGTGTTTCTTTGTCAATTGTATTCTCCAATTTATTTATATTGTAGTCCTGTGGTGTTGAGTTGTCATTTTAATGTTATATTTCACATGGCTATGAAAGGGGAGGTTTGGCATGCCACAAAACCAGGTTCAACCCGCCATGTTTTTCTTTAAAAATGTCCTGTACCAAGTCAGGAATATGGCCATTGTCATATTATAGTTCGTTTCTGTGTGTGTTACATTTTAACGTTGCGTCGTATGTTTTCTCTTAATTTTGAGTGTAAATTCACATTGCGATAAGACGTGTCACGGTACTTGTCTATCCCAAATTCATGCATTTGGTTTTGATGTTATATTTGTTTTTCTCGTGGGATTTTGTCTGATGCTTGGTCCGTTTCTGTGTGGGATACATTGTAGTGTTGTGTCGTTGTTCTCCTCTTATATTTAATGCGTTTCCCTCAGTTTTAGTTTGTTACCCCGATTTTGTTTTTTGTCCATGGATTTATGAGTTTGAACAGCGGTATACTACTGTTGCCTTTATAGATTACCATAGCCGTATTTGGTAAACCTTTTTTGAATTTTGGATCCTCAATGCTCTCAACTTTGAAATTGTTTGGCCTTTTTAGATATTTTGAAATGAGCGTCACTGATGAGTCTTACATGTATGTACACAAAAATGTAGATGAAACGCGCACCTGGCGTACTAAATTACAATCCTGTACCTTTGATCACTATTTACACCACTGGGTCGATGCCACTGCTAGTAGACGTTTCGTCCCCGAGGGTATCACCAGGCCAGTAGTCAACACTTCGGTGTTGACATGAATATCAATAATGTGGTCATTTTTATAATTCTTCTGTAAAAAATTTTTAGAAATTTTCGAAAAACTAAGGATTTTCGTATACCAGGCATAGATTACCTTAGCCGTATTTGGTAAAACTTTTTGGAATTTTGGATCCTTAATGCTCTTCATCTTTGTAATTGTTTGGCTTTTTAAATATTTTGAAATGACCGTCACTGATGAGTCTTATGTAGACGAAACGAAACGAAACTATGAACATAATACCCTCTACCGCCTCATCCTTTTCCTAAACTACAAAATGAACCACAAAAAGAATGAACATAAAAGAGTATTAATGAGATTTAAAAAGGGATAAAACACATACTAAACAAAAAAACCTCCGAAATGCAAAAAATTATAAATTATAAAAATAATTGTAACCATTGCAATGGAAATGTAATAAATATTATTATGGCACCCTCAACGGAGTTGGGGTGACATATTGTTATTGTTCGTTTCTTTTTGTCTTATTATGGCACCCTAAACGGAGTTTGGGTGACATATTGTTATTCTACGTTTCTTTTTGTTTTTATTTTTATTATTATTTTTCTTCCACACATTTTTGTCCAGTCTGGAACTCTAATGTGAATGGACCCAAGAAGATGGTACTATACCATAATGTTAACCACCAGATGAAGATTTGCTTTTTGGGGTTGGCACTTTCAAGATGGCTGCCGTTACCATGGAAACGGAACAAATGTGAAAAAATCCAGTTTTTTGTTGTGGTGAACTATTTGGATACTATTTAACTCAGAATCATTATATTTTAATACAATGTAGGTGCCCACTATATACAGGTGTTGGATGATTTTAGCACTCATTGGAACTACTATGTTGCCATGGAAACTACTCCAAAAAATTCAAAAATCTCAAAATGTTCCAAACTTAATGAAACTTCACAGTAACGATGAGCAACATTGGAAGATGTGGAATTTGGCGTTGGAATTTCCAAAATCGCTGTTGTTACCATGGAAACAATGCAAAAAGGTCAAAACTTTGAATTTTCACAGAACATTCTAGAACATCAATTTTTAATTTATTCTAGAGACATTAAATGGTATATGATTGTGGAGGGAAAAAATTGCAGCGGGGGTTTGACTTTGGAATATTCAAAATGGCCGCCGTTACCATGGAAACAGCAAAAATACGAAAAACTTCAAAATGCTTCAAATTTATTGAAATTTAAAACAAATGTTGCTCAGCTAATGTAGACTTGATTTTTGAGTTTGGAATTTCCAAAATGGCCGCCAGAACCATGGCTACCGCTCACCTGGCAATAGGGGAAGGGTGCCATCCGCTATTGCTTGCAATGGCAAATCTAGTTATTATTATATTTATTCTTCCACACTTTTTTGTCCATACTATTTCTCCGAATTAGCTTCAACAATATTGATGAAACTATACCATAATGTAGACCACAACATTTTATAGTGCAGTGGGGTATGGCACCATCAAGATGGCTACCGTTGCCATGGAAACGAAACAAATGTGAAAAAATCCCGTTTTTTGTTTTGGTGAACTATTTGGATAGGCTTTAACTCAGAACCATTATATTTTAATACAATGTAGGTGCCCACTATATACAGGTGTTTGGATGATTTTGGCACTCATTGGAACTACTATGTTGCCATGGAAACAACACCAAAAATCTCAAAAATCTCAAAATGTTCCAAACTTAATGAAACTTCACAGTAACGATGAGCAACATTGGAAGATGTGGAATTTGGCGTTGGAATTTCCAAAATATCTGTTATTACCATTGAAACAATGCAAAAAGGTCAAAACTTTGAATTTTCACAGAACATTCCAGAACATCAATGTTAAATTTGTTCTAGAGACATTAAATGATATATTGGTATGCCTACATGTTATGACCATATTAGGAAATTCCAAAATGGCCGCCATTGCCATGGAAACTGGACAAAAGTTTAACATTGACCCTACGGGAAAATACACTTAAGCTGCATTTTTTTTTTAAATATAACAACAATTCCACGTAATCAGGAGTATGTGCACGTAATGCTGTACTGCTAACATGTACTAGAATATGCTAGAATAAAAATATGTATTTTATTTAACGTGCTTCTTTTCTATACAAATCTAGTGTTAGAATAACTCAGTCGCAATTCATTTTTTTTTCGGATGTAAGAGTTGTTCTCAATACTACATGTAAAATTGTGCGTGAGATATTTGTCACTGAACAGCACGAAACATATAGAAAATGAAGAAAAAAACCATGCAAAATATGTCATTTTCGGCTATAGAAAGTATTGATCAATCAACCAAATCATGATCAGAGTGATCAAATCATGATCACATTGATTAAATCATGATTAGAGATTGATCGATCGATCGATCAATCAATCAAGTGTTGATATCAGACAAGTTATCAATCAATTGCAGAATCCGAAATAAACGTCCCATCGCTATTTTTACAAACTGTCAATCATTAGAAAGTATTGATCAATCAACCAAATCATGATCAGAGTGATCAAATCATGATCACATGGATTAAATCATGATTACAGATTGATCGATCGATCAATCAATCAAGTGTTGATATTAAACAAGTAATCAATCAAGTGCAGAATCCGAAATAAACGTCCCATCGCTATTTTTACAAACTGTCAATCATTCGATTAATCAATCAATAAAACGATCGATCAATTGATTGATTGATCAATCATGATCACAAACCATCAATCAACCAATACACGTATCGTCTCCATTGAATTTATGAAAGAAAAAAACTTTAATTCGCTTTTCGTATTATTATGGCACCCTCAACGGAGTTGGGGTGACATATTGTTATTGTTCGTTTCTTTTTGTCTTATTATGGCACCCTCAACGGAGTTGGGGTGACATATTGTTATTCTACGTTTCTTTTTTTTCTTATTATGGCACCCTCAACGGAGTTGGGGTGACGTATTGTTATTCTACGTTTCTTTTTTTTATGGCACCCTCAACGGAGTTGGGGTGACATCTTGTTATTGTTCGTTTCTTTTTTTTCTTTTTATTATTATTATTATTTTTATTCTTCCACACATTTTGTCCATACTATTTCTCAGAATTGGTCAGACCAATGTTGATGGATCTGTACCATAATATGAACCGCCATGTTAAGTTGTGCAAGAGACATTGGAATGGTAAAAAATGGCCGCCGTTACCATGGAAACTGAACAATTGTGAAAAAATCCAGTTTTTCGTTTTGGTGAACTGTTTGGATATGCTTTAACTCAGAATCAATATATTTTAATACAATGTAGGTGCCCACTATATACAGGTGTTGGATGATTTTGGCACTCATTGGAACTACTATGTTGCCATGGAAACTACTCCAAAAAATTCAAAAATCTCAAAATGTTCCAAACTTAATGAAACTTCACAGTAACGATGAACAATATTGGAAGATGTGGAATTTGGCGTTGGAATTTCCAAAATCGATGTTGTTACCATGGAAACAATGCAAAAAGGTCAAAACTTTGAATTTTCACAGAACATTCTAGAACATCAATGTTTAATTTATTCTAGAGACATTAAATGGTATATGATTGTATATGATTATGGAGGGAAAGAAGTTGGAATTTTCAAAATGGCCGCCGTAACCATGGAAACAGCAAAAATGTCCAAAATTTCAAAATGCTCCAAACTTAATGAAACTTAATAAAAATGATATTTTGAATGTGTAGAATCATTCTTTGACTTTGGAACTTTCTAAATGGCTGCCGCTCGCCTGGCAATGGGGGAAGGGTGCCATCCGCTATTGCTTGCAATGGCAAATCTAGTTATGGCACCCTCAACGGAGTTGGGGTGACATATTGTTATTCTACGTTTCTTTTTTTTCTTATTTTTCTTTTTCTTCTTCCACACATTTTGTCCGTCGTGTTTCTCGGAATCCAATGGACCAATGTTGATGGAACTTTACTATAAGGAGGACCCCCATGTAAAGTTGTGCACCTTGGTATGGAATGGTAAAAGATGGCCGCCGTTTCCATGGAAACAACATAAATGCGAAAAAAATCAAAGTGTTCCAAACTGGAAGAAACTCCACAGGAATGTTGACTGGCATGTGCTGATTTCAAGTTTGACTTTGGAATTTTCAAAATGGCTGCCGTTACCATGGAAACAGCTAAAATATCAAAAATTCTAACTCTTTCGTTATAAGATCCAACTGGATGAAACTTTATGAAAATGTTCTCCAGTATGCCAAGATATCAAGACAATATTTGGATAGTTCAAAATGGCCGCCGTTGTCATGGAAACTGGGGCCAACTTTTGCATTGACCCTATGGAAAAATGCATAAAATCAGCATTTTCTCAGAGAGTATTGCACCAAAGTAAATGAAACTGTATTGATATATAACATGACATGTGGCAATGAGATGTACGCTTTTAGAATTTTGGAATTATCTACTGTAACCATGGTTGCAGCACAAATGTTCAAAATTTCCAAAAAAAATAAAGTGCTGCAAACTGGATGAAACTTAACAGGAATAGTGACTGACATGTGCGGAGTTGCATTTTGAAGTTGGAAATTTCAAAATGGCCGCCGTAACCATGGAAACAGCAAAAATATCAAAAATTTCAAAATGCTTCAAACTTAATGAAACTTTGCAAAAATGATACTAGACATCTGTAAATGCATTCTTCGACTTTGGAATTTTCAAAATGGCTGCCGCTCACCTGGCAATCAGGGGAAGGGTGCCATCCGTTATTGCTAGCAATTACAAATCTAGTTCTTATTATTTTTCTTCCACCGATTTTGTCCAGCTTATTTCTCGGAATCCAAAGGACCAATGTTGGTTTAACTCTACTATAATAAGGACCACCATGATAAGTTGTGCAGTGGACTTTGGCATGTGCATGATGGCTACCGTTACCATGGAAACTAAAAAAATGTCAAAAAATCCAGTTTTTTGTTTTCTCGAACTGTTTGGATAGACTTGAACTTAGAAACATTATATTTTAATACAATGTAGGTGCCCACTATATACAGGTATTGGATGATTTTGACACTCATTGGAACTACTATGTTGCCATGGAAACTACACCAAAAATTTCAGAAATATCAAAATGCTCCAAACTTCATGAAACTTCACAGTAACGATGAGCAACATTGGAAGATGTGGAATTTGGTGTTGGAATTTCCAAAATATCTGTTGTTACCATGGAAACAATGCAAAAAGGTCAAAACTTTGAATTTTCACAGAACATTCCAGAACATCAATGTTAAATTTATTCTAGAGACATTAAATGGTATATGATTATGGAGGGCAGAAATTGCAGCGGGGGTTTGAATTTGGAATATTCAAAATGGCCGCCGTTACCATGGGAACAGCAAAATTATGAAAAATATTGATTTAAATTTAATGAAACTTATAACAAATTTTGCCTAGCGTTTGTAGACTTAACTTTTGAGTTTCGAATTTTCAAAATGGCCGCCGTTGCCATGGAAACAGCAAAAATTTTCTAAATGGCTGCCGCTGGCCTGGCAATGGGGAAAGGGTGCCATCCGCTATTGCTTGCAATGGCAAATCTAGTTATTATATTTATGGCACCCTCAACGGAGTTGGGGTGACGTATTGTTATTCTACGTTTCTTTTTTTTCTTATTATGGCACCCTCAACGGAGTTGGGGTGACATACTGTTATTCTACGTTTCTTTTTATGTCACCCTGACGGAGGTCGGGTGACATATTGTTATTGTACGATTCTTTTTTTATGTCACCCTGACGGAGGTCGGGTGACATATTGTTATTGTACGATTCTTTTTTTCTTATTCTTATTCCGCACTTTTTGTCCAGCTTAGTTCTCGGAACTGAATGGACCAATGTTGATGGAACTATAACAAAATGTTAATCACCATGTGTAGTTTTGCACATGACTTTGGAATTAAAAAAATGTCTGCCATTGCCATGGAAACAGCAAAAATGTGAAAAATAGAAATGTGTTCCAATTTATATGAAACTTCTATGATATTAAAAGACCCATGCACACTTCAACATGGTACATTTTTTTTTCAACTGGGGGTCTCTAGACATAATTTGAGGGGGGTGATTTTTTCATGGAACATTCCAGAACATAAGTGTTAAATTTATTCTTGAGACATTAAATGGTATATGATGGTATATAATTATGGAGAGAACAATTTGCAGCAGAAGTTAGACTTTGGAATTTTCAAAATGGCCGCCGTTACCATGGAAACTGCAAAAATATGGAAAACGCCAAAATGCTTCAAATTTAATGAAACTTAAAACACAGGTTGCCTAGCTAATGTAGACTTGATTTTGAGTTTGGAATTGCCAAAATGGCCGTTGTTGCCATGGAAACGGCACAATTGTTGAAAACAGAAAAACGTACATAAAGCTATGAAAACTGACAGAAAGATCTTTTGTTATGGATATATCTGCATTTACCGATGGATCATTTCGAAATGGCTGCCGTTTAGTGGCAATTGGGGAACCAGGGTGACATCCGCTATTGCTTGCAATGGCAATTCTAGTTATTATTATTTTTCTTCCACCTAATTTTGTCCGCTCGCTTTCTCAGAGCCAAAGGAACCAATCTGAATGATGGTGCACTATAACAAGGAACCCTGACTTTCCTGTTGCTTTTCAATATTGGCACTAAAAAAATGGCTGCCATCACCATGGAAACGGGAAAATGGTGAAAAAATATTATTTTGGAGTTAGGTGAATTGTTTGAGAATGCTTAACCTTCAAATCTTTAGATTTTAATACAATGTAGGTGCCCACTATATACTGCTTTGGGATGATTTTGGCAATCATTGGAACTGCTATGTTGCCATGGATACTACACCAAAAATTTCAAAAAAATGAAAATGCTCCAAATTTTTTGAAATTCTAGCATAACGATGAGCAACTTTGGTAGATGTGGAATTTGGCGTTGGAATTTCCAAAATGTCTGCGGTTTCCATGGAAACAATGCAAAAAGGTCAAAATGCTCCAAAAACTTCAGGGTTTGGTGAATAACTTTGGTATGCTTGAACTTAAAATCATCAAATTTTTATACAATATAGTTGTCCACTATATACAGGTTTTGAATGATTATGACAATCATTGGAACTACTCTGTTACCATGGATACAGGATCAAATATTTCAAAAATTCCAAAATGCTCCAAAATTGATGAAACTTCATATTATTGTTGACTGCCAAGTCTGGATGAGACTTTTGACTTTGGAATTTCCAAAATGGCCACCGTTGCCATGGAAACTGCAAAAAAGTCAAAAATTCTCAAAATGCTTTGACATTAATAAAACTTGATATTATTGTTAACTGACAAGTAATGATGAGGCTTTTGACTTTGAAATTTTCAAAATGGCTGCCGTTGCCATGGAAACGGCAGAAATGTGAAATTTTTAGAATGCTGTGAATGTACTGAAAATTTACAGAAATATGTATTGCCATGCATATATGTGCATTCACTGTTAAACAATTCTGAAATGGCTGCAACTTAGTGGCAATTGGGGGAAGGGTGACATCCGCTATTGCTTGCAATGGCAATTCTAGGTTGTCACCCTGACGGAGGTCGGGTGACATATTGTTATTGTACGATTCTTTTTTTCTTATTCTTATTCCGCACTTTTTGTCCAGCTTAGTTCTCGGAACTGAATGGACCAATGTTGATGGAACTATAACATAATGTTAATCACCATGTGTAGTTTTGCACCTGACTTTGGAATTAAAAAAATGGCTGCCATTGCCATGGAAACAGCAAAAATGTGAAAAATAGAAATGTGTTCCAATTTATATGAAACTTCTATGATATTAAGAGACCCATGCACACTTCAACATGGTACATTTTTTTTTCAACTGGGGGGTCTCTAGACATAATTTGAGGGGGGGGGTGAATTTTTCATGGAACATTCCAGAACATAAGTGTTAAACTAGTTCTACCGACATTAAATGTTATATAATTGTATATTATCATGGGGAGAACAATATGCAGCAGTAGTTTGACTTTGGAATTTTTAAAATGGCGGCCGTTACCATGGAAACAGCAAAAATACAAAAAATATCAAAATGCTCCAAATTCATTGGAATTTAAAACAGAAGATACAATGTATGCAAAAATCTGCATTTACTGATGGACAATTTCGAAATGGCTGCTGTTGAGTGTCAATTTGCAGACCAGGGTGACATCCGCTATTGCTTGCAATGGCAATTCTAGTTAAGTCACCAAAACGGAGTTTTGGGGACTTTATGTTTTTGTTCGGTTTCTTATTATGGCACCCTCAACGGAGTTGGGGTGACATATTGTTATTCTACGTTTCTTTTTTTTCTTATTTTTCTTTTTCTTCTTCCACACATATTGTCCGTCGTGTTTCTCGGAATCCAATGGACCAATGTTGATGGAACTTTATTATAAGGAGGACCCCCATGTTAAGTTGTGCACCTTGGTATGGAATGGTAAAAGATGGCCGCCGTTTCCATGGAAACAGCATCAATGCGAAAAAAGTCAAAGTGTTCCAAACTGGAAGAAACTCCACAGGAATGTTGACTGGTATGTGCTGATTTCCAGTTTGACTTTGGAATTTTCAAAATGGCTGCCGTTACCATGGAAACAGCTAAAATATCAAAAATTCTAACTCTTTCGTTATAAGATCCAACTGGATGAAACTTTATGAAAATGTTCTCCAGTATGCCAAGATGTCAAGACAATATTTGGATAGTTCAAAATGGCCGCCGTTGTCATGGAAACAGGGGCCAAGTTTTGCATTGACCCTATGGAAAAATGCATAAAATCAGCATTTTTTCAGAGAGTATTGCACCAAAGTAAATGAAACTGTATTGATATATAACATGACATGTGGCAATGAGATGTACGCTTTTAGAATTTTGGAATTATCTACTGTAACCATGGTTGCAGCACAAATGTTCAAAATTTCCAAAAAAAATAAAGTGCTGCAAACTGGATGAAACTTAACAGGAATAGTGACTGACATGTGCGGAGTTGCATTTTGAAGTTGGAATTTTCAAAATGGCCGCCGTAACCATGGAAACAGCAAAAATATCCAAAATTTCAAAATGCTTCAAACTTAATGAAACTTTGCAAAAATGTTACTAGACATCTGTAAATGCATTCTTCGACTTTGGATTTTTCAAAATGGCTGCCGCTCACCTGGCAATGAGGGGAAGGGTGCCATCCGTTATTGCTAGCAATTACAAATCTAGTTATTATTATTATTCTTATTTTTCTTTTTCTAACCCCTTAAACGGTCCTACCATTTTCTTGGAAGCGGTAGAGGATGGAAACTTTATATTTTTTCTGGGTATGGGTCTGCATCATGGGGGTTGCAGAACCCAATGTCCATGATACCAGGGTGTCATCTTGGCATAATTAGGGGGGCTCAAAGATGGGTGGGGTCAAATTTTTTTTACATTTCCTAAATTTTCCACTGTATGTAGAGTAGATGGAATTATATATTCTCTTATGAATATTTAGAGACACATGTCTGCTTCAACTTGGCACTAATTTTATTTCAGTAGGGGGTCTCCATGGCATAATTTTAGGGGGTGAATTTTCATGGAATATTCTAGAACATCAATGTTAAATTTGTTCTAGAGACATTTCATGGTATATGATGGTATATAATTATGGAGTGAACAATTTGCAGCAAAAGTGACACTTTGGAATTTTCAAAATGGCCGCTGTTACCATGGAAACAGCAAAAATATGAAAAACTTCAAAATGCTTCAAATTTAATGAAACTTATAACTAATGTTGACTAACTTGTGTAGAATTGACTTTTGAGTTTGGAATTTTCAAAATGGCCGCCGTTACCATGGAAACAGCAAAAATATTAAAAAAATCAAAATGCTTCAAATTTAATGAAACTTATAACAAATGTTGCCTAACTTGTGTAGACTTTAATTTTGTGTTTGAAATTTTCAAAATGGCCGCCGTTGCCATGGAAACAGCAAAAATGTCAAAAACAATTTTAATTCTTCATATTGAATTAAACTTTACACACACATTATTTGGCATCAATGATACCGCAGAACAATGATGTGGGGTCCGTTTTGGTGACTTTTGTGTTAGCATCCTAACACAGGATTACTTGTTATGTCACCCTGACGGAGGTCGGGTGACATATTGTTATTGTACGATTCTTTTTTTTATTATTATTATTCCACACTTTTTTGTCCAGACTATTTCTTGAAAACGTATGGACCAATTGTAATGGAACTATACCAGAATGTTAATAACCATTGTCCGAAGTGCAGTCGAGATTGGCACTTCCAGGATGTCTGCTGTTACCATGGAAACAGAAAAAGAGTGAAAAAATGAAGTTTTAGTTTTTGGTGAATAATTTGACTATGACAAAACATTTAATCATCATATTTTTATACAATGTAGCTGTCCTCTATATACACGCTGTGGATGTTTTTGAGATCCATTGGAACTACGATGTTCCCATAGAAACTGATCAAAAATATCAAAAATTTGAAAATTCTTTAAAAATATATTAAACTTTTACAGAAATGTTGCCTGGCAAATCTAGATGTGGCATTCAACTTTGGAATTTCCAAAATGGCTGCCGTTACCATGGAAACAAGGCAAAAACATCAAAATGAGAAAATGTGATGGAACATTCCAGAACATTAGTGTTGTACAGCTATTAAATTTTATATGATTGTAAAATATTATGGGGAGTACAATATGAAGCAGAAGTATGACTTTGGAATTTTCAAAATGGCCGCCGTTGCCATAGAAACAGTAAAAACATCAAAATTTTAAAAATGCTTTAAACTTTCTAAAAATTTGAAAACTGATGCATTGTAAAGTAAATTAGTTAATTTAATGTTAACATTTCGAAATGGCTGCCGCTTAGTGGCAATTGGTGGACCAGGGTGACATCCGCTATTGCTTGCAATGGCAATTCTAGTTCTTCTTATTTTTATTCCACACTTTTTGTCCGGCTTAGTTCTCGGAATTGAATGGACCAATGTTGATGGAACTATAACATAATATTAATCACCATGTGCAGTTTTGCACCTTACCTTGGAATTAAAAAAATGGCTGCCATTGCCATGGAAACAGCAAAAATGTGAAAAATAGAAATGTGTTCCAATTTATATGAAACTTCTATGATATTAAGAGACTCATGCACACTTCAACATGGTACATTTTTTTTTCAACTGGGGGGTCTCTAGACATAATTTGAGGGGGGGTGAATTTTTCATGGAACATTCCAGAACATAAGTGTTAAAATAGTTCTACATACATTAAATGTTATATAATAGTATATTCTTAGGGGGAGAACAATATGCAGCAGTAGTTTGACTTTGAAATTTTTAAAATGGCGGCCGTTACCATGGAAACAGCAAAAATATGAAAAACTCCATAATGCTTAAAATTTAATGAAACTTAAAACAAATGTTGCCTAGCTATTGTAGACTTGACTTTTGAGTTTCCAATTTCCAAAATGGCCGCCGTTGCCATGGAAACGGCACAATTGTTGAAAACAGAAAAACGTACATAAAGCTATGAAAACTGACAGAAAGATCTTTTGTTATGGATATATCTGCATTTACTGATGGAACATTTCGAAATGGCTGCTGTTTAGTGGCAATTGGGGAACCAGGGTGACATCCGCTATTGCTTGCAATGGCAATTCTAGTTTTTCTTATTATTTTTCTTGCACAAATTTTGTCCGCGCGAGTTCTTGGAATCCAATGGACCAATGTTGATGGAACTCTTCTATAATGAGGACCCCCATGTGAAGTTGTGCACCTTGCTATGGAATGGTAAAAAATGGCCGCCGTTTCCATGGAAACATCACAAATGCGAAAAAAATCAAAGTGTTCCAAACTGGCAGAAACTCCTCAGGAATGGTAACTGGCATGTGCTGATTTGCAATTTGACTTTGGAATTTTCAAAATGGCTGCCGTTACCATGGAAACAGCTAAAATATCAAAAATTCTAACTCTTTCGTTATAAGATCCAACTGGATGAAACTTTATGAAAATGTTCTCCAGTATGCCAGGATGTCAAGACAGTATATGGATAGTTCAAAATGGCCGCCGTTGTCATGGAAACTGGGGCCAAGTTTTGCATTGACCCTATGGAAAAATGCATAAAATGAGCATTTTCTCAGAGAGTAGTGCACCAAAGTCAATGAAACTGTATTGATATATAACATGACATGTGGCAATGAGATGTCTGCTTTTAGAATTTTGGAATTATCTACTGTAACCATGGTTGCAGCACAAATGTTCAAAATTTCCAAAAAAAATAAAGTGCTTCAAACTGGATGAAACTTTATAGGAATAGTGACTGGCATGTGCAGAGTTGCATTTTGAAGTTGGAATTTCCAAAATGGCCGCCGTAACCATGGAAACAGCAAAATTGTCCAAAATTTCAAAATGCTCCAAACTTAATGAAATTTTGCAAAAATGATAACAGCTAAAATATCAAAATTTTCAAAATGCTTCAAACTTATTGAAACTTTGCAAAAATGTAACTAGACATCTGTAAATGCATTCTTCGACTTTGGAATATTCAAAATGGCTGCCGCTCACCTGGCAATGAGGGGAAGGGTGCCATCCGTTATTGCTAGCAATTACAAATCTAGTTATGGCACCCTCAACGGAGTTGGGGTGACATATTGTTATTCTACGTTTCTTTTTTTTCTTATTATGGCACCCTCAACGGAGTTGGGGTGACGTATTGTTATTCTACGTTTCTTTTTTTTCTTATTATGGCACCCTCAACGGAGTTGGGGTGACGTATTGTTATTCTACGTTTCTTTTTTTTCTTATTATTATTATTATTTTTCTTGCAACACATTTTGTCCAGGCGATTTCTCCAAATCTAATGTACCAAAGTTGATAGAACTTTACTATATTAAGGATCCCCATGTGCAGAGTTGCAGGAAGCATGGAATGGTTCAAGATGGCTGCCGTTACCATGGAAACAGAACAAACGTGAAAAAAACCAGTTTTTGTTTTTGGTGAACTGTTTGGATATGCTTTAACTCAGAATCATCATATTTTAACACAATGGAGGTGCCCACTATATACAAGTGTTGGGTGATTTTGGCACTCATTGGAACTACTATGTTGCCATGGAAACTACACCAAAAATTTCAAAAATATCAAAATGCTCAAAACTTCATGAAACTTCACAGTAAGGATGAGCAACATTGGAAGATGTGGCATTTGGAGTTAGAATTTCCAAAATATCTGTTGTTACCATGGAAACAATGCAAAAAGGTCAAAAATTTCAAAAAAAATAAAAATGCTGCAAACTGGATGAAACTTTACAGGAATGGTCACTGGCATAAGCAGAGTTGACTTTTGAAGTTGGAAATTTCAAAATGGCCGCCGTAACCATGGAAACAGCAAAAATATCAAAAATTTCAAAATGCTTTAAACTTAATGAAACTTTGCAAACTTTGAAAAAATGTTACTAGACATCTGTAGATGCACTCTTTGACTTTGGAATTTTTAAAATGGCTGCCGCTCACCTGGCAATGGGGGGAAGGGTGCCATCCGTTATTGCTAGCAATTACAAATCTAGTTATGTCACCCGATCGACAATGTCGGGTGACATATTGCTATTCCTCTGTTTCTTTTTCACTATTATTATGGCACCCTCAACGGAGTTGGGGTGACGTATTGTTATTCTACGTTTCTTTTTTTTCTTATTTTTATTATTCTTCCACACATTTTGTCCATCGTGTTTCTAAGAATTGAGTGATCCAATAACGTTGGAACTATAACATAATGAGGACCCCCATGTGAAGTTGTGCATCTGACTCTGGAATTTTTTTAAATGGCCGCCGTTTCCATGGAAACTGCAAAAAAGTGAAAAAATTTCAAAATTCTAAATCTTTCATTATAAGACCTAGCTGGATGAAACTTTATGGAAATGTTCCTTGGTATGCCTAGATGTCAAGACAATATTTAGAAATTCCAAAATGGCCGCCATTGTCATGGAAACAGGGCAAATGTTTAACATTGAGCCTATGGACAAATACATAAAAGCTGCATTTTCTTTAAGAATATTGCATAGAGATCAATGAAACTGTATTGATATATAACATGACATATGGCAATGAGATGCCTGCTTTTAGAATTTTGGAATTATCTACTGTTACCATGGAAACAATAGAAATATAAAAAAATTCAAAAAATTCAAAATGCTGCAAACTAGATGAAACTTTACAGAAATGATAACTGGCATGGGCAGAATTGCATTTTGGAGTTAGAAATTTCAAAATGGCCGCCGTAACCATGGAAATGACTAAAATGTCAAAAATTTCAAAATGCTCCAAGCTTCATAAAACTTTACAAAAATCATAATTTCTATGTGTAGATACGCTCTTTGACTTTGGAAATTTCAAAATGGCTGCCTTTATCCTGGCAATGGGGGGACGAGGGTGCCATCTGTTATTGCTAGCAATTACAAATCTAGTTATTATTATTATTATTATTATTCTTCCACCTAATTTTGTCCGGCAGTTTTCTCAGAGCCAAAGGAACCAATCTGAATGATGGTGCACTATAACAAGGAACCCTGACTTTCCAGTTGCAGTGCAACTTTGGAACTAAAAAATGGCTGCCATCACCATGGAAACCGAAAAATAATGGAAAATTCCAGTTTTTGGTTTTGATGAATTATTTGGAAATGCTTTAACTTAGAATCATTATATTTTGATACAATGTAGGTGCCGGGCATATTCTGGTTTTGGATGATTTTGGCAATCATTGAAACTGCTATGTTGCCATGGATACTACATCAAAAATTTCAAAAATATGGAAATGCTCCAAATTTTATAAAACTTCACAGTAATGATGAGCAACATTGGTAGAGGTGGAATTTGGTGTTGCAATTTCGAAAATGTCTGCCGTTACCATGGAAACAATGCAAAACAGGTCAAAATGGTCCAAAAACCTTTAAGTGGCATTTACTTTCTTAAAATAGTAGGTCAAATTGATTGAAACTTTGATGGTATGGTCCCTCCCATGTACCAATGTGGTATATGCCATTCATTTTTGGGAACGGTCTCTGTTGCCATAGGAACCATCCCAAATGTCAAAAATTTCAAAAATTTCAAAATGCTCCAAAATTGATGAAACTTAATATGATTGTACACTGACAAGTCTGAATGAGACTTTTGAAGTTGGAATTTCCAAAATGGCCACCGTTGCCATGGAAACTGCAGAAATGTCAAATATTTTCAAAATGCTCCAAACTTAATGAAACTTAATATTATTGTTAACTGGCATGGATAGATGAGACTTTTGACTTTGGAATTTTCAAAATGGCTGCCGTTGCCATGGAAACAGCAAAAATGTGAAATTCTCTAAAATGCTCTCGATGTACTGAAAATTTACAGAAAGATGTACTGCAATGCATATATATATGTGCATTCACTGTTAAACAATTTTGAAATGGCTGCCGCTTAGTGGCCATTGGGGGAAGGGTGACATCCGCTATTGCTTGCAATGGCAATTCTAGTTATTATTTTTATTATTTTTCTTCCACACATTTTTGTCCGCGCGATTTTTAGAATTCCAATGGACCAATGTTGATGGAACTCTACTATATTTAGGACCCACAGGTGAAGAGTTGCAGTAAGCATGGAATGGTCCCAGATGGCTGCCGTTACCATGGAAACGGAACAAATGTGAAAAATTCCGGTTTTTGGTTTTGGTGAACTATTTGGATATGCTTAAACTCAGAATCATTATATTTTAATACAATGTAGGTGCCCACTATACACTTGTGTTGGAATGATTTTGGCTATCTTTGGAACTTCTATGTTGCCATGGAAACTACACGAAAAATTCAAAAAATATCAAAATGCTCCAAACTTTATAAAAACTTCACAGTAACGATGAGCAACATAGGAAGATGTGGAATTTGGCGTTGGAATTTCCAAAATAGCTGTTGTTACCATGGAAACAATGCAAAAAGGTCAAAACTTTGAATTTTCACAGAACATTCCAGAACATCAATGTTAAATTTATTCTAGAGACATTAAATGGTATATTATTATGGAGGGCAAAAAATGCAGCAGGGGTTTGACTTTGGAATATTCAAAATGGCCGCCGTTACCATGGAAACAGCAAAAATATGAAAAACTTCAAAATGCTTCAAATTTAAGGAAACTTATAACAAATGTTGCCTAGCTTATGTAGACTTGACTTTTGAGTTTGGAATTTTCTAAATGGCCGCCGCTCACCTGGCAATAGGGGAAGGGTGCCATCCGTTATTGCTAGCAATTACAAATCTAGTTATGTCACCCTGACGGAGGTCGGGTGACATATTGTTATTGTACGATTCTTTTTTTCTTATTCTTATTCCGCACTTTTTGTCCAGCTTAGTTCTCGGAACTGAATGGACCAATGTTGATGGAACTATAACATAATGTTAATCACCATGTGTAGTTTTGCACCTTACTTTGGAATTAAAAAAATGGCTGCCATTGCCATGGCAACAGCAAAAATGTGAAAAATAGAAATGTGTTCCAATTTATATGAAACTTCTATGATATTAAGAGACCCATGCACACTTCAACATGGTACATTTTTTTTCAACTGGGGGGTCTCTAGACATAATTTGAGGGGGTGAATTTTTCATGGAACATTCCAGAACATAAGTGTTAAATTTATTCTAGAGACATTAAATGGTATATGATGGTGTATAATTATGGAGAGATCAACTTGCAGCAGAAGTTAGACTTTGGAATTTTCAAAATGGCAGCCGTTACCATGGAAACTGCAAAAATATTGGAAACTCCAAAATGCTTCAAATTTAATGAAACTTAAAACAAATGTTGCCTAGCTAATGTAGACTTGACTTTTGAGTTTGAAATTGCCAAAATGGCCGCTGTTGCCATGGAAACGGCACAATTGTTGAAAACAGAAAAACGTACATAAAGCTATGAAAACTGACAGAAAGATCTTTTATTATGGATATATCTGCATTTACCGATGGATTATTTCGAAATGGCTGCCGTTTAGTGGCAATTGGAAAACCAGGGTGACATCCGCTATTGCTTGCAATGGCAATTCTAGTTATTATTATTTTTTTTCTTGCAACAAATTTTGTCCAGTTGATTTCTCGAAATCCAATGGACCAATGTTGATGGAACTCTACTATAGTAAGGACCCCCAGGTGCAGAGTTGCAGGAAGCATGGAATGGTTCAAGATGGCTACCGTTTCCATGGAAACAGAACAAATGTGAAAAAATCCAGTTTTTTGTTTTGGTGAACTGTTTGGATATGCTTTATCTCAGAATCATTATATTTCAATACAATGTAGGTGCCCCCTATATACAGGTGTTGGATGATTTTGGTGATCATTGGAACTACTATGTTGCCATGGAAACAACACCAAAAATTTCGAAATTCTCAAAATGCTCCAAACTTCAGGAAACTTCACAGTAACGATGAGCAACATTGGAAGATGTGGCATTTGGAGTTTGAAATTCCAAAATAGCTGTTGTTACCATGGAAACAATGCAAAAAGGTCAAAAATTTCAACAACAAAAAATATGCTGCAAACTGGATGAAACTTTACAGGAATAGTAACTAGCATAAGCAGAGTTGCATTTTGAAGTTGGAATTTTCAAAATGGCTGCCGTAACCATGGAAACAGCAAAAATATCAAAAATTTCAAAATGCTTCAAACTTAATGAAACTTTGCAAAAATGTTACTTGATATCTGTAGATGCACTATTTGACTTTGGAATTTTCAAAATGGCTGCCGCTCACCTGGCAATTGGGGAAGGGTGCCATCCGTTATTGCTTGCAATTACAAATCTAGTTATGTCACCCTGACGGAGGTCGGGTGACATATTGTTATTGTTCGATTCTTTTTTTTATTATTCTTATTCCACACTTTTTTGTCCAGCTTAGTTCTCGGAATATAATGGACCAATTTTGATGGAACTATACCATAATATTCACCACCATGTGTAGTTGTGCACCTTACTTTGGAATTAAAAAAATGGCTGCCATTGCCATGGAAACAGCAAAAATGTGAAAATGAAATGGAACATTCCAGAACATTAGGGTTAAATTAATTCTACAGCCATTAAATGTTATATGATGGTATAATATTATGGGGGGCACAATATGAAGCAGCAGTATGACTTTGGAATTTTCAAATGTTGCCATGGAAACTGTTCAAAAATAGCAAAATTTTGAAAATTCTTCAAAAATGTATGAAACGTTACAGAAATGTTAACTTGTAAATCCAGATGCGGCATTCAACTTCGAAATTTCCAAAATGGCTGCCGTTACCATGGTTGCTGTATAGTGGCAATTGGCGGACCAGGGTGACATCCGCTATTGCTTGCAATGGCAATTCTAGTTATGGCACCCTCAACGGAGTTGGGGTGACATATTGTTATTCTACGTTTCTTTTTTTTCTTATTATGTCACCCGATCGACAATGTCGGGTGACATATTGCTATTCCTCTGTTTCTTTTTCACTATTATTATTATTATTATTATTATTCTTCCACCTAGTTTTGTCCGGCAGTTTTCTAAGAGCCAAAGGAACCAATCTGAATGATGGTGCACTATAACAAGGAACCCTGACTTTCCAGTTGCAGTGCAACTTTGGAACTAAAAAATGGCTGCCATCACCATGGAAACCGAAAAATAATGGAAAATTCCAGTTTTTGGTTTTGATGAATTATTTGGAAATGCTTTAACTTAGAATCATTATATTTTGATACAATGTAGGTGCCGGGCATATACTGGTTTTGGATGATTTTGGCAATCATTGGAACTGCTATGTTGCCATGGATACTACACCAAAAATTTCAAAAATATGGAAATGCTCCAAATTTTATAAAACTTCACAGTAATGATGAGCAACATTGGTAGATGTGGAATTTGGTGTTGCAATTTCGAAAATGTCTGCCGTTACCATGGAAACAATGCAAAACAGGTCAAAATGGTCTAAAAACCTTCAAGTGGCATTTACTTTCTTAAAATGGTAGGTCAAATTGATTGAAACTTTGATGGTATGGTCCCTCCCATGTACCAATGTGGTATATGCCATTCAATTTTGGGAACGGTCTCTGTTGCCATAGGAACCATCCCAAATGTCAAAAATTTCAAAAATTTCAAAATGCTCCAAAACTGATGAAACTTAATAGGATTGTACACTGACAAGTCTGAATGAGACTTTTGAAGTTGGAATTTCCAAAATGGCCACCGTTGCCATGGAAACTGCGGAAATGTCAAATATTTTCAAAATGCTCCAAACTTTATGAAACTTAATATTATTGTTAACTTGCATGTATAGATGAGACTTTTGACTTTGGAATTTTCAAAATGGCTGTCGTTGCCATGGAAACAGCAAAAATGTGAAATTTTCTAAAATGCTCTCAATGTACTGAAAATTTACAGAATGATGTACTGCAATGCATATATGTGCATTCACTGTTAAACAATTTTGAAATGGCTGCCGCTTAGTGGCAATTGGGGGAAGGGTGACATCCGCTATTGCTTGCAATGGCAATTCTAGTTATTTTTATTATTCTTCCACACATTTTGTCCATCGTGTTTCTAAAAATTGAGTGATCCAATATTGTTGGAACTATAACATAATGAGGACCCCCATTTGAAGTTGTGCACCTTGCTATGGAATGGTAAAAGATGGCCGCCGTTTCCATGGAAACAGCACAAATGCGAAAAAAATCAAAGTGTTCCAAACTGGAAGAAACTCCACAGGAATGTTAACTGGCATGTGCTGATTTCCAGTTTGACTTTGGAATTTTCAAAATGGCTGCCGTTACCATGGAAACAGCTAAAATATCAAAAATTCTAACTCTTTCGTTATAACATCCAACTGGATGAAACTTTATGAAAATGTTCTCCAGTATGCCAAGATGTCAAGACAATATTTGGATAGTTCAAAATGGCCGCCGTTGTCATGGAAACTGGGACCAAGTTTTGCATTGACCTTATGGAAAAATGCATAAAATGAGCAAATTCTCAGAGAGTAGTGCACCAAAGTAAATGAAACTGTATTGATATATAACATGACATGTGGCAAAGAGATGTACGCTTTTAGAATTTTGGAATTATCTACTGTAACCATGGTTGCAGCACAAATGTTCAAAATTTCCAAAAAAAATTAAGTGCTGCAAACTGGATGAAACTTTATAGGAATAGTGACTGACATGTGCGGAGTTGCATTTTGAAGTTGGAATTTCCAAAATGGCCGCCGTAACCATGGAAACAGCAAAATTGTCCAAAATTTCAAAACGCTCCAAACTTAATGAAATTTTGCAAAAATGATAACTTGCAGGTGTAGATGCACTCTTTGACTTTGGAATTTCCAAAATGGCTGCCGCTCACCTGGCAATGGGGGGACGAGGGTGCCATCCGTTATTGCTAGCAATTACAAATCTAGTTATTATTATGTCACCCGATCGACAATGTCGGGTGACATATTGCTATTCCTCTGTTTCTTTTTCACTATTATTATTATTATTATTATTATTATTCTTCCACCTAATTTTGTCCGGCAGTTTTCTCAGAGCCAAAGGAACCAATCTGAATGATGGTGCACAATAACAAGGAACCCTGACTTTCCAGTTGCAGTGCAACTTTGGAACTAAAAAATGGCTGCCATCACCATGGAAACCGAAAAATATTGGAAAATTCCAGTTTTTGGTTTTAATGAATTATTTGGATATGCTTAAACTCAGAATCATTATATTTTGATACAATGTAGGTGCCCACTATATACTGCTTTGGGATGATTTTGGCAATCATTGGAACTGCTATGTTGCCATGGATACTACAACAAAAATTTCAAAAATATGGAAATGCTCCAAATTTTAAAAAACTTCACAGTAATGATGAGCAACATTGGTAGATGTGGAATTTGGTGTTGCAATTTCGAAATTGTCTGCCGTTACCATGGAAACAATGCAAAACAGGTCAAAATGGTCCAAAAACCTTTAAGTGGCATTTACTTTCTTAAAATGGTAGGTCAAATTGATTGAAACTTTGATGGTATGGTCCCTCCCATGTACCAATGTGGTATATGCCATTCAATTTTGGGAACGGTCTCTGTTGCCATAGGAACCATCCCAAATGTCAAAAATTTCAAAAATTTCAAAATGCTCCAAAATTGATGAAACTTAATATGATTGTACACTGACAAGTCTGAATGAGACTTTTGAAGTTGGAATTTCCAAAATGGCTACCGTTGCCATGGAAACAGCAAAAATGTGAAAAATGCTCCAAACTTTATAAAACTTAATATTATTGTTAACTTGCATGTATAGATGAGACTTTTGACTTTGGAATTTTCAAAATGGCTGCCGTTGCCATGGAAACAGCAAAAATGTGAAATTTTCTAAAATGCTCTGAATGTACTGAAAATTTACAGAAAGATGTACTGCAATGCATATATGTGCATTCACTGTCAAACAATTTTGAAATGGCTGCCGCTTAGTGGCCATTGGGGGAAGGGTGACATCCGCAAAATGCTCCAAAATTGATGAAACTTAATATGATTGTACACTGACAAGTCTGAATGAGACTTTTGAAGTTGGAATTTCCAAAATGGCTACCGCTGCCATGGAAACAGCAAAAATGTGAAAAATGCTCCAAACTTTATAAAACTTAATATTATTGTTAACTTGCATGTATAGATGAGACTTTTGACTTTGGAATTTTCAAAATGGCTGCCGTTGCCATGGAAACAGCAAAAATGTGAAATTTTCTAAAATGCTCTGAATGTACTGAAAATTTACAGAAAGATGTACTGCAATGCATATATGTGCATTCACTGTCAAACAATTTTGAAATGGCTGCCGCTTAGTGGCCATTGGGGGAAGGGTGACATCCGCTATTGCTTGCAATGGCAATTCTAGTTATTTTTATTCTTCCACACTTTTTTGTCCATTCTATTTCTCGAAATTGGCTTGAACAATATTGATGGAACTATACCATAATGTAGACCACCACATTCTATAGTGCAGTGGGGTATGGCACCATCAAGATGGCTGCCGTTGCCATGGAAACGAAACAAATGTGAAAAAATCCTGTTTTTTGTTTTGGTAAACTGTTTTGATATGCTTAACCTCAGAACCATTATATTTTAATACAATGTAGGTGCCCACTATATACAGGTATTGGATGATTTTGGCACTCATTGGAACTACCATGTTGCCATGGAAACTATACCAAAAATTTCAAAAAAATCAAAATGCTCCAAACTTCATGAAACTTCACAGTAACGATGAGCAACATTGGAAGATGTGAAATTTGGCGTTGGAATTTCCATAATATCTGTTGTTACCATGGAAACAATGCAAAAAGGTCAAAAATTTCAAAAAAAAATAAAAATGCTGTAAACTGGATGAAACTTTACAGGAATGGTCACTGGCATAAGCAAAGTAGACATTTGAAGTTGGAATTTTCAAAATGGCCGCCGTAACCATGGAAACAGCAAAAATGTCAAAAACTTCAAAATGCTCCAAACTTAATGAAACTTAACAAATATGATAATTTAAATGTGTAGATGCACACTTTGATTTGGAATTTTCTAGATTGCTGCCGCTCGCCTGGCAATGGGGGAAGGGTGCCATCCGCTATTGCTTGCAATGGCAAATCTAGTTATGTCACCCTGACGGAGGTCGGGTGACATATTGTTATTGTACGATTCTTTTTTTCTTATTATTTTTATTCCACACTTTTTGTCCGGCTTAGTTCTCGGAATTGAATGGACCAATGTTGGTGGAACTATAACATAATGTTAATCACCATGTGCAGTTTTGCACCTTACCTTGGAATTAAAAAAATGGCTGCCATTGCCATGGAAACAGCAAAAATGTGAAAAATAGAAATGTGTTCCAATTTATATGAAACTTCTATGATATTAAGAGAGTCATGCACACTTCAACATGGTACATTTTTTTTTCAACTGGGGGGTCTCTAGACATAATTTGAGGGGGGTGAATTTTTCATGGAACATTCCAGAACATAAGTGTTAAAATAGTTCAACAGACATTAAATGTTATATAATAGTATATCCTTAGGGGAAGAACAATATGCAGCAGTAGTTTGACTTTGGAATTTTTAAAATGGCGGCCGTTACCATGGAAACAGCAAAAATATGAAAAACTCCAAAATGCTTCAAATTTAATGAAACTTAAAACAAATGTTGCCTAGCTATTGTAGACTTGGCTTTTGAGTTTTTAATTTCCAAAATGGCCGCCGTTGCCATGGAAACGGCACAATTGTTGAAAACAGAAAAACGTACATAAAGCTATGAAAACTGACAGAAAGATCTTTTGTTATGGATATATCTGCATTTACTGATGTAACATTTCGAAATGGCTGCCGTTTAGTGGCAATTGGGGAACCAGGGTGACATCCGCTATTGCTTGCAATGGCAATTCTAGTTATTTTTATTATTCTTCCATACATTTTGTCCATCGTGTTTCTAAGAATTGAGTGATCCAATGTTGTTGGAACTATAACATAATAAGGACCCCCATTTGAAGTTGTGCACCTTGCTATGGAATGGTAAAAGATGGCCGCCGTTTCCATGGAAACAGCACAAATGCGAAAAAAATCAAAGTGGTCCAAACTGGAAGAAACTCCACAGGAATGTTAACTGGCATGTGCTGATTTCCAGTTTGACTTTGGAATTTTCAAAATGGCTGCCGTTACCATGGAAACAGCTAAAATATCAAAAATTCTAACTCTTTCGTTATAAGATCCAACTGGATGAAACTTTATCAAAATGTTCTCCAGTAAGCCAAGATGTCAAGACAATATTTGGATAGTTCAAAATGGCCGCCGTTGTCATGGAAACTAGGGCCAAGTTTTGCATTGACCCTATGGAAAAATGCATAAAATCAGCATTTTCTCAGAGAGTAGTGCATCAAAGTAAATGAAACTGTACTGAGATATAACATGACATGTGGCAATGAGATGTACGCTTTTAGAATTTTGGAATTATCTACTGTAACCATGGTTGCAGCACAAATGTTCAAAATTTCCAAAAAAAATTAAGTGCTGCAAACTGGATGAAACTTTACAGGAATAGTGACTGACATGTGCGGAGTTGCATTTTGAAGTTGGAATTTCCAAAATGGCCGCCGTAACCATGGAAACAGCAAAATTGTCAAAAATTTCAAAATGCTTCAAACTTAATGAAATTTTGCAAAAATGATAACTTGCAAGGGTAGATGCCTTCTTTGACTTTGGAATTTCAAAAAATGGCTGCCGCTCGCCTGGCAATGGGGGGACGAGGGTGCCATCCGTTATTGCTAGCAATTACAAATCTAGTTATTATTATATATATTCTTCCACACTTTTTTGTCCATACTATTTCTCCGAATTAGCTTCAACAATATTGATGAAACTATACCATAATGTAGACCACAACATTTTATAGTGCAGTGGGGTATGGCACCATCAAGATGGCTACCGTTGCCATGGAAACGAAACAAATGTGAAAAAATCCCGTTTTTTGTTTTGGTGAACTATTTGGATAGGCTTTAACTCAGAACCATTATATTTTAATACAATGTAGGTGCCCACTATATACAGGTGTTTGGATGATTTTGGCACTCATTGGAACTACTATGTTGCCATGGAAACAACACCAAAAATTTCAAAAATCTCAAAATGTTCCAAACTTAATGAAACTTCACAGTAACGATGAGCAACATTGGAAGATGTGGAATTTGGCGTTGGAATTTCCAAAATATCTGTTATTACCATGGAAACAATGCAAAAAGGTCAAAACTTTGAATTTTCACAGAACATTCCAGAACATCAATGTTAAATTTGTTCTAGAGACATTAAATGATATATTGGTATGCCTACATGTTATGACCATATTAGGAAATTCCAAAATGGCCGCCATTGCCATGGAAACTGGACAAAAGTTTAACATTGACCCTACGGGAAAATACACTTAAGCTGCATTTTTTTTTTAAATATAACAACAATTCCACGTAATCAGGAGTATGTGCACGTAATGCTGTACTGCTAACATGTACTAGAATATGCTAGAATAAAAATATGTATTTTATTTAACGTGCTTCTTTTCTATACAAATCTAGTGTTAGAATAACTCAGTCGCAATTCATTTTTTTTTCGGATGTAAGAGTTGTTCTCAATACTACATGTAAAATTGTGCGTGAGATATTTGTCACTGAACAGCACGAAACATATAGAAAATGAAGAAAAAAACCATGCAAAATATGTCATTTTCGGCTATAGAAAGTATTGATCAATCAACCAAATCATGATCAGAGTGATCAAATCATGATCACATTGATTAAATCATGATTAGAGATTGATCGATCGATCGATCAATCAATCAAGTGTTGATATCAGACAAGTTATCAATCAATTGCAGAATCCGAAATAAACGTCCCATCGCTATTTTTACAAACTGTCAATCATTAGAAAGTATTGATCAATCAACCAAATCATGATCAGAGTGATCAAATCATGATCACATGGATTAAATCATGATTACAGATTGATCGATCGATCAATCAATCAAGTGTTGATATTAAACAAGTAATCAATCAAGTGCAGAATCCGAAATAAACGTCCCATCGCTATTTTTACAAACTGTCAATCATTCGATTAATCAATCAATAAAACGATCGATCAATTGATTGATTGATCAATCATGATCACAAACCATCAATCAACCAATACACGTATCGTCTCCATTGAATTTATGAAAGAAAAAAACTTTAATTCGCTTTTCGTATTATTATGGCACCCTCAACGGAGTTGGGGTGACATATTGTTATGGCACCCTCAACGGAGTTGGGGTGACATATTGTTATTCTACGTTTCTTTTTTTTCTTATTATGGCACCCTCAACGGAGTTGGGGTGACGTATTGTTATTGTACGTTTCTTTTTTTCCTTATTATGGCACCCTCAACGGAGTTGGGGTGACATATTGTTATTCTACGTTTCTTTTTTTTTATGGCACCCTCAACGGAGTTGGGGTGACGTATTGTTATTCTACGTTTCTTTTTTTTCTTATTATTTTTATTATTTTTCTTCCACACATTTTGTCCAGGAGATTTCTGGAAATCCAGTGGACCAAAGTTGATGGAACTCTATCATATAGTGGACCCTTAGGTGAAGAGTTGCAGTCACCATGGAATGGTTCAAGATGGCTGCCGTTTCCATGGAAACTGCAAAAATGTGAAAAATTTTCAAAATTCTAAATTCTTCATTATAAGACCCAAGTGGATGAAACTTTGTGGAAGTGTTACCTGATATGCCTAGATGTGCATGCAATATCAAGAGGTTCCAAAATGGCCGCCATTGTCATGGAAACAGGGCGAAAGTTTAACATTGACCCTATGGGAAAACCCATTAAAGCTGCAATTTCTTGAAGAATATAGCATCAATCCCAATGAAACTTTATAGATATGTAACATGGCATGTACCAATGTGGCACCTGTCTTTGGAATTTTGGAAATGGTACCCGTTACCATGGAAATACCAAAAATTTCAAAAATTTCAAAATGCTCCAAAATTAAAGAAACTTTACAACAATGTTTACAAACATCTGTAGATGCGGTCTTTGACTTTGGAATTTTCAAAATGGCTGCCGCTCACCTGGCAATTGGGGAAGGGTGCCATCCGTTATTGCTAGCAATTACAAATCTAGTTATGGCACCCTCAACGGAGTTGGGGTGACATATTGTTATTCATCGTTTCTTTTTTTTCTTATTATGGCACCCTAAACGGAGTTTGGGTGACATATTGTTATTCTACGTTTCTTTTTGTTTTCTTTATTTTTATTATTATTTTTCTTCCACACTTTTTTGTCCAGTCTGGAACTCTAATATAAATGGACCAAAGACGATGGAACTATACCATAATGTAAACCACCATATGAGGATTTGCTTTTTGGGGTTGGCACTTTCAAGATGTCCGCCGTTACCATGGTAACGGAACAACTGTGAAAAAATCCACTTTTTGGTTTTGGTGAATAATTTGGAGATGCTTAGACTCACAATCCTTTTATTTTAACACAATGCAGGTGCCAGCCATATATAGGTTTTGGATGATTTTGGCAATCATTGGAACTACTATGTTGCCATGGAAACTGCACCAAAAATTTCCAAAATATGAAAATGCTCCAAATTTTTGGAGACTTCATGGTAACGATGAGCAACATTGGAAGATGTGGAATTTGGCGTTGGAATTTCCAAAATATCTGTTGTTACCATGGAAACAATGCAAAAAGGTCAAAACTTTGAATTTTCACAGAACATTCCAGAACATCAATGTTAAATTTATTCTAGAGACATTAAATGGTATATGATGGTATATATGATTATGGAGGGAAAAAATTGCAGCGGGGGTTTGACTTTGGAATATTCAAAATGGCCGCCGTTACCATGGGAACAGCAAAATTATGAAAAACTTCAAAATGCTTTAAATTCAATGAAACTTATAACAAATTTTGCCTAGCTTATGTAGACTTAACTTTTGAGTTTCGAATTTTCAAAATGGCCGCCGTTGCCATGGAAACAGCAAAATTTTTCTCAATGGCTGCCGCTCGCCTGGCAATGGGGAAAGGGTGCCATCCGCTATTGCTTGCAATGGCAAATCTAGTTATTTTTATTTTTCTTCCACACATTTTGTCCGCGCGAGTTCTCAGAATTGAACGGACCAATGTTTATGGAACTCAACTATAATGAAGAACCCCATTTGAAGTTGTGCACCTTGCTATGGAATGGTAAAAGATGGCCGCCGTTTCCATGGAAACAGCACAAATGCGAAAAAAATCAAAGTGGTCCAAACTGGAAGAAACTCCACAGGAATGTTAACTGGCATGTGCTGATTTCCAGTTTGACTTTGGAATTTTCAAAATGGCTGCCGTTACCATGGAAACAGCTAAAATATCAAAAATTCTAACTCTTTCGTTATAACATCCAACTGGATGAAACTTTATGAAAATGTTCTCCAGTATGCCAAGGTGTCAAGACAATATTTGGATAGTTCAAAATGGCCGCCGTTGTTATGGAAACAGGGGCCAAGTTTTGCATTGACCCTATGGAAAAATGCATAAAATCAGCATGTTCTCAGAGAGTAGTTCACTTAAGTGAATGAAACTGTATTGATATATAACATGACATGTGGCAATGAGATGTACGCTTTTAGAATTTTGGAATTATCTACTGTAACCATGGTTGCAGCACAAATGTTCAAAATTTCCAAAAAAAATTAAGTACTGCAAACTGGATGAAACTTTACAAGAATAGTGAGTGGCATGTGCGGAGTTGCATTTTGAAGTTGGAATTTCCAAAATGGCCGCCGTAACCATGGAAACAGCAAAATTGTCCAAAATTTCAAAATGCTCCAAACTCAATGAAACTTTGCAAAAATGATAATTTGCAAGTGTAGATGCACTCTTTGACTTTGGAATTTCCAAAATGGCTGCTGCTCGCCTGGCAATGGGGGGGACGAGGGTGCCATCCGTTATTGCTAGCAATTACAAATCTAGTCTTATTTTTCTTTTTCTTCTTCCACACATTTTGTCCGTCGTGTTTCTCGGAATCCAATGGACCAATGTTGGTGGAACTTTACTATAATGAGGACCCCCATGTAAAGTTGTGCACCTTGGTACGGAATGGTAAAAGATGGCCGCCGTTTCCATGGAAACAGCAAAAATGCGAAAAAAATCAAAGTGGTCCAAACTGGAAGAAACTCCACAGGAATGTTAACTGGCATGTGCTGATTTCCAGTTTGACTTTGGAATTTTCAAAATGGCTGCCATTACCATGGAAACAGCTCAAATATCAAAAATTCTAACTCTTTCGTTATAAGATCCAACTGGATGAAACTTTATGAAAATGTTCTCCAGTATGCCAAGATGCCAAGACAATATTTGGATAGTTCAAAATGGCCGCCGTTGTCATGGAAACTGGGACCAAGTTTTGCATTGACCCTATGGAAAAATGCATAAAATCAGCATTTTCTCAGAGAGTAGTGCATCAAAGTAAATGAAACTGTATTGATATATAACATGACATGTGGCAATGAGATGTCTGCTTTTAGAATTTTGGAATTATCTACTGTAACCATGGTTGCAGCACAAATGTTCAAAATTTCCAAAAAAAATTAAGTGCTGCAAACTGGATGAAACTTTACAGGAATTATGACTGACATGTGCGGAGTTGCATTTTGAAGTTGGAATTTCCAAAATGGCCGCCGTAACCATGGAAACAGCAAAATTGTCCAAAATTTTAAAATGCTCCAAACTGAATGAAATTTTGCAAAAATGACAACCAGCATGTGTAGATGCACTCTTTGACTTTGGAATTTCAAAATGGCTGCCGCTCGCCTGGCAATGGGGGGACGAGGGTGCCATCCGTTATTGCTAGCAATTACAAATCTAGTTTTTATTATTCTTCTTCAACACTTTTTGTCCACACAGTTTCTCGGAATTGTATGGACCAATGTTGATGGAACTATACCATAATGTGGACCAGCATATGAAGTTGTGCACCTGACTTTGGAATGGTCAAGATGGCTGCCGTTTCCATGGAAACTGCAAAAATCCGAAATTATTTAAAGTGGTCCAAACTGGAAGAAACTCCACAGGAATGGTAACTGGCATGTGCTGATTTCCAGTTTGACTTTGGAATTTCCAAAATGGCTTCCGTTACCATGGAAACAGCTCAAATATCAAAAATTCTAACTCTTTCGTTATAACATCCAGCTGGATGAAACTTTATGAAAATGTTCTCCGGTATGCCAAGATGTCAAGACAATATATGGATAGTTCAAAATGGCCGCCGTTGTCATGGAAACTGGGGCCAAGTTTTGCATTGACCCTATGGAAAAATGCATAAAATCAGCATTTTCTCAGAGAATAGTGCACCAAAGTCAATGAAACTGTATTGATATATAACTTGACATGTGGCAATGAGATGTCTGCTTTTAGAATTTTGGAATCATCTACTGTAACCATGGTTGCAGCACAAATGTTCAAAATTTCCAAAAAAAATAAAGTGCTGCAAACTGGATGAAACTTTACAGGAATAGTGGCTGACATGTGTGGAGTTGCATTTTGAAGTTGGAATTTCCAAAATGGCCGCCGTTACCATGGAAACAGCAAAATTGTCCAAAATTTCTAAGTGCTCCAAACTTAATAAAATTTTACAAAAATGATGACTTGCATGTGTAGATGCACTCTTTGACTTTGGAATTTTCAAAATGGCTGCCGCTCGTCTTGCAATGAGGAGACGAGGGTGCCATCCGTTATTGCTAGCAATTACAAATCTAGTTTTTGTTATTTTTCTTCCACACATTTTGTCCAGGCGATTTCTCGAAATCCAAAGGACTAAAGTTGATGGAACTTTTCCATATTAAGGACCCCCATGTACAAAGTTGCAGGAAACATGGAATGGTTTAAGATGGCTACCGTTACCATGGAAACAGAACAAATGTGAAAAAATCCAGTTTTTTGTTTTGGTGAACTGTTTGGATATGCTTTATCTCAGAATCATTATACTTTATTACAATGTAGGTGCCCACTATATACAGGTGTTGGATGATTTTGGTGATCATTGGAACTACTATGTTGCCATGGAAACAACACCAAAAATTTCAAAATTCTCAAAATGCTCCAAACTTCATGAAACTTCACAGTAACGATGAGCAACATTGGAAGATGTGGCATTTGGCGTTGGAATTTCCAAAATATCTGTTGTTACCATGGAAACAATGCAAAAATGTCAAAAATTTCAAAAAAAATGAATATGCTGCAAACTGGATGAAACTTTACAGGAATAGTAACTAGCATAAGAAGAATTGCATTTTGAAGTTGGAATTTTCAAAATGGCCGCCGTAACCATGGAAACTGCAAAAATCCGAAATTATTCAAAGTGGTCCAAACTGGAAGAAACTCCACAGGAATGGTAACTGGCATGTGCTGATTTCCAGTTTGACTTTGGAATTTCCAAAATGGCTTCCGTTACCATGGAAACAGCTCAAATATCAAAAATTCTAACTCTTTCGTTATAACATCCAGCTGGATGAAACTTTATGAAAATGTTCTCCGGTATGCCAAGATGTCAAGACAATATATGGATAGTTCAAAATGGCCGCCGTTGTCATGGAAACTGGGGCCAAGTTTTGCATTGACCTATGGAAAAATGCATAAAATCAGCATTTTCTCAGAGAATAGTGCACCAAAGTCAATGAAACTGTATTGATATATAACATGACATGTGGCAATGAGATGTCTGCTTTTAGAATTTTGGAATTATCTACTGTAACCATGGTTGCAGCACAAATGTTCAAAATTTCCAAAAAAAATAAAGTGCTGCAAACTGGATGAAACTTTACAGGAATAGTGGCTGACATGTGTGGAGTTGCATTTTGAAGTTGGAATTTCCAAAATGGCCGCCGTTACCATGGAAACAGCAAAATTGTCCAAAATTTCTAAGTGCTCCAAACTTAATAAAATTTTACAAAAATGATGACTTGCATGTGTAGATGCACTCTTTGACTTTGGAATTTTCAAAATGGCTGCCGCTCGTCTTGCAATGAGGAGACGAGGGTGCCATCCGTTATTGCTAGCAATTACAAATCTAGTTATATCACCCTGACGGAGGTCGGGTGACATATTGTTATTGTACGATTCTTTTTTTATGTCACCCTGACGGAGGTCGGGTGACATATTGTTATTGTTCGATTCTTTTTTTTATTATTCTTATTCCACACTTTTTTGTCCAGCTTAGTTCTCGGAATATAATGGACCAATTTTGATGGAACTATACCATAATGTTCACCACCATGTGTAGTTGTGCACCTTACTTTGGAATTAAAAGAATGGCTGCCATTGCCATGGAAACAGCAAAAATGTGAAAATGTAATGGAACATTCCAGAACATTAGGGTTAAATTAATTCTACAGCCATTAAATGTTATATGATGGTATAATATTATAGGGGGCACAATATGAAGCAGCAGTATGACTTTGGAATTTTCAAATGTTGCCATGGAAACTGTTCAAAAATAGCAAAATTTTGAAAATTCTTCAAAAATGTATGAAACGTTACTGAAATGTTAACTTGTAAATCCAGATGCGGCATTCAACTTTGGAATTTCGAAAATGGCTGCCGTTACCATGGTTGCTGTTTAGTGGCAATTGGCGGACCAGGGTGACATCCGCTATTGCTTGCAATGGCAATTCTAGTTCTTCTTATTTTTATTCCACACTTTTTGTCCGGCTTAGTTCTCAGAATTGAATGGACCAATGTTGATGGAACTATAACATAATGTTAATCACCATGTGCAGTTTTGCACCTTACCTTGGAATTAAAAAAATGGCTGCCATTGCCATGGAAACAGCAAAAATGTGAAAAATAGAAATGTGTTCCAATTGATATGAAACTTCTATGATATTAAGAGACTCATGCACACTGCAACATGGTACATTTTTTTTTAACTGGGGGGTCTCTAGACATAATTTGAGGGGGGTGAATTTTTCATGGAACATTCCAGAACATAAGTGTTAAATTTATTCTAGAGACATTAAATGGTATATGATGGTATATAATTATGGAGAGATTAATTTGCAGAAGAAGTTACACTTTGGAATTTTCAAAATGGCAGCCGTTACCATGGAAACAGCAAAAATATGAAAAACTCCAAAATGCTTCAAATTTAATGAAACTTTAAACAAATGTTGCCTACCTAATGTAGACTTGACTTTTGAGTTCGGAATTTCCAAAATGGCCGCCGTTGCCATGGAAACGGCACAATTGTTAAGAACAGAAAAACGTACATAAAGCTATGAAAACTGAAAGAAAGATCTTTTGTTATGGATATATCTACATTTACTGATGGAACATTTCGAAATGGCTGTCGTTTAGTGGCAATTGGGGAACCAGGGTGAAATCCGCTATTGCTTGCAATGGCAATTCTAGTTTTTCTTATTATTTTTCTTCCACCGATTTTGTCCAGCTTATTTCTTGGAATCCGATGGACCAATGTTGGTTAAACTCTACTATAATGAGGACCACCATGATAAGTTGTGCAGTGGAGTTTGGGATGTGCATGATGGCTACCGTTACCATGGAAACAGAACAAATGTGAAAAATTCCAGTTTTTTGTTTTAGTCAACTGTTTGGATATGCTTTAACTCAGAATCATTATATTTTAATACAATGTAGGTGCCCACTATAAACAGGTGTTGGATGATTTTGGTACTCATTGGAACTACTATGTTGCCATGGAAACTGCACCAAAAATTTCAAAAATATCAAAATGCTCAAAACTTAATGAAACTTCACAGTAACGATGAGCAACATTGGAAGATGTGGAATTTGGCGTTGGAATTTCCAAAATAGCTATTGTTACCATGGAAACAATGCAAAAAGGTCAAAACTTTGAATTTTCACAGAACATTCCAGAACATCAATGTTAAATTTTTTTTAGAGACATTAAATGCTTCATGATGGTATATATGATTATGGAGGGAAAAAATTGCAGCGGGGGTTTGACTTTGGAATATTCAAAATGGCCGCCGTTACCATGGGAACAGCAAAATCATGAAAAACTTCAAAATGCTTGAAATTTAATGAAACTTATAACAAATTTTGCCTAGCTTATGTAGACTTCACTTTTGAGTTTCGAATTTTCAAAATGGCCGCCGTTGCCATGGAAACAACAAAATTTTCTAAATGGCTGCCGCTGGCCTGGCAATGGGGAAAGGGTGCCATCCGCTATTGCTTGCAATGGCAAATCTAGTTTTTATTATTATTCCACACTTTTTTGTCCAGACTATTTCTGAGAATAGGATGGACCAATTGTTATGGAACTTTACCAAAATGTTAAAGACCATGTGCAGAAGTGCAGTCGAGGGTTGGCATATCCAACATGGCTGCCGTTGTCAAGGAAACAGAAAGAATGTAAAAATGTAATAGAACATTCTAGAACATTGGTGTTAAAGTAAATCTACGACCATTAAATGTTATATAATGGTATTATATTATGGCGAGCACAATATAAAGCAGCAGTATGACTTTGGAATTTTCAAATGTTGCCATGGAAACTGTGCAAAAAATGCAAAATTTTGAAAATTCTTCAAATCTGTATGAAACGTTACAGAAATGTTAACTTGTTAATCTAGATGCGGCTTTCAACTTTGGAATTTCCAAAATGGCTGCCGTTACCATGGCTGCTGTTTAGTGGCAATTGGTGGACCAGGGTGACATCCGCTATTGCTTGCAATGGCAATTCTAGTTATGGCACCCTCAACGGAGTTGGGGTGACGTATTGTTATTCTACGTTTCTTTTTTTTCTTATTATTATGGCACCCTCAACGGAGTTGGGGTGACATATTGTTATTCTACGTTTCTTTTTTTTTTCTTATTTTTCTTATTCTTCTTCCACACATTTTGTCCGTCGTGTTTCTCGGAATCCTATGGACCAATGTTGATGGAACTTTACTATAATGCAGACCCCCATGTAAAGTTGTGCACCTTGGTATGGAATGGTAAAAGATGGCCGCCGTTTCCATGGAAACAGCAAAAATGCGAAAAAAATCAAAGTGTTCCAAACTGGAAGAAACTCCACAGGAATGGTAACTGACATGTGCTGATTTCCAATTTGACTTTGGAATTTTCAAAATGGCTGCCGTTACCATGGAAACAGCTAAAATATCAAAAATTCTAACTCTTTTGTTAAAACACTCAGCTGGATGAAACTTTATAAAAATGTTACCCGGTACGCTAAGATGTCAAAACAATATTTTGATAATCCAAAATGGCCGCCGTTGTCATGGAAACTGGGGCCAAGTTTTGCATTGACCCTATGGAAAAATGCATAAAATCTGCATTTTCTCAGAGAGTATTGCAACAAAGTAAATGAAACAGCATTGATATATAACATGACATTTGGCAATAAGATGTCTGCTTTTAGAATTTTGGAATTATCTTCTGTAACCATGGTTGCAGGACAAATGTTCAAAATTTCCCAAAAAAATCAAAATGCTGCAAACTGGATGAAACTTTACAAGAATAGTGACTGGCATGTGCGGAGTTGCATTTTGAAGTTAGAATTTTACAAAATGGCTGCCGTAACCATGGAAACAGCAAAACTGTCCAAAATTTCAAAATGCTCCAAACTTAATGAAATTTTACAAAAATGATGACTTGCATGTGTAGATGCACTCTTTGACTTTGAAATTTTCAAAATGGCTGCCGCTCGCCTGGCAATGGGGGGACGAGGGTGCCATCCGTTATTGCTAGCAATTACAAATCTAGTTTTTATTATTTTTCTTCCACACATTTTGTCCAGGAGATTTCTGGAAATCCAGTGGACCAAAGTTGATGGAACTCTATCATATAGTGGACCCTTAGGTGAAGAGTTGCAGTCACCATGGAATGGTTCAAGATGGCTGCCGTTTCCATGGAAACTGCAAAAATGTGAAAAATTTTCAAAATTCTAAATTCTTCATTATAAGACCCAAGTGGATGAAACTTTGTGGAAGTGTTACCTGATATGCCTAGATGTGCATGCAATATCAAGAGGTTCCAAAATGGCCGCCATTGTCATGGAAACAGGGCGAAAGTTTAACATTGACCCTATGGGAAAACCCATTAAAGCTGCAATTTCTTGAAGAATATAGCATCAATCCCAATGAAACTTTATAGATATGTAACATGGCATGTACCAATGTGGCACCTGTCTTTGGAATTTTGGAAATGGTACCCGTTACCATGGAAATACCAAAAATTTCAAAAATTTCAAAATGCTCCAAAATTAAAGAAACTTTACAACAATGTTTACAAACATCTGTAGATGCGGTCTTTGACTTTGGAATTTTCAAAATGGCTGCCGCTCACCTGGCAATTGGGGAAGGGTGCCATCCGTTATTGCTAGCAATTACAAATCTAGTTATGGCACCCTCAACGGAGTTGGGGTGACGTATTGTTATTCTACGTTTCTTTTTTTTCTTATTTTGTCACCCGATCGACAATGTCGGGTGACATATTGCTATTCCTCTGTTTCTTTTTCACTATTATTATGGCACCCTCAACGGAGTTGGGGTGACATATTGTTATTCTACGTTTCTTTTTTTTCTTATTTTTCTTCCACACATTTTGTCCGCGCGAGTTCTTGAAATCCAATGGACCAATGTTGATGGAACTCTACTATAATGAGGACCCCCATCTGAAGTTGTGCACCTTGCTATGGAATGGTAAAAAATGGCCGCCGTTTCCATGGAAACAGCAAAAATGCGAAAAAAATCAAACTGTTCCAAACTGGAAGAAACTTCACAGGAATGGTAACTGGCTTGTGCTGATTTGCAGTTTGACTTTGGAATTTTCAAAATGGCTGCCGTTACCATGGAAACAGCTAAAATATCAAAAATGCTAACTCTTTCGTTATAAAACCCAACTTGATGAAACTTTATGAAAATGTTACCCAGTACCCTAAGATGTCAAGACATTATTTGGATAGTTCAAAATGGCCGCCGTTGTCATGGAAACTGGGGTCAAGTTTTGCATTGACCCTATGGAAAAATGCATAAAATCAGCATTTTCTCAGAGAGTAGTGCACCAAAGTCAATGAAACTGTATTGATATATAACATGACATGTGGCAATGAGATGTACGCTTTTAGAATTTTGGAATTATCTACTGTAACCATGGTTGCAGCACAAATGTTCAAAATTTCCAAAAAAAATTAAGTGCTGCAAACTGGATGAAACTTTAGAGGAATAATGACTTACATGTGCAGAGTTGCATTTTGAAGTTGGAATTTCCAAAATGGCTGCCGTAACCATGGAAAAAGCAAAATTGTTCAAAATTTCAAAATGCTCCAAACTTACTGAAATTTTGCAAAAATGATAACTTGCAGGTGTAGATGCACTCTTTGACTTTGGAATTTCCAAAATGGCTGTCGCTCGCCTGGCAATGGGGGGGACGAGGGTGCCATCCGTTATTGCTAGCAATTACAAATCTAGTTATTATTATTATTATTATTTTTCTTCCACCTAGTTTTGTCCGGCAGTTTTCTCAGAGCCAAAGGAACCAATCTGAATGATGGTGCACTATAACAAGGAACCCTGACTTTCCAGTTGCAGTGCAACTTTGGAACTAAAAAATGGCTGCCATCACCATGGAAACCGAAAAATAATGGAAAATTACAGTTTTTGGTTTTGATGAATTATTTGGAAATGCTTTAACTTAGAATCATTATCTTTTGATACAATGTAGGTGCCGGGCATATACTGCTTTGGGATGATTTTGGCAATCATTGGAACTGCTATGTTGCCATGGATACTACACCAAAAATTTCCAAAATATGGAAATGCTCCAAATTTTATGAAACTTCACAGTAACGATGAGCAACATTGGTAGATGTGGAATTTGGCGTTGGAATTTCCCAAATGTCTGTTGTTTCCATGGAAACAATGCAAAAATGGTAAAAATGGTCCAAAAACACCTAAAAGTGGCATTTACTTTCTTAAAAGGGTAGGTAAAATCCATTGAAACTCTGATGGTATGTTCCCTCTCATGTACCAATGTGGTATCTGCCATTAGAAATTTGGAATGGTCTGTGTAACCTTAGAAACCAGCCAAAATGTCAAAAATTTCAAAAATTTCAAAATGCTCAAAAAGTAATGAAACTTACTATGATTGTTAACTGTCAAGTCTGCATGAAACTTTTGAAGTTGGAATTTCCAAAATGGCCACCGTTGCCATGGAAACTGCAGAAATGTCAAATATTTTCATAATGCTCCAAATTTTATGAAACTTAATATTATTGTTAACTCGCATGTATAGATGAGACTTTTGACTTTGGAATTTTCAAAATGGCTGCCGTTGCCATGGAAACAGCAAAAATGTAAAATTTTCTAAAATGCTCTGAATGTACTGAAAATTTACAGAAAGATGTATTGCCATGTATATATGTGCATTCACTGTTAAACAATTTTGAAATGGCTGCCGCTTAATGGCAATAGGGGGAAGGGTGACATCCGCTATTGCTTGCAATAGCAATTCTAGTTATTATTATTATTTTTCTTGCAACACATTTTGTCCAGGTCATTTCTCGAAATCCAATAAACCAATGTTGATGGAACTCTACTATAGTAAGGACCCCCAGGTGCAGAGTTGCAGGAAGCATGGAATGGTTCAAGATGGCTACCGTTTCCATGGAAACAGAACAAATGTGAAAAAATCCAGTTTTTTGTTTTGGTGAACTGTTTGGATATGCAATATCAAGAGGTTCCAAAATGGCCGCCATTGTCATGGAAACAGGGCGAAAGTTTAACATTGACCCTATGGGAAAACCCATTAAAGCTGCAATTTCTTGAAGAATATAGCATCAATCCCAATGAAACTTTATAGATATGTAACATGGCATGTACCAATGTGGCACCTGTCTTTGGAATTTTGGAAATGTAACAAATCTAGTTATGGCACCCTCAACGGAGTTGGGGTGACGTATTGTTATTCTACGTTTCTTTTTTTTCTTATTATTATTATTATTTTTCTTGCAACACATTTTGTCCAGGTCATTTCTCGAAATCCAATAAACCAATGTTGATGGAACTCTACTATAGTAAGGACCCCCAGGTGCAGAGTTGCAGGAAGCATGGAATGGTTCAAGATGGCTACCGTTTCCATGGAAACAGAACAAATGTGAAAAAATCCAGTTCTAAATGTGAAAAAATCCAGTTTTTTGTTTTGGTGAACTGTTTGGATATGCTTTATCTCAGAATCATTATATTTTAATACAATGTAGGTGCCCACTATATACAGGTGTTGGATGATTTTGGTGATCATTGGAAATACTGTGTTGCCATGGAAACTACACCAAAAATTTCGAAATTCTCAAAATGCTCCAAACTTCAGGAAACTTCACAGTAACGATGAGCAACATTGGAAGATGTGGAATTTGGCGTTTGAATTTCCAAAATATCTGTTGTTACCTTGGAAACAATGCAAAAAGGTCAAAACTTTGAATTTTCACAGAACATTCCAGAACATCAATGTTAAATTTATTTTAGAGACATTAAATGGTATATGATTATGGAGGGCAAAAAATGCAGCAGGGGTTTGACTTTGGAATATTCAAAATGGCCGCCGTTACCATGGAAACAGCAAAAATATGAAAAACTTCAAAATGCTTCAAATTTAAGGAAACTTATAACAAATGTTGCCTAGCTTATGAAGACTTGACTTTTGAGTTTGGAATTTTCTAAATGGCCGCCGCTCACCTGGCAATAGGGGAAGGGTGCCATCCGTTATTGCTAGCAATTACAAATCTAGTTTTTATTATTTTTCTTCCACACATTTTGTCCAGGCGATTTCTCGAAATCCAAAGGACTAAAGTTGATGGAACTTTTCCATATTAAGGACCCCCATGTACAAAGTTGCAGGAAACATGGAATGGTTTAAGATGGCTACCGTTACCATGGAAACAGAACAAATGTGAAAAAATCCAGTTTTTTGTTTTGGTGAACTGTTTGGATATGCTTTATCTCAGAATCATTATACTTTATTACAATGTAGGTGCCCACTATATACAGGTGTTGGATGATTTTGGTGATCATTGGAACTACTATGTTGCCATGGAAACAACACCAAAAATTTCAAAATTCTCAAAATGCTCCAAACTTCATGAAACTTCACAGTAACGATGAGCAACATTGGAAGATGTGGCACTTGGCGTTGGAATTTCCAAAATATCTGTTGTTACCATGGAAACAATGCAAAAATGTCAAAAATTTCAAAAAAAATGAATATGCTGCAAACTGGATGAAACTTTACAGGAATAGTAACTAGCATAAGAAGAATTGCATTTTGAAGTTGGAATTTTCAAAATGGCCGCCGTAACCATGGAAACAGCAAAAATATCCAAAATTTCAAAATGCTTCAAACTTAATGAAACTTGGCAAAAATGTTACTAGACATCTCTAGATGCACTATTTGACTTTAGAATTTTCAAAATGGCTGCCGCTCACCTGGCAATGGGGGAAGGGTGCCATCCGTTATTGCTAGCAATTACAAATCTAGTTATGGCACCCTCAACGGAGTTGGGGTGACATATTGTTATTCTACGTTTCTTTTTTTTCTTATTATGTCACCCTGACGGAGGTCGGGTGACATATTGTTATTGTTCGATTCTTTTTTATTATTCTTATTCCACACTTTTTGTCCAGCTTAGTTCTCGGAACTGAATGGACCAATGTTGATGGAACTATAACATAACGTTGATCACCATGTCTAGTTGTGCACCTGACTTTGGAATTAAAAACATGGCTGCCATTGCCATGGAAACAGCAAAAATATGAAAAATTTCATGGAACATTCCAGAACATTAGGGTTTAATTAATTCTACAGCCATTAAATGTTATTATGATGGTATAATATTATGGGGAGCACAATATGAAGCAGCAGTATGACTGGAATTTTCAAATGTTGCCATGGAAACAGTTCAAAAATAACAAAATTTTGAAAATTCTTCAAAAATGTATGAAACGTTACAGAAATGTTAACTTGTAAATCTAGATGGGGCATTCAACTTTGGAATTTCCAAAATGGCTGCCGTTACCATGGCTGCTGTTTAGTGGCAATTGGTGGACCAGGGTGACATCCGTTATTGCTTGCAATGGCAATTCTAGTTATGGCACCCTCAACGGAGTTGGGGTGACGTATTGTTATTCTACGTTTCTTTTTTTCTTATTATGGCACCCTCAACGGAGTTGGGGTGACATATTGTTATTCTACGTTTCTTTTTTTTCTTTTTATTATTATTATTTTTATTCTTCCACACATTTTGTCCATGCTATTTCTCGGAATTGGTCAAACCCATGTTGATGGAACTATACCATATTATGAACCGCCATGTGAAGTTGTGCAAGAGACATTGGAATGGTAAAAAATGGCTGCCGTTACCATGGAAACAGAACAAATGTGAAAAAATCCAGTTTTTTGTTTTGGTGAAATATTTGGATACTATTTAACTCAGAATCATTATATTTTAATACAATGTAGGTGCCCACTATATACAGGTGTTGGTTGATTTTGGCACTCATTGGAACTACTATGTTGCCATGGAAACTACTCCAAAAATTTCAAAAATCTCAAAATGTTCCAAACTTAATGAAACTTCACAGTAACGATGAGCAACATTGGAAGATGTGGAATTTGGCGTTGGAATTTCCAAAATCGCTGTTGTTACCATGGAAACAATGCAAAAAGGTCAAAACTTTGAATTTTCACAGAACATTCTAGAACATCAATGTATAATTTATTCTAGAGACATTAAATGGTATATGATTGTATATGATTATGGAGGGGAAAAAATGCAGCGGGGGTTTGACTTTGGAATTTTCAAAATGGCCGCCGTTACCATGGAAACAGCAAAAATATAAAAAACTTCAAAATGCTTCAAATTTATTTAAACTTATAACAAATGTTGCTCAGCTAATGTAGACTTGACTTTTGAGTTTGGAATTTCCAAAATGGCCGCCGTTACCATGGAAACAGCAGAAATACAAAAAACTTCAAAATGCTTCAAATTTATTGAAACTTATAACAAATGTTGCTCAGCTAATGTAGACTTGACTTTTGAGTTTGGAATTTCCAAAATGGCCGCCGTTACCAATGCTACCGCTCACCTGGCAATAGGGGAAGGGTGCCATCCGCTATTGCTTGCAATGGCAAATCTAGTTATTTTTATTTTTCTTCCACGCTTTTTGTCCAAGCCATATCTTGGCACTGTATGATTGAATGGTCATGGAACTATACCATAATGTTACCCAGCATATGAAGTTTTGCAAACAGGGTATGGCATCATCAAGATGGCTGCTGTTGCCATGGAAACTGATAAAATGTGAAAAAAAATGCAAATTCTAAATCTTTCATTATAAGACCTAGTTGGATGAAACTTTATGGTAATGTTCCTTGGTATGTCTAGATGTTGTGACAATATTAGGAAATTCCAAAATGGCCGCCATTGTCATGGAAACAGGGCGAAAGTTTAACATTGGCCCTATGGGAAAACACATTGAAGCTGCATTTCCTGCAACAATATAAAATCAAACCTTCAACAACTTCATGGATATGTAACATGGCATGTCCCAAAGTGGCACCTGTCTTTGGAATTTTGGAAATGGTACCCGTTACCATGGAAATAGCAAAAATTTCAAAAATTTCAAAATGCTCCAAAATTGATGAAACTTTACAAGAATGTTAATAGACATCTGTAGATGAGCTCTTTGACTTGGGAATTTTCAAAATGGCTGCCGCTCACCTGGCAATGGGGGAAGGGTGCCATCCGCTATTGCTTGCAATGGCAAATCTAGTTATTTTTATTATTCTTCCACACATTTTGTCCATCGTGTTTCTAAGAATTGAGTGATCCAATATTGTTGGAACTATAACATAATGAGGACCCCCATTTGAAGTTGTGCACCTTGCTATGGAATGGTAAAAGATGGCCGCCGTTTCCATGGAAACTGCAAAAATCCGAAAATATTCAAAGTGGTCCAAATTGGAAGAAACTCCACAGGAATGGTAACTGGCATGAGATGATTTGCAGTTTGACTTTGGAATTTCCAAAATGGCTGCCGTTACCATGGAAACAGCTCAAATATCAAAAATTCTAACTCTTTCATTATAACATCCAGCTACATGAAACTTTATGAAAATGTGACCCAGTATGCCAAGATGTCAAAACAATATTTGGATAGTTCAAAATGGCCGCCGTTGTCATGGAAACTAGGGCCAAGTTTTGCATTGACCCTATGGAAAAATGCATAAAATCAGCATTTTCTCAGAGAATAGTGCAGCAAAGTAAATGAAACTGTATTGATATATAACATGACATGTGGCAATGAGATGTCTGCTTTTAGAATTTTGGAATTATCTACTGTAACCATGGTTGCAGCACAAATGTTCAAAATTTCCAAAAAAAATAAAGTGCTGCAAACTGGATGAAACTTTACAGAAATAGTGGCTGACATGTGGGGAGTTGCATTTTGAAGTTGGAATTTCCAAAATGGCCGCCGTAACTATGGAAACAGCAAAATTGTCCAAAATTTCAAAATGCTCCAAACCTAATGAAATTTTACAAAAATGATGACTTGCATGTGTAGATGCACTCTTTGACTTTGAAATTTTCAAAATGGCTGCCGCTCGCCTGGCAATGGGGGGACAAGGGTGCCATCCGTTATTGCTAGCAATTACAAATCTAGTTATGGCACCCTCAACGGAGTTGGGGTGACATATTGTTATTCTACGTTTCTTTTTTTTCTTATTATGTCACCCGATCGACAATGTCGGGTGACATATTGCTTTTCCTCCGTTTCTTTGTTATTATTATTCTTATTCTTCCAATGATTTTTGTCCGGCAGATTTTTTGAAGGCAATGGAACCAATCTTAGTGATAGTCAACTATAATGAGGAACACAAAATTTCGGGTTGCAGTAGGTCATAGGACCATTAAAAATGGTTGCCGTTACCATGGAAACGGAACAAATGTGAAAAATTCCACTTTTTGGTTTTTGGGAATTATTTGGAGATGCTTTAACTTAGAATCATTATATTTTGATACAATGTAGGTGCCGGGCATATACTTGTTTTGGATGATTTTTGGCATTCATTGGAACTACTATGTTGCCATGGATACTACACCAAAAATTTCCAAAATATCAAAATGCTCCAAATTTAATGAAACTTCACAGTAATGATGAGCAACATTGAAAGATATGCAATTTGGCGTTGGAATTTTGAAAATGTCTGCCGTTACCATGGAAACAATGCAAAACAGGTCAAAATGGTCCAAAAAACACCTAAAAGTGGCATTTACTTTCTTAAAAGGGTAAGTCAAATCCATTGAAACTCTGATGGTATGTTCCCTCCCATGTACCAATGTGGTATCTGCCATTAGAAATTTTGGGAATGGTCTCTGTTGCCATAGGAACCATCACAAATGTCAAAAATTTCAAAAATTTCAAAATGCTCCAAATTTGATGAAACTTAATATGATTGTAGACTGGCAAGTCTGGATGAGACTTTTGAAGTCAGAATTTCCAAAATGGCCACCGTTGCCATGGAAACTGCCAAAATATCAAATACTTTCAAAATGCTCCAAACTTAATGAAACTTAATATTATTGTAAACTGGCATGTATAGATGAGACTTTTGAATTTGAAACTTTCAAAATGGCTGCCGTTGCCATGGAAACAGCAAAAATATGAAATTTTCTAAAATGCTCTGAATGTACTGAAAATTTACAGAAAGATGTATTGCCATGCAAATATGTGCATTCACTGTTAAAAGTTTTTGAAATGGATGCCGCTTAGTGGCAATGGGGGGAAGGGTGACATCCGCTATTGCTTGCAATGGCAATTCTAGTTATGGCACCCTCAACGGAGTTGGGGTGACATATTGTTATTCTACGTTTCTTTTTTTTCTTATTATTTTTATTTTTCTTCCACACATTTTGTCCGCGCGAGTTCTCAGAATTGAACCTACCAATGTTTATGGAACTCAACTATAATGAAGAACCCCACTTGAAGTTGTGCACCTTGCTATGGAATGGTAAAAGATGGCCGCCGTTTCCATGGAAACAGCACAAATGCGAAAAAAATCAAAGTGGTCCAAACTGGAAGAAACTCCACAGGAATGTTAACTGGCATGTGCTGATTTCCAGTTTGACTTTGGAATTTTCAAAATGGCTGCCGTTACCATGGAAACAGCTAAAATATCAAAAATTCTAACTCTTTCGTTATAACATCCAACTGGATGAAACTTTACGAAAATGTTCTCCAGTATGCCAAGATGTCAAGACAATATTTGGATAGTTCAAAATGGCCGCCGTTGTCATGGAAACTGGGGCCAAGTTTTGCATTGACCCTATGGAAAAATGCATAAAATCAGCATTTTCTCAGAGAGTAGTGCACCAAAGTTAATGAAACTGTATTGATATATAACATGACATGTGGCAAAGAGATGTACGCTTTTAGAATTTTGGAATTATCTACTGTAACCATGGTTGCAGCACAAATGTTCAAAATTTCCAAAAAAAATAAAATGCTGCAAATTGGATGAAACTTTACAGGAATAGTAACTGACATGTGCGGAGTTGCATTTTGAAGTTGGAATTTCCAAAATGGCTGCCGTAACCATGGAAACAGCAAAATTGTCCAAAATTTCAAAATGCTCCAAACTTAATGAAACTTTACAAAAATGATGACTTGCATGTGTAGATTCACTCTTTGACTTTGAAATTTTCAAAATGGCTGCCGCTCGCCTGGCAATGGGGGGACGAGGGTGCCATCCGTTATTGCTAGCAATTACAAATCTAGTTATTTTTATTATTCTTCCACACATTTTGTCCATCGTGTTTCTAAGAATTGAGTGATCCAATGTTGTTGGAACTATAACATAATGAGGACCCCCATTTGAAGTTGTGCACCTTGCTATGGAATGGTAAAAGATGGCCGCCGTTTCCATGGAAACAGCACAAATGCGAAAAAAATCAAAGTGCTCCAAACTGGGAGAAACTACACAGGAATGTTAACTGGCATCTCCTGATTTCCAGTTTGACTTTGGAATTTTCAAAATGGCTGCCGTTACCATGGAAACAGCTAAAATATCAAAAATTCGAACTCTTTCGTTATAAGATCCAGCTGGATGAAACTTTATGAAAATGTTCTCCAGTATGCCAAGATGTCAAGAAAATATTTGGATAGTTCAAAATGGCCGCCGTTGTCATGGAAACTGGGGCCCAGTTTTGCATTGACCCTACGGAAAAATGCATAAAATCAGCATTTTCTCAGAGAGTAGTGCACCAAAGTAAATGAAACTGTACTGATATATAACATGACATGTGGCAATGAGACGTACGCTTTTAGAATTTTGGAATTATCTACTGTAACCATGGTTGCAGCATAAATGTTCAAAATTTCCAAAAAAAAATAAGTGCTGCAAACTGGATGAAACTTTACAGGAATAGTGACTGACATGTGCGGAGTTCCATTTTGAAGTTGGAATTTCCAAAATGGCCGCCGTAACCATGGAAACAGCAAAAATATCAAAATTTTCAAAATGCTTCAAACTTAATGAAATTTTGCAAAAATGATGATTTGCATGTGTAGATGCACTCTTTGACTTTGAAATTTTCAAAATGGCTGCCGCTCGCCTGGCAATAGGGGGACGAGGGTGCCATCCGTTATTGCTAGCAATTACAAATCTAGTTATTATTATATTTATTCTTCCACACTTTTTTGTCCATACTATTTCTCCGAATTAGCTTCAACAATATTGATGAAACTATACCATAATGTAGACCACAACATTTTATAGTGCAGTGGGGTATGGCACCATCAAGATGGCTACCGTTGCCATGGAAACGAAACAAATGTGAAAAAATCCCGTTTTTTGTTTTGGTGAACTATTTGGATAGGCTTTAACTCAGAACCATTATATTTTAATACAATGTAGGTGCCCACTATATACAGGTGTTTGGATGATTTTGGCACTCATTGGAACTACTATGTTGCCATGGAAACAACACCAAAAATTTCAAAAATCTCAAAATGTTCCAAACTTAATGAAACTTCACAGTAACGATGAGCAACATTGGAAGATGTGGAATTTGGCGTTGGAATTTCCAAAATATCTGTTATTACCATGGAAACAATGCAAAAAGGTCAAAACTTTGAATTTTCACAGAACATTCCAGAACATCAATGTTAAATTTGTTCTAGAGACATTAAATGATATATTGGTATGCCTACATGTTATGACCATATTAGGAAATTCCAAAATGGCCGCCATTGCCATGGAAACTGGACAAAAGTTTAACATTGACCCTACGGGAAAATACACTTAAGCTGCATTTTTTTTTTTAAATATAACAACAATTCCACGTAATCAGGAGTATGTGCACGTAATGCTGTACTGCTAACATGTACTAGAATATGCTAGAATAAAAATATGTATTTTATTTAACGTGCTTCTTTCTTTTCTATACAAAAATCGCGCTTTACAGAGAAAATCGCCACCGAGATAACGAGAAACACTCAGAGTACAAATTACTGACATTTCTGCACTTGCGTTAAAGTACATATCCGTGAATGACACACCTGTTAAAATGTACACATTAGCTGAAATCAATCGATAAACATGTAATTTAATTGTACACGATAAGTTACATGTATTGTGTGATACGCGAGCTATTGAAGAATAAATTGAACAGTTAGTACGCCGCTCCGTCAATATATACACGTGTTGTCTGTCCAAGGTCCCCTCTAGAAAGAATATTAATATGCTAAGTCCACGATAATATACTTCAGTATCACGTGACACCACCTTCCTACTTGCGCGCGTGTCTAATTTTAGATTTAAAAAGGATTCCCAAACTATGTATAGAACTGAAACGTATTCAACGGAAGAGAAAAAAAAGGGGGGGGGGGGTGTTGTCGTGTGTGTGAAGAAATGCTGATTCCCACATGTATAATAGATATTTGACTTTTGTACACTCATAAGTATTGATGCTACTGTGACCATGTGCAGTACGGGGTGCCATCCTCAGCTATTGCTAGCAATAGCAAATCTAGTGTTAGAATAACTCAGTCGCAATTCATTTTTTTTCGGATGTAAGGGTTGTTCTCAATACTACATGTAAAATTGTGCGTGAGATATTTGTCACTGAACAGCACGAAACATATAGAAAATGAAGAAAAAAACCATGCAAAATATGTCATTTTCGGCTATAGAAAGTATTGATCAATCAACCAAATCATGATTAGAGTGATCAAATCATGATCACATTGATTAAATCATGATTAGAGATTGATCGATCGATCGATCAATCAATCAAGTGTTGATATTAAACAAGTAATCAATCAAGTGCAGAATCCGAAATAAACGTCCCATCGCTATTTTTACAAACTGTCAATCATTCGATTAATCAATCAATAAAACGATCGATCAATTGATTGATTGATCAATCATGATCACAAACCATCAATCAACCAATACACGTATCGTCTCCATTGAATTTATGAAAGAAAAAAACTTTAATTCGCTTTTCGTATTATTATGGCACCCTCAACGGAGTTGGGGTGACATATTGTTATTGTTCGTTTCTTTTTGTCTTATTATTATGGCACCCTCAACGGAGTTGGGGTGACATATTGTTATTCTACGTTTCTTTTTTTTCTTATTTTTCTTTTTCTTCTTCCACACATATTGTCCGTCGTGTTTCTCGGAATCCAATGGACCAATGTTGATGGAACTTTATTATAAGGAGGACCCCCATGTTAAGTTGTGCACCTTGGTATGGAATGGTAAAAGATGGCCGCCGTTTCCATGGAAACAGCATCAATGCGAAAAAAGTCAAAGTGTTCCAAACTGGAAGAAACTCCACAGGAATGTTGACTGGTATGTGCTGATTTCCAGTTTGACTTTGGAATTTTCAAAATGGCTGCCGTTACCATGGAAACAGCTAAAATATCAAAAATTCTAACTCTTTCGTTATAAGATCCAACTGGATGAAACTTTATGAAAATGTTCTCCAGTATGCCAAGATGTCAAGACAATATTTGGATAGTTCAAAATGGCCGCCGTTGTCATGGAAACAGGGGCCAAGTTTTGCATTGACCCTATGGAAAAATGCATAAAATCAGCATTTTTTCAGAGAGTATTGCACCAAAGTAAATGAAACTGTATTGATATATAACATGACATGTGGCAATGAGATGTACGCTTTTAGAATTTTGGAATTATCTACTGTAACCATGGTTGCAGCACAAATGTTCAAAATTTCCAAAAAAAATAAAGTGCTGCAAACTGGATGAAACTTAACAGGAATAGTGACTGACATGTGCGGAGTTGCATTTTGAAGTTGGAATTTTCAAAATGGCCGCCGTAACCATGGAAACAGCAAAAATATCCAAAATTTCAAAATGCTTCAAACTTAATGAAACTTTGCAAAAATGTTACTAGACATCTGTAAATGCATTCTTCGACTTTGGATTTTTCAAAATGGCTGCCGCTCACCTGGCAATGAGGGGAAGGGTGCCATCCGTTATTGCTAGCAATTACAAATCTAGTTATTTTTATTATTATTCCACACATTTTGTCCATACTATTTCTTGGAATCGTATGGACCAATTGTAATGGAACTATACCAGAATGTTAATGACCATTGTCAGAAGTGCAGTCGAGGTTGGCACCTCCCGGATGTCTACTGTTACCATGGAAACAGAAAAAGAGTGAAAAAATAAAGTTTTAATTTTTGGTGAATAATTTAACTATAACAAAACATCTAATCGTCATATTTTTATACAATGTAGCTGTCCTCTATATACATGCTGTGGATGATTTTGAGATTCATTGGAACTACAATGTTGCCATAGGAACTGATCAAAAATATCAAAAATTTGAAAATTCTTTAAAAATATATAAAACTTTTACAGAAATGTTGCCTGGCAAATCTAGATGTGGCATTCAACTTTGAAATTTCCAAAATGGCTGCCGTTACCATGGAAACAAGGCAAAAAACATCAAAATGAGAAAATGTGATGGAACATTCCAGAACATTAGTGTTGTACAGCTATTAAATTTTATATGATTGTAAAATATTATGGGGAGTACAATATGAAGCAGAAGCATGACTTTGGAATTTTCAAAATGGCCGCCGTTGCCATAGAAACAGTAAAAACATCAAAATTTAAAAAATGCTTTAAACTTTCTAAAAATTTGCAAACTGATGCATTGTAAAGTAAATTAGTTAATTTAAAGTAAATTAGTTAATTTAATGTTAAAATTTCGAAATGGCTGCCGCTTAGTGGCAATTGGTGGACCAGGGTGACATCCGCTATTGCTTGCAATGGCAATTCTAGTTATGGCACCCTAAACGGAGTTTGGGTGACATATTGTTATTCTACGTTTCTTTTTGTTTTCTTTATTTTTATTATTATTTTTCTTCCACACTTTTTTGTCCACTCTGGAACTCTAATATAAATGGACCAAAGACGTTGGAACTTTACCATAATGTTAACCATCATTTGAAGATTTGCTTTTTGGGGTTGGCACTTTCAAGATGTCCGCTGTTACCATGGAAACGGAACAACTGTAAAAAAATCCACTTTTTGGTTTTGGTGAATAATTTGGAGATGCTTTAACTCAAAATCCTTATATTATAATACAATGCAGGTGCCAGCCATATATAGGTTTTGGATGATTTTGGCAATCATTGGAACTACTATGTTGCCATGGAAACTGCACCAAAAATTTCCAAAATATGAAAATGCTCCAAATTTTTTGAAACTTCATGGTAACGATGAGCAACATTGGTAGATGTAGAATTTGACGTTGGAATTTCCAAAATGTCTGCTGTTACCATGGAAACAATGCAAAAAGGTCAAAATGCTCTAAAAACTTCAGGGTTTGGTGAATAATTTTGGTATGCTTGAATATAAAATCATTAAATTTTTATACAATGTAGTTTTCCACTATATACAGGTTTTGAATGATTTTGACAATCATTGGAACTACATGATCAAATATTTCAAAAATTTCAAAATGCTCCAAAATTGATGAAACTTGATATTATTGTTAACTGGCAAGTCAAGATGAGACTTTTGACTTTGAAATTTTCAAAATGGCTGCCGTTGCCATGGAAACAGCAGAAATGTGAAAATTTTTAAAATGCTCTGAATGTACTGAAAATTTTCAGAAACATGTATTGCCATGCATATATGTGCGATCACTATACAACAATTTTCTAAATTGGCTGCCGCTCGCCTGGCAATGGGGGAAGGGTGCCATCCGCTATTGCTTGCAATGGCAAATCTAGTTATTATATTTATTCTTCCACACTTTTTTGTCCATACTATTTCTCCGAATTAGCTTCAACAATATTGATGAAACTATACCATAATGTAGACCACAACATTTTATAGTGCAGTGGGGTATGGCACCATCAAGATGGCTACCGTTGCCATGGAAACGAAACAAATGTGAAAAAATCCCGTTTTTTGTTTTGGTGAACTATTTGGATAGGCTTTAACTCAGAACCATTATATTTTAATACAATGTAGGTGCCCACTATATACAGGTGTTTGGATGATTTTGGCACTCATTGGAACTACTATGTTGCCATGGAAACAACACCAAAAATTTCAAAAATCTCAAAATGTTCCAAACTTAATGAAACTTCACAGTAACGATGAGCAACATTGGAAGATGTGGAATTTGGCGTTGGAATTTCCAAAATATCTGTTATTACCATGGAAACAATGCAAAAAGGTCAAAACTTTGAATTTTCACAGAACATTCCAGAACATCAATGTTAAATTTGTTCTAGAGACATTAAATGATATATTGGTATGCCTACATGTTATGACCATATTAGGAAATTCCAAAATGGCCGCCATTGCCATGGAAACTGGACAAAAGTTTAACATTGACCCTACGGGAAAATACACTTAAGCTGCATTTTTTTTTTTAAATATAACAACAATTCCACGTAATCAGGAGTATGTGCACGTAATGCTGTACTGCTAACATGTACTAGAATATGCTAGAATAAAAATATGTATTTTATTTAACGTGCTTCTTTTCTATACAAAAATCGCGCTTTACAGAGAAAATCGCCACCGAGATAACGAGAAACACTCAGAGTACAAATTACTGACATTTCTGCACTTGCGTTAAAGTACATATCCGTGAATGACACACCTGTTAAAATGTACACATTAGCTGAAATCAATCGATAAACATGTAATTTAATTGTACACGATAAGTTACATGTATTGTGTGATACGCGAGCTATTGAAGAATAAATTGAACAGTTAGTACGCCGCTCCGTCAATATATACACGTGTTGTCTGTCCAAGGTCCCCTCTAGAAAGAATATTAATATGCTAAGTCCACGATAATATACTTCAGTATCACGTGACACCACCTTCCTACTTGCGCGCGTGTCTAATTTTAGATTTAAAAAGGATTCCCAAACTATGTATAGAACTGAAACGTATTCAACGGAAGAGAAAAAAAAGGGGGGGGGGGGTGTTGTCGTGTGTGTGAAGAAATGCTGATTCCCACATGTATAATAGATATTTGACTTTTGTACACTCATAAGTATTGATGCTACTGTGACCATGTGCAGTACGGGGTGCCATCCTCAGCTATTGCTAGCAATAGCAAATCTAGTTATGGCACCCTCAACGGATGTTGGGGTGACATATTGTTATTCTACGTTTCTTTTTTTTCTTATTATGGCACCCTCAACGGAGTTGGGGTGACATATTGTTATTCTACGTTTCTTTTTTTTCTTATTATGGCACCCTCAACGGAGTTGGGGTGACATACTGTTATTCTACGTTTCTTTTTTTTCTTATTATTTTTCTTGCACAAATTTTGTCCGCGCGAGTTCTTGGAATCCAATGGACCAATGTTGATAGAACTCTTCTATAATGAGGACCCAAATGCGAAAAAAATCAAAGTTGTCCAAACTGGAAGAAACTCCACAGGAATGTTAACTGGCATGTGCTGATTTCCAGTTTGACTTTGGAATTTTCAAAATGGCTGCTGTTACCATGGAAACAGCTAAAATATCAAAAATTCTAACTCTTTCGTTATAAGATCCAGCTGGATGAAACTTTATGAAAATGTTCTCCAGTATGCCAAGATGTCAAGACAATATTTGGATAGTTCAAAATGGCCGCCGTTGTCATGGAAACTGGGACCCAGTTTTGCATTGACCCTAGGGAAAAATGCATAAAATCAGCATTTTCTCAGAGAGTAGTGCACCAAAGTAAATGAAACTGTATTGATATATAACATGACATGTGGCAATGAGACGTACGCTTTTAGAATTTTGGAATTATCTACTGTAACCATGGTTGCAGCACAAATGTTCAAAATTTCCAAAAAAAATGATGTGCTGCAAACTGGATGAAACTGTACAGGAATAGTGACTGTCATGTGCGGAGTTGCATTTTGAAGTTGGAATTTCCAAAATGGCCGCCGTAACCATGGAAACAGCAAAAGTGTCCAAAATTTCAAAATGCTTCAAACTTAATGAAATTTTGCAAAATTGATAACTTGCAAGGGTAGATGCCTTCTTTGACTTTGGAATTTCCAAAAATGGCTGCCGCTCGCCTGGCAATGGGGGGACGAGGGTGCCATCAGTTATTGCTAGCAATTACAAATCTAGTTATGGCACCCTCAACGGAGTTGGGGTGACGTATTGTTATTGTACGTTTCTTTTTTTCCTTATTTTTATTATTCTTCTTCAACACTTTTTGTCCACACAGTTTCTCGGAATTGTATGGACCAATGTTGATGGAACTATACCATAATGTGGACCAGCATATGAAGTTGTGCACCTGACTTTGGAATGGTCAAGATGGCTGCCGTTTCCATGGAAACTGCAAAAATCCGAAAATATTCAAAGTGTTCCAAACTGGAAGAAACTCCACAGGAATGGTAACTGGCATGAGCTGATTTGCAGTTTGACTTTGGAATTTTCAAAATGGCTGCCGTTACCATGGAAACAGCTCAAATATCAAAAATTCTAACTCTTTCATTATAACATCCAGCTGGATGAAACTTTATGAAAATGTGACCCAGTATGCCAAGATGTCAAGAAAATATTTGGATAGTTCAAAATGGCCGCCGTTGTCATGGAAACTGGGGACAAGTTTTGCATTGACACTATGGGAAAATGCATAAAACCTGCATTTTCTTAGAGAGTATTGCACCAATGTCAATGAAACTGTATTGATATATAACATGACATGTGGCAATAAGATGTCTGCTTTTAGAATTTTGGAATTATCTACTGTAACCATGGTTGCAGCAAAAATGTTCAAAATTTCAAAAAATATCAAAATGCTGCAAAATGAATGAAACTTAACAGGAATGATAACTGACATATGCAGAGCTGGATTTTGCAGTTGGAATTTTCAAAATGGCCGCCGTAACCATGGAAACAGCAAAAATTGCAAAAATTTCAAAATGCTTCAAAATTAATGAAACTTTACAAAAATGATAATTTGAATGGGTAGATGCACTCTTTGACTTTAGAATCTTCTAGATTGCTGCCGCTCGCCTGGCAATATGGGAAGGGTGCCATCCGCTATTGCTTGCAATGGCAAATCTAGTTATTTTTATTATTCTTCCGCACATTTTGTCCATCGTGTTTCTAAGAATTGAGTGATCTAATATTGTTGGAACTATAACATAATGAGGACCCCCATTTGAAGTTGTGCACCTTGCTATGGAATGGTAAAAGATGGCCGCCGTTTCCATGGAAACAGCACAAATGCGAAAAAAATCAAAGTGTTCCAAACTGGAAGAAACTCCACAGGAATGGTAAATGGCATGTGCTGATTTCCAGTTTGACTTTGGAATTTTCAAAATGGCTGCCGTTACCATGGAAACAGCTAAAATATCAAAAATTCTAACTCTTTCGTTATAACATCCAACTGGATGAAACTTTATGAAAATGTTCTCCAGTATGCCAAGATGTCAAGACAATATTTGGATAGTTCAAAATGGCCGCCGTTGTCATGGAAACTGGGGCCAAATTTTGCATTGACCCTATGAAAAATGCATAAAATCAGCATTTTTGCAGAGAGTAGTGCACCAAAGTAAATGAAACTGTATTGATATATAACATGACATGTGGCAAAGAGATGTACGCTTTTAGAATTTTGGAATTATCTACTGTAACCATGGTTGCAGCACAAATGTTCAAAATTTCCAAAAAAATCAAAATGCTGCAAACTGGATGAAACTTTACAGGAATAGTAACTGACATGTGCGGAGTTGCATTTTGAAGTTGGAATTTCCAAAATGGCTGCCGTAACCATGGAAACAGCAAAATTGTCCAAAATTTCAAAATGCTCCAAACCTAAAGAAATTTTACAAAAATGATGACTTGCATGTGTAGATGCACTCGTTGACTTTGAAATTTTCAAAATGGCTGCCGCTCGCCTGGCAATGTGGGGACGAGGGTGCCATCCGTTATTGCTAGCAATTACAAATCTAGTTATTGTTCGTTTCTTTTTGTCTTATTATTATTATATTTATTCTTCCACACTTTTTTGTCCATACTATTTCTCCGAATTAGCTTCAACAATATTGATGAAACTATACCATAATGTAGACCACAACATTTTATAGTGCAGTGGGGTATGGCACCATCAAGATGGCTACCGTTGCCATGGAAACGAAACAAATGTGAAAAAATCCCGTTTTTTGTTTTGGTGAACTATTTGGATAGGCTTTAACTCAGAACCATTATATTTTAATACAATGTAGGTGCCCACTATATACAGGTGTTTGGATGATTTTGGCACTCATTGGAACTACTATGTTGCCATGGAAACAACACCAAAAATTTCAAAAATCTCAAAATGTTCCAAACTTAATGAAACTTCACAGTAACGATGATCAACATTGGAAGATGTGGAATTTGGCGTTGGAATTTCCAAAATATCTGTTATTACCATGGAAACAATGCAAAAAGGTCAAAACTTTGAATTTTCACAGAACATTCCAGAACATCAATGTTAAATTTGTTCTAGAGACATTAAATGATATATTGGTATGCCTACATGTTATGACCATATTAGGAAATTCCAAAATGGCCGCCATTGCCATGGAAACTGGACAAAAGTTTAACATTGACCCTACGGGAAAATACACTTAAGCTGCATTTTTTTTTTAAATATAACAACAATTCCACGTAATCAGGAGTATGTGCACGTAATGCTGTACTGCTAACATGTACTAGAATATGCTAGAATAAAAATATGTATTTTATTTAACGTGCTTCTTTTCTATACAAATCTAGTGTTAGAATAACTCAGTCGCAATTCATTTTTTTTTCGGATGTAAGAGTTGTTCTCAATACTACATGTAAAATTGTGCGTGAGATATTTGTCACTGAACAGCACGAAACATATAGAAAATGAAGAAAAAAACCATGCAAAATATGTCATTTTCGGCTATAGAAAGTATTGATCAATCAACCAAATCATGATCAGAGTGATCAAATCATGATCACATTGATTAAATCATGATTAGAGATTGATCGATCGATCGATCAATCAATCAAGTGTTGATATCAGACAAGTTATCAATCAATTGCAGAATCCGAAATAAACGTCCCATCGCTATTTTTACAAACTGTCAATCATTAGAAAGTATTGATCAATCAACCAAATCATGATCAGAGTGATCAAATCATGATCACATGGATTAAATCATGATTACAGATTGATCGATCGATCAATCAATCAAGTGTTGATATTAAACAAGTAATCAATCAAGTGCAGAATCCGAAATAAACGTCCCATCGCTATTTTTACAAACTGTCAATCATTCGATTAATCAATCAATAAAACGATCGATCAATTGATTGATTGATCAATCATGATCACAAACCATCAATCAACCAATACACGTATCGTCTCCATTGAATTTATGAAAGAAAAAAACTTTAATTCGCTTTTCGTATTATTATGGCACCCTCAACGGAGTTGGGGTGACATATTGTTATTGTTCGTTTCTTTTTGTCTTATTATGGCACCCTCAACGGAGTTGGGGTGACGTATTGTTATTGTACATTTCTTTTTTTTTTCTTATTATGGCACCCTCAACGGAGTTGGGGTGACATATTGTTATTCTACGTTTCTTTTTTTTCTTATTTTTCTTCTTGCAACAAATTTTGTCCAGGTGATTTCTCGAAATCCAATGGACCAATGTTGATGGAACTCTACTATAGTAAAGACCCCCAAATGCAGAGTTGCAGTAAGCATGGAATGGTTCAAGATGGCTACCGTTTCCATGGAGACAGAACAAATGTGAAAAAATCCAGTTTTTTCTTTTGGTGAACTGTTTGGATATGCTTTTACTCAGAAACATTATATTTTGATACAATGTAGGTGCCGGCCATATACAGGTGTTGGATGATTTTGGCATTCATTGGAACTACTATGTTGCCATGGAAACTACACCAAAAATTTAAAAAATATCAAAATGCTCCAAACTTCACGAAACTTCACAGTAACGATGAGCAACATTGGAAGATGTGGAATTTGGCGTTGGAATGTCCAAAATATCTGTTGTTACCATGGAAACAATGCAAAAAGGTCAAAACTTTGAATTTTCACAGAACATTCCAGAACATCAATGTTAAATTTATTCTAGAGACATGAAACTTTATGAAAATGTTCTCCAGTATACCGAGATGTCAAGACAATATTTTGATAGTTCAAAATGGCCGCCGTTGTCATGGAAACTAGGGCCAAGTTTTGCATTGACCCTATGGAAAAATGCATAAAATCTGCATTTTCTCAGAGAGTAGTGCACCAAAGTTAATGAAACTGTATTGATATATAACATGACATGTGGCAATGAGATGTCTGCTTTTAGAATTTTGGAATTATCTACTGTAACCATGGTTGCAGCACAAATGTTCAAAATTTCCAAAAAAAATTATGTGCTGCAAACTGGATGAAACTTTACAGGAATAGTGACTGTCATGTGCGGAGTTGCATTTTGAAGTTGGAATTTCAAAAATGGCCGCCGTAACCATGGAAACAGCAAAATTGTCCAAAATTTTAAAATGCTCCAAACTTAATGAAATTTTGCAAAAATGATAACCTGCAGGTGTAGACGCACTCTTTGACTTTGAAATTTTCAAAATGGCTGTCGCTCGCCTGGCAATGGGGGTACGAAGGTGCCATACGTTATTGCTAGCAATTACAAATCTAGTTATGGCACCCTCAACGGAGTTGGGGTGACGTATTGTTATTCTACGTTTCTTTTTTTTTTCTTATTATTATGTCACCCGATCGACAATGTCGGGTGACATATTGCTATTCCTCTGTTTCTTTTTCACTATTATTATTATTATTATTATGGCACCCTCAACGGAGTTGGGGTGACATATTGTTATTCTACGTTTCTTTTTGTTTTTTTTATTTTTATGTCACCCTGACGAAGGTCGGGTGACATATTGTTATTGTTCGATTCTTTTTTATTATTCTTATTCCACACTTTTTGTCCAGCTTAGTTCTCGGAACTGAATGGACCAATGTTGATGGAACTATAACATAATGTTGATCACCATGTATAGTTGTGCACCTGACATTGGAATTAAAAACATGGCTACCATTGCCATGGAAACAGCAAAAATATGAAAAATTTCATGGAACATTCCAGAACATTAGGGTTAGATTAATTCTACAACCATTAAATGTAATATGATGGTATAATATTATGGGGAGCACAATATGAAGCAGCAGTATGACTTTGGAATTTTCAAATGTTGCCATGGAAACTGTTCAAAAATAGCAAAATTTTGAAAATTCTTCAAAAATGTATGAAACGTTACAGAAATGTTAACTTGTAAATCTAGATGCGACATTCAACTTTGGGATTTCCAAAATGGCTGCCGTTACCATGGCTGCTGTCTAGTGGCAATTGGTGGACCAGGGTGACATCCGCTATTGCTTGCAATGGCAATTCTAGTTATTATTATTTTTCTTCCACACATTTTTGTCCAGTCTGGAACTCTAATGTGAATGGACCCAAGAAGATGAAACTATACCATAATGTAAACGACCATATGAAGATTTGCTTTTTGGGGTTGGCACTTTCAAGATGGCTGCCATTACCATGGAAACGAAACAAATGTGAAAAATTCCAGTTTTTTGTTTTAGTGAACTGTTTGGATATGCTTTAACTCAGAATCATTATATTTTAATACAATGGAGGTGCCCACTATATACAGGTGTTGGATGATTTTGGTACTCATTGGAACTACTATGTTGCCATGGAAACTACACCAAAAATTTCAAAAATATCAAAATGCTCCAAACTTCATGAAACTTCACAGTAACGATGAGCAACATCGGAAGAGGTGGAATATGGCGTTGGAATTTCCAAAAAATCTGTTATTACCATGGAAACAATGCAAAAAGGTCAAAACTTTTAATTTTCACAGAACATTCCAGAACATCAATGTTAAATTTATTCTACAGACATTAAATGGTATATGATGGTATATATGATTATGGTGAGAACAAATTGCAGCAGCAGGTTGACTTTGGAATTTCAAAATGGCCGCCGTTACCATGGAAACAGCAAAAATACGAAAAACTTCAAAATGCTTCAAATTTATTGAAACTTATAAAAAATGTTGCTTACCTAATGTAGACTTGACTTTTGAGTTTGGAATTTCAAAAATGGCCGCCGTTACCATGGAAATTTCAAAAATTTCAAAATGCTCCAAAATTGATGAAACTTTACGACAATGTGAATAGACATCTGTAAATGCGGTCTTTGACATCGGAACTTTCAAAATGGCTGCCGCTCAACTGGCAATAGGGGAAGGGTGCCATCCGCTATTGCTTGCAATGGCAAATCTAGTTATTATTATTTTTCTTCCACCTAGTTTTGTCCGGCAGTTTTCTCAGAGCCAAAGGAACCAATCTGAATGATGGTGCACTATAACAAGGAACCCTGACTTTCCAGTTGCAGTGCAACTTTGGAACTAAAAAATGGCTGCCATCACCATGGAAACCGAAAAATAACGGAAAATTCCAGTTTTTGGTTTTGATGAATTATTTGGAAATGCTTTAACTTAGAATCATTATAATTTGATACAATGTAGGTGCCGGGCATATACTGGTTTTGGATGATTTTGGCAATCATTGGAACTGCTATGTTGCCATGGATACTACACCAAAAATTTCAAAAATATGGAAATACTCCAAATTTTATAAAACTTCACAGTAATGATGAGCAACATTGGTAGATGTGGAATTTGGTGTTGCAATTTAAAAAATGTCTGCCGTTACCATGGAAACAATGCAAAACAGGTCAAAATGGTCTAAAAACCTTCAAGTGGCATTTACTTTCTTAAAATGGTAGGTCAAATTGATTGAAACTTTGATGGTATGGTCCCTCCCATGTACCAATGTGGTATATGCCATTCAATTTTGGGAACGGTCTCTGTTGCCATAGGAACCATCCTAAATGTCAAAAATTTCAAAAATTTCAAAATGCTCCAAAATTGATGAAACTTAATAGGATTGTACACTGACAAGTCTGAATGAGACTTTTGAAGTTGGAATTTCCAAAATGGCCACCGTTGCCATGGAAACTGCGGAAATGTCAAATATTTTCAAAATGCTCCAAACTTTATGAAACTTAATATTATTGTTAACTGGCATGTATAGATGAGACTTTTGACTTTGGAATTTTCAAAATGGCTGCCGTTGCCATGGAAACAGCAAAAATGTGAAATTTTCTAAAATGCTCTGAATGTACTGAAAATTTACAGAAAGATGTACTGCAATGCATATATGTGCATTCACTGTTAAATTTTGAAATGGCTGCCGCTTAGTGGCAATAGGGGAAGGGTGACATCCGCTATTGCTTGCAATGGCAATTCTAGTTATTTTTATTATTTTTCTTCCACACATTTTGTCCAGGAGATTTCTCGATATCCAATGGACCAAAGTTGATGGAACTCTATTATATTAAGGACCCTTAGGTTAAGAGTTGCAGGCACCATGGAAGGGTTCAAGATGGCTGCCGTTTCCATGGAAACTGCAAAAATGTTAAAAAATTTCAAAATTCTAAATTCTTCATTATAAGACCCAAGTGGATGAAACTTTGTGGAAGTGTTACCTGATATGCCTAGATGTGCATGCAATATCAAGAGGTTCCAAAATGGCCGCCATTGTCATGGAAACAGGGCGAAAGTTTAACATTGACCGTATTGGAAAACACATAAAAGCTACATTTTCTTGAAGAATATAGCATCAATCCCAATGAAACTTTATAGAAAGGTAACATGGCATGTACCAATGTTGGACCTGTCTTTGGAATTTTGCAAATGGTAACTGTTACCATGGAAACAGCAAAAATTTCAAAAATTTCAAAATGCTCCAAACGAGATGAAATTTTACAACAATGTTAATAAACATGTGTAAAAGCGCTCTTTGACTTTGGAATTTTCAAAATGGCTGCCGCTCACCTGGCAATGGGGGAAGGGTGCCATCCGTTATTGCTAGCAATTACAAATCTAGTTTTTATTATTTTTCTTCCACCTAATTTTGTCCAGGAGATTTCTGGAAATCCAATGGACCAAAGTTGATGGAACTCTATTATATAGAGGACCCTTAGATGAAGAGTTGCAGGCACCATGGAATGGTTCAAGATGGCTGCCGTTACCATGGAAACGGAACAAATGTGAAAAAATCTAGTTTTTTGTTTTGGTGAACTGTTTGAAGATGCTTTAACTCAGAATCATTATATTTTAATACAATGTAGGTGCCCACTATATACAGGTGTTGGATGATTTTGGCATTCATTGGAACTACAATGTTGCCATGGAAACGACACCAAAAATTTCAAAAATCTCAAAATGCTCCAAACTTCATGAAACTTCACAGTAACGATGAGCAACATTGGAAGATGTGGAATCTGGAGTTGGAATTTCCAAAATATCTTTTGTTACCATGGAAACAATACAAAAAGGTCAAAATTTTCAAAAATGCTGCAAACTGGATGAAACTTTACAGGAATGGTCACTAGCATAAGATGGGTTGACTTTTGAAGTTGGAATTTTCAAAATGGCCGCCGTAACCATGGAAACAGCAAAAACGTAAAAAATTGCAAAATGCTCCAAACTTAATAAAACTTAACAAAAATGATAATTTGAATGTGTAGATGCACACTTTGACTTTGGAATCTTCTAGATTGCTGCCGCTCGCCTGGCAATAGGGGAAGGGTGCCATCCGCTATTGCTTGCAATGGCAAATCTAGTTATTATTATGTCACCCGATCGACAATGTCGGGTGACATATTGCTATTCCTCTGTTTCTTTTTCACTATTATTATTATTATTATTATGTCACCCGATCGACAATGTCGGGTGACATATTGCTATTCCTCTGTTTCTTTTTCACTATTATTATTATTATTATGGCACCCTCAACGGAGTTGGGGTGACGTATTGTTATTGTACGTTTCTTTTTTTCCTTATTATGGCACCCTCAACGGAGTTGGGGTGACGTATTGTTATTCTACGTTTCTTTTTTTTTTCTTATTATTATTTTTATTATTTTTCTTCCACACATTTTGTCCAGGAGTTTTATGGAAATCCATTGGACCAAAGTTGATGGAACTCTTTTATATTGAGGACCCTTAGGTTAAGAGTTGCAGGCACCATGGAATGGTTCAAGATGGCTGCCGTTTCCATGGAAACAGAACAAATGTGAAAAAATCCAGTTTTTTGTTTTGGTGAACTGTTTGGATATGCTTTATCTCAGAATCATTATATTTTAATACAATGTAGGTGCCCACTATATACAGGTGTTGGATGATTTTGGTGATCATTGGAACTACTATGTTACCATGGAAACTACACCAAAAATTTCGAAATTCTCAAAATGCTCCAAACTTCAGGAAACTTCACAGTAACGATGAGCAACATTGGAAGATGTGGAATTTGGCGTTGGAATTTCCAAAATATCTGTTGTTACCTTGGAAACAATGCAAAAAGGTCAAAACTTTGAATTTTCACAGAACATTCCAGAACATCAATGTTAAATTTATTCTAGAGACATTAAATGGTATATGTTTATGGAGGGCAAAAAATTGCAGCGGGGGTTTGACTTTGGAATATTCAAAATGGCCGCCGTTACCATGGAAACAGCAAAAATATGAAAAACTTCAAAATGCTTCAAATTTAAGGAAACTTATAACAAATGTTGCCTAGCTTATGTAGACTTGACTTTTGAGTTTGGAATTTTCAAAATGGCCGCCGTTACCATGGAAACAGCAAAATTATCCAAAATTTCAAAATGCTTCAAACTTAATGAAACTTTGCAAAAATGTTACTAGACATTTGTAGATGCACTATTTGACTTTGGAATTTTCAAAATGGCTGCCGCTCACCTGGCAATGGGGGAAGGGTGCCATCCGTTATTGCTAGCAATTACAAATCTAGTTATGGCACCCTCAACGGAGTTGGGGTGACATATTGTTATTGTTCGTTTCTTTTTTTTCTTATTTATATTCTTCCACACATTTTGTCCACGCTATTTCTCGGAATTGGTCAGACCAATGTTGATGGAACTATACCATAATATGAACCTCCATGTGAAGTTGTGCAAGAGACATTGGAATGGTAAAAAATGGCCGCCGTTACCATGGAAACTGCAAAAATGTAAAAAAAAATCCAAATTCTAAATCTTTTATTATAAGAGCCAACCTAATGAAACTTTATGTAAATGTTGGCAGTGATGCCCTGAGGTACCAACAGTACTTAGCTTCTGCAAAATCTGTACCATTGCCATGGAAACTGGAGAAAAGTTTAACATTGAACCTATGGGAAAAACATCAAACCAGCCTTTTCTAAAGGAATATAAGATCAAACTCAAAAAATCTTTATGAATATATAACATGGCATAAGTCGATATTGAAACTGTTGTTGGAATTTTCGAAATGGACACCGTTACCATGGAAACAGCAAAAATGTCCAAAAATCTCAAAATGCTCCAAACTTAATGAAACTCATTATAAATGACCAATGGCAAGTAAAGATCAGACTTTTGACTTCGGAATTTCCAAAATGGCCGCCGTTGCCATGGAAACTTCATAAATTTCAAAAACTTCAAAATGCTCCAAAATTGAGGAAACTTTACAACAATGTTAATAAACATCTGTAGATGCGGTCTTTGACTTTAGAATTTTCGAACTGGCTGCAGTTTAGTGGCAATGTGGGAAGGGTGCCATCCGCTATTGCTTGCAATGGCAAATCTAGTTTTTATTATTCTTCTTCAACACTTTTTGTCCACACAGTTTCTCGGAATTGTATGAACCAATGTTGATAGAACTATACCATAATGTGGACCAGCATATGAAGTTGTGCACCTGACTTTGGAATGGTCAAGATGGCTGCCGTTTCCATGGAAACTGCAAAAATCCGAAAATATTCAAAGTGTTCCAAATTGGAAGAAACTCCACAGGAATGGTAACTGGCATGAGATGATTTGCAGTTTGACTTTGGAATTTCCAAAATGGCTGCCGTTACCATGGAAACAGCTCAAATATCAAAAATTCTAACTCTTTCATTATAACATCCAGCTACATGAAACTTTATGAAAATGTGACCCAGTATGCCAAGATGTCAAAACAATATTTGGATAGTTCAAAATGGCCGCCGTTGTCATGGAAACTAGGGCCAAGTTTTGCATTGACCCTATGGAAAAATGCATAAAATCAGCATTTTCTCAGAGAATAGTGCAGCAAAGTAAATGAAACTGTATTGATATATAACATGACATGTGGCAATGAGATGTCTGCTTTTAGAATTTTGGAATTATCTACTGTAACCATGGTTGCAGCACAAATGTTCAAAATTTCCAAAAAAAATAAAGTGCTGCAAACTGGATGAAACTTTACAGAAATAGTGGCTGACATGTGCGGAGTTGCATTTTGAAGTTGGAATTTCCAAAATGGCCGCCGTAACTATGGAAACAGCAAAATTGTCCAAAATTTCAAAATGCTCCAAACCTAATGAAATTTTACAAAAATGATGACTTGCATGTGTAGATGCACTCTTTGACTTTGAAATTTTCAAAATGGCTGCCGCTCGCCTGGCAATGGGGGGACAAGGGTGCCATCCGTTATTGCTAGCAATTACAAATCTAGTTATTATTATTTTTCTTCCACCTAGTTTTGTCCGGCAGTTTTCTCAGAGCCAAAGGAACCAATCTGAATGATGGTGCACTATAACAAGGAACCCTGACTTTCCAGTTGCAGTGCAACTTTGGAACTAAAAAATGGCTGCCATCACCATGGAAACCGAAAAATAACGGAAAATTCCAGTTTTTGGTTTTGATGAATTATTTGGAAATGCTTTAACTTAGAATCATTATAATTTGATACAATGTAGGTGCCGGGCATATACTGGTTTTGGATGATTTTGGCAATCATTGGAACTGCTATGTTGCCATGGATACTACACCAAAAATTTCAAAAATATGGAAATACTCCAAATTTTATAAAACTTCACAGTAATGATGAGCAACATTGGTAGATGTGGAATTTGGTGTTGCAATTTAAAAAATGTCTGCCGTTACCATGGAAACAATGCAAAACAGGTCAAAATGGTCTAAAAACCTTCAAGTGGCATTTACTTTCTTAAAATGGTAGGTCAAATTGATTGAAACTTTGATGGTATGGTCCCTCCCATGTACCAATGTGGTATATGCCATTCAATTTTGGGAACGGTCTCTGTTGCCATAGGAACCATCCTAAATGTCAAAAATTTCAAAAATTTCAAAATGCTCCAAAATTGATGAAACTTAATAGGATTGTACACTGACAAGTCTGAATGAGACTTTTGAAGTTGGAATTTCCAAAATGGCCACCGTTGCCATGGAAACTGCGGAAATGTCAAATATTTTCAAAATGCTCCAAACTTTATGAAACTTAATATTATTGTTAACTGGCATGTATAGATGAGACTTTTGACTTTGGAATTTTCAAAATGGCTGCCGTTGCCATGGAAACAGCAAAAATGTGAAATTTTCTAAAATGCTCTGAATGTACTGAAAATTTACAGAAAGATGTACTGCAATGCATATATGTGCATTCACTGTTAAATTTTGAAATGGCTGCCGCTTAGTGGCAATAGGGGAAGGGTGACATCCGCTATTGCTTGCAATGGCAATTCTAGTTATTATTTTTCTTCCACCTAGTTTTGTCCGGCAGTTTTCTCAGAGCCAAAGGAACCAATCTGAATGATGGTGCACTATAACAAGGAACCCTGACTTTCCAGTTGCAGTGCAACTTTGGAACTAAAAAATGGCTGCCATCACCATGGAAACCGAAAAATAACGGAAAATTCCAGTTTTTGGTTTTGATGAATTATTTGGAAATGCTTTAACTTAGAATCATTATAATTTGATACAATGTAGGTGCCGGGCATATACTGGTTTTGGATGATTTTGGCAATCATTGGAACTGCTATGTTGCCATGGATACTACACCAAAAATTTCAAAAATATGGAAATACTCCAAATTTTATAAAACTTCACAGTAATGATGAGCAACATTGGTAGATGTGGAATTTGGTGTTGCAATTTAAAAAATGTCTGCCGTTACCATGGAAACAATGCAAAACAGGTCAAAATGGTCTAAAAACCTTCAAGTGGCATTTACTTTCTTAAAATGGTAGGTCAAATTGATTGAAACTTTGATGGTATGGTCCCTCCCATGTACCAATGTGGTATATGCCATTCAATTTTGGGAACGGTCTCTGTTGCCATAGGAACCATCCTAAATGTCAAAAATTTCAAAAATTTCAAAATGCTCCAAAATTGATGAAACTTAATAGGATTGTACACTGACAAGTCTGAATGAGACTTTTGAAGTTGGAATTTCCAAAATGGCCACCGTTGCCATGGAAACTGCGGAAATGTCAAATATTTTCAAAATGCTCCAAACTTTATGAAACTTAATATTATTGTTAACTGGCATGTATAGATGAGACTTTTGACTTTGGAATTTTCAAAATGGCTGCCGTTGCCATGGAAACAGCAAAAATGTGAAATTTTCTAAAATGCTCTGAATGTACTGAAAATTTACAGAAAGATGTACTGCAATGCATATATGTGCATTCACTGTTAAATTTTGAAATGGCTGCCGCTTAGTGGCAATAGGGGAAGGGTGACATCCGCTATTGCTTGCAATGGCAATTCTAGTTATATTTATTCTTCCACACTTTTTTGTCCATACTATTTCTCCGAATTAGCTTCAACAATATTGATGAAACTATACCATAATGTAGACCACAACATTTTATAGTGCAGTGGGGTATGGCACCATCAAGATGGCTACCGTTGCCATGGAAACGAAACAAATGTGAAAAAATCCCGTTTTTTGTTTTGGTGAACTATTTGGATAGGCTTTAACTCAGAACCATTATATTTTAATACAATGTAGGTGCCCACTATATACAGGTGTTTGGATGATTTTGGCACTCATTGGAACTACTATGTTGCCATGGAAACAACACCAAAAATTTCAAAAATCTCAAAATGTTCCAAACTTAATGAAACTTCACAGTAACGATGAGCAACATTGGAAGATGTGGAATTTGGCGTTGGAATTTCCAAAATATCTGTTATTACCATGGAAACAATGCAAAAAGGTTAAAACTTTGAATTTTCACAGAACATTCCAGAACATCAATGTTAAATTTGTTCTAGAGACATTAAATGATATATTGGTATGCCTACATGTTATGACCATATTAGGAAATTCCAAAATGGCCGCCATTGCCATGGAAACTGGACAAAAGTTTAACATTGACCCTACGGGAAAATACACTTAAGCTGCATTTTTTTTTTTAAATATAACAACAATTCCACGTAATCAGGAGTATGTGCACGTAATGCTGTACTGCTAACATGTACTAGAATATGCTAGAATAAAAATATGTATTTTATTTAACGTGCTTCTTTTCTATACAAATCTAGTGTTAGAATAACTCAGTCGCAATTCATTTTTTTTTCGGATGTAAGAGTTGTTCTCAATACTACATGTAAAATTGTGCGTGAGATATTTGTCACTGAACAGCACGAAACATATAGAAAATGAAGAAAAAAACCATGCAAAATATGTCATTTTCGGCTATAGAAAGTATTGATCAATCAACCAAATCATGATCAGAGTGATCAAATCATGATCACATTGATTAAATCATGATTAGAGATTGATCGATCGATCGACCAATCAATCAAGTGTTGATATCAGACAAGTTATCAATCAATTGCAGAATCCGAAATAAACGTCCCATCGCTATTTTTACAAACTGTCAATCATTAGAAAGTATTGATCAATCAACCAAATCATGATCAGAGTGATCAAATTATGATCACATGGATTAAATCATGATTACAGATTGATCGATCGATCAATCAATCAAGTGTTGATATTAAACAAGTAATCAATCAAGTGCAGAATCCGAAATAAACGTCCCATCGCTATTTTTACAAACTGTCAATCATTCGATTAATCAATCAATAAAACGATCGATCAATTGATTGATTGATCAATCATGATCACAAACCATCAATCAACCAATACACGTATCGTCTCCATTGAATTTATGAAAGAAAAAAACTTTAATTCGCTTTTCGTATTATTATGGCACCCTCAACGGAGTTGGGGTGACATATTGTTATTGTTCGTTTCTTTTTGTCTTATTATTATTATGTCACCCGATCGACAATGTCGGGTGACATATTGCTATTCCTCTGTTTCTTTTTCACTATTATTATTATTATTATTATTATTTTTCTTCCACCTAGTTTTGTCCGGCAGTTTTCTCAGAGCCAAAGGAACCAATCTGAATGATGGTGCACTATAACAAGGAACCCTGACTTTCCAGTTGCAGTGCAACTTTGGAACTAAAAAATGGCTGCCATCACCATGGAAACCGAAAAATAACGGAAAATTCCAGTTTTTGGTTTTGATGAATTATTTGGAAATGCTTTAACTTAGAATCATTATAATTTGATACAATGTAGGTGCCGGGCATATACTGGTTTTGGATGATTTTGGCAATCATTGGAACTGCTATGTTGCCATGGATACTACACCAAAAATTTCAAAAATATGGAAATACTCCAAATTTTATAAAACTTCACAGTAATGATGAGCAACATTGGTAGATGTGGAATTTGGTGTTGCAATTTAAAAAATGTCTGCCGTTACCATGGAAACAATGCAAAACAGGTCAAAATGGTCTAAAAACCTTCAAGTGGCATTTACTTTCTTAAAATGGTAGGTCAAATTGATTGAAACTTTGATGGTATGGTCCCTCCCATGTACCAATGTGGTATATGCCATTCAATTTTGGGAACGGTCTCTGTTGCCATAGGAACCATCCTAAATGTCAAAAATTTCAAAAATTTCAAAATGCTCCAAAATTGATGAAACTTAATAGGATTGTACACTGACAAGTCTGAATGAGACTTTTGAAGTTGGAATTTCCAAAATGGCCACCGTTGCCATGGAAACTGCGGAAATGTCAAATATTTTCAAAATGCTCCAAACTTTATGAAACTTAATATTATTGTTAACTGGCATGTATAGATGAGACTTTTGACTTTGGAATTTTCAAAATGGCTGCCGTTGCCATGGAAACAGCAAAAATGTGAAATTTTCTAAAATGCTCTGAATGTACTGAAAATTTACAGAAAGATGTACTGCAATGCATATATGTGCATTCACTGTTAAATTTTGAAATGGCTGCCGCTTAGTGGCAATAGGGGAAGGGTGACATCCGCTATTGCTTGCAATGGCAATTCTAGTTATATTTATTCTTCCACACTTTTTTGTCCATACTATTTCTCCGAATTAGCTTCAACAATATTGATGAAACTATACCATAATGTAGACCACAACATTTTATAGTGCAGTGGGGTATGGCACCATCAAGATGGCTACCGTTGCCATGGAAACGAAACAAATGTGAAAAAATCCCGTTTTTTGTTTTGGTGAACTATTTGGATAGGCTTTAACTCAGAACCATTATATTTTAATACAATGTAGGTGCCCACTATATACAGGTGTTTGGATGATTTTGGCACTCATTGGAACTACTATGTTGCCATGGAAACAACACCAAAAATTTCAAAAATCTCAAAATGTTCCAAACTTAATGAAACTTCACAGTAACGATGAGCAACATTGGAAGATGTGGAATTTGGCGTTGGAATTTCCAAAATATCTGTTATTACCATGGAAACAATGCAAAAAGGTCAAAACTTTGAATTTTCACAGAACATTCCAGAACATCAATGTTAAATTTGTTCTAGAGACATTAAATGATATATTGGTATGCCTACATGTTATGACCATATTAGGAAATTCCAAAATGGCCGCCATTGCCATGGAAACTGGACAAAAGTTTAACATTGACCCTACGGGAAAATACACTTAAGCTGCATTTTTTTTTTAAATATAACAACAATTCCACGTAATCAGGAGTATGTGCACGTAATGCTGTACTGCTAACATGTACTAGAATATGCTAGAATAAAAATATGTATTTTATTTAACGTGCTTCTTTTCTATACAAATCTAGTGTTAGAATAACTCAGTCGCAATTCATTTTTTTTTCGGATGTAAGAGTTGTTCTCAATACTACATGTAAAATTGTGCGTGAGATATTTGTCACTGAACAGCACGAAACATATAGAAAATGAAGAAAAAAACCATGCAAAATATGTCATTTTCGGCTATAGAAAGTATTGATCAATCAACCAAATCATGATCAGAGTGATCAAATCATGATCACATTGATTAAATCATGATTAGAGATTGATCGATCGATCGATCAATCAATCAAGTGTTGATATCAGACAAGTTATCAATCAATTGCAGAATCCAAAATAAACGTCCCATCGCTATTTTTACAAACTGTCAATCATTAGAAAGTATTGATCAATCAACCAAATCATGATCAGAGTGATCAAATCATGATCACATGGATTAAATCATGATTACAGATTGATCGATCGATCAATCAATCAAGTGTTGATATTAAACAAGTAATCAATCAAGTGCAGAATCCGAAATAAACGTCCCATCGCTATTTTTACAAACTGTCAATCATTCGATTAATCAATCAATAAAACGATCGATCAATTGATTGATTGATCAATCATGATCACAAACCATCAATCAACCAATACACGTATCGTCTCCATTGAATTTATGAAAGAAAAAAACTTTAATTCGCTTTTCGTATTATTATGGCACCCTCAACGGAGTTGGGGTGACATATTGTTATTGTTCGTTTCTTTTTGTCTTATTATTATTATGTCACCCGATCGACAATGTCGGGTGACATATTGCTATTCCTCTGTTTCTTTTTCACTATTATTATGTCACCCGATCGACAATGTCGGGTGACATATTGCTTTTCTTATGTTTCTTTGTTATTATTATTATTCTTCCACCTTTTTTTGTCCGACAGGTTTTTTGGAGTAAAATGGAACCAATCTTAATGATAATTCACTATAAGGAGGAACACAAAATTTCAGGTTGCAGTAGGGTCTAAGACCATAAAAAATGGCTGCCGTTTCCATGGAAACGGAACAATTGTGAAAAATTCCAGTTTTTGGTTTTGTTAATAATTTAGAGATGCTTAAACTCAGAATCATCATATTTTATCACAATGTAGGTGCCAGCCATATATTGGCTTTGGATGATATTGGCAATCATTGGAACCACTATGTTGCCATGGAAACTACCCCAAAAATTTCAAAAATTTCAAAATGCTCCAAATTTTTTGAAACTCCATAGTAACGATGAGCAACTTTGGTAGATGCGTAATTTGGCGTTGGAATTTCCAAAATGTCTGCCGTTACCATGGAAACAGTGCATAAGTGTCAAAATGCTCTAAAAACCTCAGGGTTTGGTAAATAATTTTGGTATGCTAGAACTTGAAATCATCAAATTTTTACACAATATAGTTGTCCACTATATACAGCTTTTGAATGATTTTGACAATCATTGGAACTCTTCTGTTACCATGGATACAGGACCAAATATTTCAAAAATTTCAAAATGCTCCTAAATTGATCAAACTTAATATGATTGTTGACTGGCAAGTCTGGATGAGACTTTTGACTTTGGAATTTCCAAAATGGCCACCGTTGCCATGGAAACTGCAAAAAAGTCAAAAATTCTCAAAATGCTTTGAACTTAATGAAACTTGATATTATTGTTAACTGGCAAGTAAAGATGAGACTTTTGACTTTGAAATTTTCAAAATGGCTGCCATTGCCATGGAAACAGCAGAAATGTGAAATTTTTTAAAATGCTCTGAATGTACTGAAAATTTACAGAAAGATGTATTGCCATGCATATATGTGCATTCACTGTTAAACAATTTTGAGATGGCTGCCGCTTAGTGGCAATTGGGGGAAGGGTGACATCCGCTATTGCTTGCAATGGCAATTCTAGTTATTATTATTATTATTATTTTTCTTCCACCTAGTTTTGTCCGGCAGTTTTCTCAGAGCCAAAGGAACCAATCTGAATGATGGTGCACTATAACAAGGAACCCTGACTTTCCAGTTGCAGTGCAACTTTGGAACTAAAAAATGGCTGCCATCACCATGGAAACCGAAAAATAACGGAAAATTCCAGTTTTTGGTTTTGATGAATTATTTGGAAATGCTTTAACTTAGAATCATTATAATTTGATACAATGTAGGTGCCGGGCATATACTGGTTTTGGATGATTTTGGCAATCATTGGAACTGCTATGTTGCCATGGATACTACACCAAAAATTTCAAAAATATGGAAATACTCCAAATTTTATAAAACTTCACAGTAATGATGAGCAACATTGGTAGATGTGGAATTTGGTGTTGCAATTTAAAAAATGTCTGCCGTTACCATGGAAACAATGCAAAACAGGTCAAAATGGTCTAAAAACCTTCAAGTGGCATTTACTTTCTTAAAATGGTAGGTCAAATTGATTGAAACTTTGATGGTATGGTCCCTCCCATGTACCAATGTGGTATATGCCATTCAATTTTGGGAACGGTCTCTGTTGCCATAGGAACCATCCTAAATGTCAAAAATTTCAAAAATTTCAAAATGCTCCAAAATTGATGAAACTTAATAGGATTGTACACTGACAAGTCTGAATGAGACTTTTGAAGTTGGAATTTCCAAAATGGCCACCGTTGCCATGGAAACTGCGGAAATGTCAAATATTTTCAAAATGCTCCAAACTTTATGAAACTTAATATTATTGTTAACTGGCATGTATAGATGAGACTTTTGACTTTGGAATTTTCAAAATGGCTGCCGTTGCCATGGAAACAGCAAAAATGTGAAATTTTCTAAAATGCTCTGAATGTACTGAAAATTTACAGAAAGATGTACTGCAATGCATATATGTGCATTCACTGTTAAATTTTGAAATGGCTGCCGCTTAGTGGCAATAGGGGAAGGGTGAAATCCGCTATTGCTTGCAATGGCAATTCTAGTTATATTTATTCTTCCACACTTTTTTGTCCATACTATTTCTCCGAATTAGCTTCAACAATATTGATGAAACTATACCATAATGTAGACCACAACATTTTATAGTGCAGTGGGGTATGGCACCATCAAGATGGCTACCGTTGCCATGGAAACGAAACAAATGTGAAAAAATCCCGTTTTTTGTTTTGGTGAACTATTTGGATAGGCTTTAACTCAGAACCATTATATTTTAATACAATGTAGGTGCCCACTATATACAGGTGTTTGGATGATTTTGGCACTCATTGGAACTACTATGTTGCCATGGAAACAACACCAAAAATTTCAAAAATCTCAAAATGTTCCAAACTTAATGAAACTTCACAGTAACGATGAGCAACATTGGAAGATGTGGAATTTGGCGTTGGAATTTCCAAAATATCTGTTATTACCATGGAAACAATGCAAAAAGGTCAAAACTTTGAATTTTCACAGAACATTCCAGAACATCAATGTTAAATTTGTTCTAGAGACATTAAATGATATATTGGTATGCCTACATGTTATGACCATATTAGGAAATTCCAAAATGGCCGCCATTGCCATGGAAACTGGACAAAAGTTTAACATTGACCCTACGGGAAAATACACTTAAGCTGCATTTTTTTTTTAAATATAACAACAATTCCACGTAATCAGGAGTATGTGCACGTAATGCTGTACTGCTAACATGTACTAGAATATGCTAGAATAAAAATATGTATTTTATTTAACGTGCTTCTTTTCTATACAAATCTAGTGTTAGAATAACTCAGTCGCAATTCATTTTTTTTTCGGATGTAAGAGTTGTTCTCAATACTACATGTAAAATTGTGCGTGAGATATTTGTCACTGAACAGCACGAAACATATAGAAAATGAAGAAAAAAACCATGCAAAATATGTCATTTTCGGCTATAGAAAGTATTGATCAATCAACCAAATCATGATCAGAGTGATCAAATCATGATCACATTGATTAAATCATGATTAGAGATTGATCGATCGATCGATCAATCAATCAAGTGTTGATATCAGACAAGTTATCAATCAATTGCAGAATCCGAAATAAACGTCCCATCGCTATTTTTACAAACTGTCAATCATTAGAAAGTATTGATCAATCAACCAAATCATGATCAGAGTGATCAAATCATGATCACATGGATTAAATCATGATTACAGATTGATCGATCGATCAATCAATCAAGTGTTGATATTAAACAAGTAATCAATCAAGTGCAGAATCCGAAATAAACGTCCCATCGCTATTTTTACAAACTGTCAATCATTCGATTAATCAATCAATAAAACGATCGATCAATTGATTGATTGATCAATCATGATCACAAACCATCAATCAACCAATACACGTATCGTCTCCATTGAATTTATGAAAGAAAAAAACTTTAATTCGCTTTTCGTATTATTATGGCACCCTCAACGGAGTTGGGGTGACATATTGTTATTGTTCGTTTCTTTTTGTCTTATTATTATTATGTCACCCGATCGACAATGTCGGGTGACATATTGCTATTCCTCTGTTTCTTTTTCACTATTATTATTATGTCACCCTGACTGAGGTCGGGTGACATATTGTTATTGTACGATTCTTTTTTTTATTATTATTCCACACTTTTTTGTCCAGACTATTTCTGAGAATAGGATGGACCAATTGTTATGGAACTTTACCAAAATGTTAAAGGCCATGTGCAGAAGTGCAGTCGAGGGTTGGCATATCCAACATGGCTGCCGTTGTCAAGGAAACAGAAAGAATGTAAAAATGTAATAGAACATTCTAGAACATTGGTGTTAAAGTAAATCTACGACCATTAAATGTTATATAATGGTATTATATTATGGCGAGCACAATATAAAGCAGCAATATGACTTTGGAATTTTCAAATGTTGCCATGGAAACTGTGCAAAAAAAGCAAAATTTTGAAAATTCTTGAAATCTGTATGAAACGTTACAGAAATGTTAACTTGTTAATCTAGATGCGGCTTTCAACTTTGGAATTTCCAAAATGGCTGCCGTTACCATGGCTGCTGTTTAGTGGCAATTGGTGGACCAGGGTGACATCCGCTATTGCTTGCAATGGCAATTCTAGTTATTATTATTATGGCACCCTCAACGAAGTTGGGGTGACGTATTGTTATTCTACGTTTCTTTTTTTTTTCTTATTATTTTTCTTCCACCGATTTTGTCCAGCTTATTTCTCGGAATCCAATTGACCAATGTTGGTTAAACTCTACTAGAATAGGGACCACCATGATAAGTTGTGCAGTGGACTTTGGCATGTGCATGATGGCTACCGTTACCATGGAAACTAAAAATATGTAAAAAAAAATCAAAATTCCAAATCTTTCATTGCAAGACCCAACTGGATGAAACTTTATGGAAATGTTCCTTGGTATACTCTGATGTACCTACTATATTTAGAAATTCCAAAATGGCCATCATTGTCATGGAAACAGGGCGAAAGTTTAACATTGGCCCTATGGGAAAAAACATTAAACCTGCTTTTTCTTAAACAATATGATATTAAACCCATAGAAACTTTATGGGGAGGTAACATGTAATGAGTCAAAGTGGAATCTGTCTTTGGAATTTTCAAAATGGTTACCGTTACCATGGAAATTACAAAAAAATGAAAATAAACCAAACTTAATGAAACTTTACAGAAATGTTCACTGGCATGTGCAGAGTTGAAATATAATTAAGGAATTTTCAAAATGACCGCCGTTACCATGGAAACAGCAAAAAATCAAAAATTTTCAAAATACTCTAAATTGTCTAAATCTTTACTGTAATGACAACTGGCGTGTCTTCATGTGATTTTCCGACTTTGAAATGCTCAAAATTGCTGCCAGTTGGCAATGGGGGAATGGTGCCATCCGCTATTGCTTGCAATGGCAAATCTAGCCATCATTGTCATGGAAACAGGGCGAAAGTTTAACATTGGCCCTATGGGAAAAAACATTAAACCTGCTTTTTCTTAAAGAATATGATATTAAACCAATAAAAAATTTATGGGGAGGTAACATGTAATGAGTCCAAGTGGAATCTGTCTTTGGAATTTTCAAAATGGCTACCGTTACCATGGAAACTACAAAAAATAAAAATGCACCAAACTTAATGAAACTTTACAGAAATATTCACTGGCATATGCAGAACTGAAATACAATTTTGTAACTTTCAAAATGGTCGCCGTTACCATGGAAATAGTAGAAAATCCAAAAATGTAAAAAAAACCTCAAATTCCAAATCTTTCATTGTAAGACCCAACTTGATGAAACTTTATGGAAATGTTCTTTGGTAGGCCCTGATGTACCAACAATATTTAGAAATACCAAAATGGCCGTCATTGTCATGGAAACAGGGCGTAAGTTTAACATTGTCCTTATGGGAAAAAACATTAAACCTGCTCTTTCTTCAGGAATATGATATTAAACCCATAGAAACTTTATCGGTAGGTAACATGTAATGTGTCAAAGTGGAATCAGTCTTTCAAAATGGCTACCGTTACCATGGAAACTACCATAAAAAAATGAAATGCAGTAAACTTTATGAAACTTTACAGAAATGTTGCCTGGCATGTGCAGAGATGAAATATAATTTTGTAACTTTCAAAATGGTCGCCGTTACCATGGAAACTACCAAAAAAAATCAAAATGACCAAAACTTAATGAAACTTTACACAGAAATGTTGACTTGCATGTGCAGAATTGAAATATAATTTAGTAACTTTCAAAATGGCCGCCGTTACCATGGAAACTGCCAAAAAAGTCAATTTTCTTTTAAATGTCTTAAACTTTCTGAAAACTGGAAAAAATATCATTATGATAAATTGCTACGTATAAATGCGATGTTCTACTTTGAAATTTTCAAAAATGGCCGCCGTTACATTGGAAACAGCAAAAATGTCAAAAATTTCAAACTTTCTGATATAACAGTTGTAGGAACTGGCATGAGTAAATGAAATGTTCCATTTTCGAATTTTCAAAATGACTGTCGTTACCATGGAACAGCTATGGTAAAAAAGGTAAAAAAGTTCTATTTGCAGTATCATGAGTATGTAGCCTCATCAAATCAGTAGTTCCTTTTATCTTTTTTCAACACACATTGATACGCCAAGTTCATATTGTTTTGAACTGTTTTATGTTGAGATTGGAAAAACCCAAAAGCCAAAATTTTCAAAAGAAAGTTGACTTACATGTTTAGAGTTTATATCATGTATATTAGGCCTTAAAACGTCTTTGGAGTACCGCACTCTGTGCATGGTGTAGCCAGATCAAATCAGGAGTTCCTTTTATCTATTTCAACAGACAGTTATACGAAATGTAAATGGGTGTGTTTGTGCAAGACTCTTCCTAGTTATCCCCTAATACTAAATCAATATTGTTTTGAACATTTTACGTTGAGAGCTATGAACGAGGCAACGTCCATTGAGATGTTGCATGTTAATTGTGCAAGACTCTTCCTAGCTATCCCCTTATACTAAATCATGAATGTAGTTTTGGCTGTAAAGCTTGTTTAAATACACAATAACTTTGATTAATCAGGACACGTATAACAGTCGATACTTCTTCTCAAGAATTCAATATACTGTGTAAAATGAGTACGAACGTAGCCAGGTCAGATAAGAAGTTGCTCTTCTCTTATGTCTGTTTAATGACAGTAATATCCTTGCCAAGTCGACGTTTGTTTCTCACCTACATCTCATGTTTAGAGTGTACTGGCTCTATGTACAATATATAAGTACACAGCTACGTCTAATCAGAAGTTATTCTTATCCTTTTTCAACAGACAGTAGTAATACGCTTGCCACGTGCATACTGTTTTAGTCCATATTTCGTGTGAAGAGCTCACAACGCTCTGTGCAGGATGCACATTTGTCAAGTCTAAAGCCACATCCATTCTGAGGTTGGACATTTAACCGGAAGCCTCGCGTCGGAGTCATCACAGTCAACCTTTTATACCAAATTAACGTAATTTTGGGCTCCACAGGCTGTAAAAATATGCAAATATGTCATCAGAAGACGAATATTACATTGGATGCCTAGGTCTAGGATTGAAAGTGTACAACACTGTGTATAATTGATAAGCACACAGTCACATCAGATTACAAATTGATTGATCCACTGTCAATGAACTGGATGCCTAGGATTGAAAGTGTACAACACTGTGTATAATTGATAAGCACACAGTCACGTCAGATTACAAATTGCTTTGATCCACTGTCAATGAACTCCTACGGATTACATTTAATCGAAAGCCTCGCGTCGGAGTCATCACAGTCAACCTTTTATACCAAGTTAACGTAATTTTGGGCTCCACAGGTTGTAAAAATACGAAAATATGTCATCAAAAGACTAATATTGCATTGGATGCCTAGGATTGAAAGTGTACAACACTGTATAAATAATAAGCACACAGTCACGTCAGATTACAAATTGCTTTGATCTTCTGTGAATGAACTGGATGCCTAGGATTGAAAGTGTACAACACTGTGTATAATTGATAAGCACACATTCACGTCAGATTACAAATTGCTTTGATCCACTGTCAATGAACTCCTTCGGATTACATTTAATCGAAGGCCTCGAGTCGGAGTCATCACAGTCAACCTTTTATACCAAATTAACGTAATTTTGGGCTCCACAGGCTGTAAAAATACGCAAATATGTCATCAAAAGACTAATATTGCATTGGATGCCTAGGATTGAAAGTGTACAACACTGTGTATAAATAATAAGCACACAGTCACGTCAGATTACAAATTGCTTTGATCTTCTGTGAATGAACTCCTACCGATGATCGCGTACCGTGATGTGTGTATGATTTATATGAACGCAGCCACATAAAATCAAAAGTTCAATACTGTGGATTCTTTTTTGTTCGTGGGCACCAATTTTTCTTGGATGAAGGAAAACTTGAATGTTCGTGGACATTTACTTTCGTGGTTTTGCAGAAGTTTTTATAAAGGAGTAGGTTCAGTAAGACCCCTTTTTGGCCCCAAAATACAGCAGTCTTACAAAATTGTTAAAATGTAAACCTTTAGTTATTTATTGGACAGTAGAATGCTTCTGCTACATAAATATGGGCTGTTTTTGACAATACAATGCACATATATCCGGTACTAGCACCATTAAGTCATTCTTAATTACTGAAATCCTCATAATTCTAGCATTTTAGTTAAATTTTAGACGGTTTTCGTGTAAAACGAAAGTGGCCGCATTCGTGTTCATCCTTTATATTGAAATGTAAGTTGTATTTTATAACAATACATAACATATATAAAGGTTGAGGATGAACACGGATGCGGCCACTTTCATTTTTACCAAAAACCATCTGAAAAGTGACATTTTCCGGCATATTAGGTAGATTTTTCATATTGGAGCTTGAATCGGATCGTTTTTAATGACTAACTCTGTTAAAATCTTTCACTTAAACTAATTTATTCAAATAAAACAGACACTTAAGTGTTTAAAAAGTGGTCAAAATCTTTCGTCAGATGAACCTGAAATTTGAGGCCAATATCGATCCTTACCGGACCTACTCCTTTGTTATTCGTTGAATATTCAATTTCGTAGTTCACCTATACCTACAACATGCACGAACATTGGTATCAAACGAATCATAATGAATTCACAGTATTACATTCCAAGCCTTTTGTCGAGAGTGTACCACATTGTGTAAAATGTACAAGTACGCAGCCCCGTAAGTTAAAAAGTAGCCAACGTCTTTTTCACCTATTTCTCATGCTGTGAACGTACAACACTCTTTGCAGGATGAATACCTACCCAGCCACGTCTAATCAGATTTTTTTTCTCAACAGACAGTAATACGCTTGCCATTGCTAGACGCTATTCCTCACGATGAGTGCTGCCCGCTCTACTTGTAGGGTGAATATTTACGCAGCAAATTCCAATCAGAAAATCCTTTCAGCCTATTTCAATAGAAAGTATAATACATTGCTCACCTCTTGTTGAGAGTGTACCACATTGTGTAAAATGTATAGGTTATAGGTTACTTCAATATTCTTTTAAGTGCCAGTACTACCCCTTTCATAACCGACGTCTTTTTCGTATATTTCTCATGCTGAGAGCGTACTGCTATCTATGCAGGATGTATAAGTACGCAGCCACGTCTAATCAGATTTTATTCTAAAGACAGTAATACACTTGCAATGTGCATAATGTCTTAGTGATCTTGGCAAGTCACCGGTGTTTGACTAATTCTGTGTAGGATGAATATACCGTATACCAAGCGACGTTCAATCGGAAGTTCCTTTTTATTTATTTCAAACAGAAAGAATATTATCCATCATGACTGTTGTTGAGTGTGTACCACTCTTTGTAAAATGTATAAGTACGCAGCCACACCAGAGAAGATGTTGCTCTAATTGTCCATATTGTTTTCATCTGTTTCGATTGCAGGATGCAAAAGTAAGAGGCAATGCAAGCACGTCAAATTAGAAGTCTCTTACATGTTTAGTCAACGGAAAGTTATACCCTTCCCATGTCCTTGTCGTTTGATCTCTTCCTTAAGATGAAAGCCTATCGCACTGTGTGCAGGATGTTAAAGAACGCAGCAAATTCTTATCATAAAATCCTTTCAACCTATTTCAATACAAAGTATAATACATTGAGAACCTCTTGTTGAGAGTATACCGCATTGAGTAAAATGTATAAGTACTCAGCGACGTCAGATTATAAGTTGCTCCAATATTCTATTAAGTGCCAGTAATACCCCTTCCATAACCGACGTCTTTTTCATATATTTCTTATGCTGAGAGCGTACTGCTTTAGAGCGTACTGCTATCTATGCAGGATGAATAAGTACGCAGCCACATTCAATCAATATTTTTTCAAAAGACAGTAATACACTTGCCATGTGAATGTTTTAAGGATCTTGGCAAGTCACCTTTGTTTGACTAATTCTGTGTAGGATGAATATACCGTATACCAAGCGACGTCCAATCGGAAGTTCCTATTTATTTATTTCAAACAGAAAACATATTACCCATCATGACTGTTGCTGAGTGTGTACCACTCTTTGTAAAATGTATAACTACGCAGCCACATCAGAGGAGATGTTGCTATGATTGTCCATATTGTTTTCATCTGTTTCGTGTTGAGAGCCTTCTAAACTCGATTGCAGGATGCAAAAGTACGAGGTAATGCAAGCACGTCAAATTAGAAGTCTCTTAGATGTATAGTCAAAGGAAAGTTATGCACAACCCATGTCAACGCTTCGTCGTTTGATCTCTTCCGAACGATTAAAGCGTACCGCACTGTGTGCAGGATGTTTAACTACGCAGCCACGTCCAGTCAGAAGTTCCTTTTATCTTGATTTCAACACAGCTTCAAATAGAAAGCATATTACACATCATGACTCTTGTAGAGTGCGTACCACTCTTTGTGAAATGTATAAGTACGCAGACACCTCAGAGACGATGTTGCTCTATTTGTCCATATTGTTTTGATCTGTTTCGTGTTGAGTCCACTACACTCCAGTGCAGGATGCAAACGTATGAGGCAATGCAAGCACATCAGTATAGAAGTTTCTTAGAAGTTTAGTCAGAGGAAAGTTATACCCTTCCCATGTCTACGTCATTTGATCTCTTCCTAACGATGAAAGCGTACCTCACTGTGTGCAGAATGTTTAAGTACGCAGCCACGTCCAATCACAAGTTCCATTTATCTTTTTTCAACACAGCTTCAAACAGAAAGCATATTACACATCATGACTCTTGTAGAGTGTGTACCACTCTTTGTGAAATGTATAAGTACGCAGCCACGTCAGAAACGTTGTTGCTCTATTTGTCCATATTGTTTTGATCTGTTTTGTGTTGAGTCCACTACACTCCAGTACAGGATGCAAACGTATGAGGCAATGCAAGCACATCAGTATAGAAGTTTCTTAGAAGTTTAGTCAGAGGAAAGTTAAACCCTTCCCATGTCCACGTCATTTGATCTCTTCCTAACGATGAAAGCGTACCTCACTGTGTGCAGAATGTTTAAGTACGCAGCCACGTCCAATCACAAGTTCCATTTATCTTTTTTCAACACAGCTTCAAACAGAAAGCATATTACACATCATGACTCTTGTAGAGTGTGTACCACTCTTTGTGAAATGTATAAGTACGCAGCCACCTCAGAGACGATGTTGCTCTATTTGTCCATATTGTTTTGATCTGTTTCGTGTTGAGTCCACTACACTCCAGTCCAGGATGCAAACGTATGAGGCAATGCAAGCACATTAATATAGAAGTTTTAGTCAAAGGAAAGTTATACCCTTCCCATGTCCGCGTCGTTTGATCTCTTCCTAACGTTGAAAGCGTACCTCACTGTGTGCAGAATGTTTAATTACGCAGCCACGTCCAATCAGAAGTTCCATTTATCTTTTTTCAACACAGCTTCAAACAGAAAGCATATTACACATCATGCATATGACTCTTGTTGAATGTGTACCACCTTTTGTAAAATGTATAACTACTAAGCCACATCAGAGGAGATGTTACTATGATTGTCCATATTGTTCTGATGTTTCGTGTTGAGAGCTCACTACACTCGAGTGCAGGAAGCAAAAGTACGAGTCAATGCAAGCACGTCAAATTTAGGATTCAACACAGCTTGAAATCCTTATTGTTTTGTCGATGTTTCGTGCTGAGAGCTTACTACTCTCTACAAGATACAAAAGTATGATGCCACGTCTGTTCAGAGGCTGCACGTAAAATCGGAGGCTTTGTGTAACCAGTCCTTGCAGTCAATACCTTATATCACATCGACGTAATTCGGGCGGCACATGTTGTATTAACACACAGATATGTTCAATTAGAAGCCGAAATTACATTAGTAATGCCTCGTGTTAAGTGTAGCACAGATTGTATTGATTACGCATGCAGAATTATTTTGGTATGGAGGTAAAACAAACCACACTCAAACAGTCAATTCAAAAAAATTTAGTCAAGCAATAATGTCCTATTTTCGTCTCCATAAACATTGAACATGTTGAAGCATTTATCAATATAACTGTCAATTTAAAGTAAATCTTGAATGTCATACAATTTATGTGCCTCATATTATTTTTTATAAATTACACCGCCATTTTATTCAATGATTTTGAACAAGTTGCAGCCATTTTAAGAAACTCTTATAAAAGTTATCCGTGTTATTTAATATTTTAGAACGATATATTTATTGAGATACAAAAGGTAAAGCAAATGTGAATTTTGATTTCTATGATTAAAGGTTTTTATCATGGATTCACATAAACAAAACGTAGACTATTTTAAACTGCAAAAGGCGGTTACAGGTCTTTTGGATGAAACACGATACCATTGCTCTGTTATTCGTGATTTCAATCTCCCATCAGATTATCTGATGGATTATACCAAATTACCTGTTAAAAGGAAAAAAGGTGGAACAAGTTCTAGTTCTAGAACTAAAAGAAATAAAGACAAAGAGCGCAAAAGGAAGCAGAGAGCATTACAAAAACATGAAGAATTGAAAGATGATCCCGAGAAAACCTCAGCTACCAGATTTCAAACTTCATATAAATCCAATATGACGTATAGAGAAAAAAATTGGCAAATAGTAGAGAAAAATACAGCAGTAATTTACCGTATAAAACAGCTAAGAAGATTGCTTTAAAGAAAACGTATGAATCCAATTCCCAATTTAAAGAATCACGAAAAGAGTTTATTAAGAATAAATATAAATCAAACAGTCAGTTTAAACAAGCACAGAAGGATTATATTAAGAACAAGTACAAGACTGATGCTTCATTTCAACAAGCACAGAAGAATTACAGTAAGACGAAATACAGATTGAACAATCAATTCAAATTAGCTGTCAAAAAAGCCAGAAATGAAAGGTATGCTAATGACATTGACTTTAAACTTAAAATAACAGAAAGGTATGCTAATGACATTGACTTTAAACATAAAGTTAAAACATTAAATCTTCTCAGATATAGACAAAATGTATTAGTCAGGGAGAAGTGCAAGAAAAGGCAGCTTGAACTATACAGAAGGGAGTTACATTATAGAGAGAAGAAAATTTCACTAGTACAAGCCAGACGTTCAAACAGTGAACAAAATATTGCTGCGTGGTTTAGAAAGCTGGTACGGGATGGTCCGATATACATTTGCGCTGTGTGTATCAAGTTAAAGTTCCGAAAGCAAGTTGTTCAATTGGACATTGAAAAATATTTAAAGAAGGGCAAACAAAGTGCAGCAGTGGCGAATCGGTGTATCACTTTTGAATTTAAAACTCCTTGTACAGCTGATTGTCCAATCAAATGTGAAACCATAAACCACAAACTATGGATATGTTACACTTGCCATCGTCATCTCATTAAGGGTGAAGTTCCAGCAGACGCAAGAGCAAATGGCTTAGAGCTAACGCCTGTTCCAGAAGAATTGAAATATCTGAATTCATTGGAGAAACAGCTAATTTCTCAACGAATACCGTTCATGAAACTTGTCCAACTGCCAAAAGGAAACCAAAGAGGCATAATTGGCCCATGTGTTTCCATACCAACAGATATTCAGAAGACAGTTACTATACTTCCTCGTTCTGATGATGAAACACAGCTTGTACGGTGTAAACTTAAAAGAAAACAAGCATACATAGGTTACAGTCAGTATGCGTTTATCAGTACCAAAAAGATATGCAAAGCTCTGGATTGTTTAAAAGAATGCAACCCATATTACAAGGACACTGTGTTAAATCAGACATGGCTTGACGGATTTTCTCCAGAATTTGAAGACTTAGCAATGGCCGAGAAAGATCATGAAGATAGTCCTGATATTTTAGAAAGACAGGACGTAAAAACACAACTGAGTGATGAAAATCCACAAGATGAAGAAGATCACAATGTTAAAGACAGAGGCTTTCCATCAGACACGTGTCTTCAACCTGTAGATATAGGTCAGGAGATATTGGATCAACACTTCGACGACATCTTTTGTGTTGCTCCAGGTGAAGGTAGTACACCTGTAAGCATGATGCAGGAAGAAGGCAACGAGGCGATGTCTTTTCCGGCACAGTTTCCAGAGGGATCTTTTGGGTCATATGATAGTAAAAGACAGGTTCACCTCACAAGATCAAGGTACTTTCATGCTAGACTCTTTAGTGGTGACAGGAGATTTTCCAGTGATTCGTCATATATATTTTATGCACAGTACCTCTCATAATTGGAGCAAGTTATCTCCAAAGTGTCTATAGCGCTTCGGAAGAGTACTGGAAAGGATTCGACAGGTAATGCTATAACAGCAAGCATGTTGACGGATAGAAACCAGCTGAAAAGTCTATTGAGTACCGATCAAGGTTATAAATTTATGACGCCCATTCGAGGAACACCTCCATATTGGCAGACTGCATTAAAGGATCTCTTGGCAACAGTTCGTCAGCTTGGGATTCCTACGTGGTTCGCCACATTCTCAGCTGCTGATATGAGATGGACAGAAGTTCTACAACTGCTTTTAGAGCAACAAAAATGTGCGCAGTCGTTGGAAGATCTCGATTGGACTGGTAAATCCGAGGTTTTGAGGAACAATCCCGTCATGAACGCTGTCATGTTTGACCACAGGTTTCACACCTTCCTGAAAGATATTATCATTAAACGTAAAATAATTGGAAATGAAAAAGACCATTTCCATAGAATAGAATTTCAACAACGTGGATCACCTCATGCCCACTGTCTTTTTTGGATTAAGGATGCACCAGTGGTTGATCAGGATGATGACCAGACAGTGTGTGACTTTGTAGATCAATATGTCAGTTGTCAATTACCAGATAAAACAGTAGACCCAGAGCTCCATTCAATAGTAAGCAGTGTTCAGCAGCATAGTAAAAACCACTCTAAATCTTGCCACAAAAAAGGAACCACTTGTAGATTCAATTTTCCTCGCCCCCCTTCAGAAAAAACTTTTATCTCAAGACGTAAAAGCCTAGCAGATCCATCCATTAAAAAGTCTCCACAACAAATGAAAGATTTTGCTCAATCTGTTTTAAAACAACTTTGGACTGTTTTGCAAGATGAGCATTTGGAAAATATTACAACTCAAAATTTGTTCCAAGCTGCTGGAGTCACACAAAAGGAGTTTGAGGATGCTTCAAATATTCTCACCAAGAGGAACAGTGTCACTTTGCAACGTTCTCCATCTGACGTGTGGATTAACCAGTATAATCCTGATCTCCTGCGTTGTTGGAATGCGAATATGGATATACAGTTCATCACAGATGTTTATGCATGTGTGGTGTATATCATTTCATACATTTCCAAAGCAGAGAGGGAGATGGGAGTGGTTTTGCAAAATGCAAGCAAGGAAGCAGCTGAAGGTAATTGTGATGCGCAGCAGGCAATGAAAAAGATCAGTGGAGCCTACTTTAGACAACGTGAAGTCAGTGCACAGGAAGCTGTTTACAGAGTGTGTGGTCTTCATCTTAAAGAATGTTCTAGGAAGGTGCAGTTTGTTCCTGTCGGTGACAATCCTATTAAAATGAGTCTTCCATTGAATGTTATAAAAAAGAAAGCTAACCAACTTGACGACAACGATATTTGGATGCCTTCTTTATATGACAGATATAAAGAAAGACCAGTTGAAATTGTTTTTGAAAAAGTCTGTTATGCATCATTTTGTTCTGAATACTATGTTCTTTCTGCATCCCAAATACCTAAAAACCCTGAAAAATCTCAAGTTTTTAAGTTACAAAATAATTTTGGTTCCATCAAAAAACGATCCAGGAGTGATTCGGCGGTTATTAAATATCCAAGATTTTCATCAGAAAAATACCCTGAATTGTTTTTTCAGTCCAATCTTCAGCTGTTTCTACCTCACAGAACAGAAGATCAATTAAAACCACTGCAATTTAACACATATGAAGAAATGTATTTAAATGGAGCGGTTTTAATACCACCAGAAACAGAACTGCGAAATGTTAAATCCATTGTTGATTCGAACAGACAGATGTTTGAAAAAAATGCTGAAGCCTTGGAAGAAGCCGAAGAGATGTTACTAGCTGATGGACCCCAGGAAGATGCATGGGCTCTGATTGCTCCTGAAACAGAGGCAGAACGATTAGAAGGACAACAGGACAGAAAACAGATAAATGAAGAAGACAGTGTTGAAATTCCTGAATTAGACATTGCAACCAAAAAAAATCAACAGGGCAATGATATTGAAATAAGGCAAACCATATGTCCTGCTCCTCAAATAAGAACTTTCATGCAGCAACTTAATAGAGAACAAAAAGACGTGTTTTATAGAATAAGGCAATGGTGTATAGACAAGGTGAATGACAAAAACCCTGAACCATTCCGAGTCTTTATCAATGGAGGTGCGGGAACAGGAAAGAGTCACTTAATTAAGTGCTTGTTTTATGAAATGACTAAAATATTATCCCCTTATTCCGCTAATCCTGATGATATAGTTGTCCTTTTAACTGCTCCCACAGCAACTGCCGCCTTTAATATTGGAGGCACTACATTACATCAAGCTTTTTCACTGCCACCAACTCTACCATTTCCGTACATCTACCTGCGAGAGGACTCAGTTAACAAACTTCGTTCAAAGCTGCAACATCTCAGCATTTTGATAATTGATGAAATCTCAATGGTTGGTCAGCGATCACTCTTGTATATAAATGAAAGATTGAGACAAATCAAACAGAGTGGAAATGCACTTTTTGGGAATATTTGTGTAATCGCAGTGGGAGACTTTTACCAGTTGCCACCGGTTAAACAGAAATGCCTTTATGACTTAAGACCTGAAAGCTCCTTTCCACTTTGGAGTTCCAACTTTTCCTTAGTAGAGCTTAAACAGGTCATGCGTCAAAAAGACGATTCGGTTTTTGCCCACTTATTGAACCGCTTGCGAGTAAAAAGAAAAGATCAGCTTATATCTCTACAAGACAAATCCTTCTTAAAATCATGTGAACAGCATACTAACCCCCCTGAAACACTCCATATTTTTGGAACTAATAAAGAGGTTGAATCGCACAATAACCAACTTATTGAAGCAGTTTGTAAAATTACTCAAACTATATGTGCACAGGATTACGATAAACATCCTCAGACAGGAAGACTCGCACTAAAAGAACAGCCATATGATACATCACATGATTACCTACCAGCGCATTTGATTGTAGGGCAGCAGGCTAGGGTAATGCTCATCAGAAATGTTGACGTCACATGCGGTTTAGTAAATGGAGCAATGGGAACTGTAACTGAAGTTTTACCACCAAAACAAGGATTGTCTATGCCCCAAGGAGTCATGGTACTTTTTGATAATGAGAGAATTTGCCAAGATAAAACATCAAGAACTAAACATCAGGCTATCATGATTACCAAGTTTGAGGAAAACCTTCCCCAGAAAGCTGTCAGGTTTCAGTTTCCACTCCGATTGGCTTGGGCCTGCACCATTCATAAAGTGCAGGGTTTAACTACTGATGCAGCTGTTGTGTCTCTCAAGAACATATTTGCTCCAGGTATGTCATATGTTGCTCTTAGCCGTGTGACATCAATGGCAGGACTAACCATCAAAGATTTTGATGAAAAAAATATCTACTGTAACGAGCAGATCTATAAGGCTCTCAAACAAATGCCTCTATACTTAACAGTTAAAGACAAACCCATAGACCAAAATATGGTAATAATCCTTCACAACATTCAAGGGTTAATTCCACATATAAATGATATCAGATCAAATTCAGACATTTTGTCTGCAAACTTTGTTTGTTTGACAGAAACATGGCTGAAAAATGAAACGGTGCCATGCTTAAAAGGTTTTAACTTTTTGCATAAGAACAGATTTTCATCATATCCATCAAATAAACTGTTTTCAAACAACTGAAACGGAAAAAAAACGGTGGTGTCGGTATTTATATTGGACACGATCAACAGTGCTGTCCAATTACACTTGATTCAGTGAACATGGATTGTATAGTGATATTCATCAAGGAGATTAATACCAATTTAGTCCTTATTTATAGAACAGAAACTTACCCTTCATCTGTCTTTTTAGATGAATTATATGAAGTGCTTTTTTCTCTACCACAGGAAAATGAAAATACTTCAACAATAGTTTTAGGGGATTTCAACCAGGATGTGTTGAAGAAAGATTCCTCAATTGAACAGTTTATGGCAAAACAAGGATTCTCACAAATTGTTTCTCATCCTACAACAGACGGAGATACCCTTATTGACCATGTCTACCTTTATGGCAATTTACAGATTTCTACAGAAATAATTCAGACCTACTACAGTTACCACAATATGGTTTCACTGAATATAAAAATGCCAACTATGTAAATCATTACAATCTGTAAATATTGTGTTACCATTTCCTTGTCGATATTTAGCCATGTTGTAATGGCTGTTTCAAAGACTGCTATTAATTCCTCTTTTAACTATATCCTAGTACAAACTGTAAATAATCTTTTTTTGTATTCCTTTGTAGTTATCATGTTTTAAAGGCTATTTGACGTGTTTTTGAATTCCTTTGTACATATTTTAACATGTTTTAAAAGCTGCTCCCATAAGTAAATACATTGTTGCCATCCCCAAATCGACGGTCTCTACGAAAACTTTATATTCGTACACACCTCTAATGTAAATGATACTTTTAATTTCTTTTGTTTATATTTTACCATGTTTTCTTGGCTGTAGGAACAGAGAATACATTGTTCCCTTTAACCAAAATGAGGTACGGGATGTAAATAATGATTTCGTTTTCTTTATGTTTTTACCATGTTCAGAACGAAACCAATATGTTCGTACTTCCCTTTAATGTAAATAATGTTCTTTTCTTATATCTATATTTTACCATGTTTAAACGATTGCTTTTAAAAAATAATGAATTGTTCTCTTTATCAAATCAAGGTTTTGAATGTAAATATCATTTTGTGAAACTATTTTCCAACGTCTTCACTGCGTTCAGTACCCAGGGGATCTCATTGTCATTCCTTTGATATAAATAATGTTTTCGATGACCTTTGTATATACTTCACCATCTTCTAACGGGTGGAATCTAAGTGAATACATTGTTCCCTTCACCAAAATAAGGTACGGGATGTAAATAATGATTCGTTTTCATTTCCTTATGTTGTTAACATGTTATGAACGAAACCAATATTCGTTCTTCTCTTTGATGTAAATAATGTTTTTTTCTGATGGCTATATTACCATGTTTAAACGACTGGTTTAATAAATTAATGAATTGTTCTCTATACCAAAGCAAGGTTTGAAATGTTAATATCATTTTTGAAACTATTTTCCAACGTCTTCGCTGAGTTCAGTACCCATTGGATCTCATCGTACTCACCTTTGATGTAAATAATGTTTTCGATGACTTTTGTATATACTTCACCATCTTATGACGGGTGGAATCACAGTGATACATTGTTTCCTTCACCAAAATGAGGTTCGGGATGTAAATAATGATTTTGTTTTCATTTCCTAATAATTTTACCATGATCTGTACAAAACCTTTTTGTTCGTACAGACCTTTAATGTAAATCATGTTTCTGATTTCTTTTGATATTATGTTTTTACGGCTGCAGGAACAGTGAAAACATTGTTTCCTTTAACGAAAATGAGGTTCGGGATGTAAATAATGATTTCGTTTCCATTTCCTTATGTTTTACCATGTTCCGAACGAAACCAATATGATCGTACTTCCCTTTGATGTAAATAATGTTCTTTTCTTATGGCTATGTTTAACCATGTTAAAACGACTGCTTTAATAAATGAATGAATTGTTTTCTTTACAAATCAAGGTTACGCATGTAAATATCATTTTTGAAACTGTTTTCCAACGTCTTCACTGCATTCAGTACCAAGTGGATCTCATTGCACGTACCTTTGATGTAAATAATGATTCGTTTTCATTTCCTTATGTTGTTAAGATGTTATGAACGAAACCAATATTCGTTCTTCTCTTTGATGTAAATAATGTTCTTTTCTGATGGCTATATTACCATGTTTAAACGACTGGTTTAATAAATTAATGAATTGTTCTCTATACCAAAGCAAAGTTTGAAATGTTAATATAATTTTTGAAACTATTTTCCAACGTCTTCGCTGAGTTCAGTACCCATTGGATCTCATCGTACTCACCTTTGATGTAAATAATGTTTTCGATGACCTTTGTATATACTTCACCATCTTATAACGGGTGGAATCACAGTGAATACATTGTTTCCTTCACCAAAATGAGGTTCGGGATGTAAATAATGATTTTGTTTTCATTTCCTAATAATTTTACCATGATCTGTACAAAACCTTTTTGTTCGTACAGACCTTTAATGTAAATCATGTTTCTGATTTCTTTTGATATCATGTTTTTACGGCTGCAGGAACAGTGAAAACATTGTTTCCTTTAACGAAAATGAGGTTCGGGATGTAAATAATGATTTCGTTTCCATTTCCTTATGTTTTACCATGTTCCGAACGAAACCAATATATTCGTACTTCCCTTTGATGTAAATAATGTTCTTTTCTTATGGCTATGTTTAACCATGTTCAAACGACTGCTTTAATAAATGAATGAATTGTTTTCTTTACAAATCAAGGTTACTTCATGTAAATATCATTTTTGAAACTGTTTTCCAACGTCTTTGCTGCGTTCAGTACCCATTGGATCTCATCGTACTCACCTTTGATGTAAATAATGTTTCCGATGACCTTTGTATATACTTCACCATCTTATAACGGGTTGAATCACAGTGAATACGTTTTTTCCCTTCCTCAAAATGAGGTTCGGGATGTAAATAATGACTTTCTTTTCATTTCCTTATGATTTTATCATGTTCTGTACAAAACCTTTTTATTCGTACAGACCTTTAATGTCAATAATGTGTTTGATTTCTTTTGATATCATGTTTCTACGGCTGCAGGAACAGTGAATACATTGTTTCCTTTAACAAAAATGAGTTTCGGGATGTACATAATGATTTCGTCTTCATTTCTTTATGTTTTTAGTATGTTATGAACGAAACCAATATATTTGTATTTCCCTTTGATGTAAATAATGTTCTTTTCAGATGGCTATATTTTACCATGTTTAAACGACTGCTTTAATAAATAAATGAATTTTTCTCTTCACCAAATCAAGGTTTAAAATGTAAATATCATTTTTGAAACTTATTTTCCAACGTCTTCACTGCGTTCAGTAACCCAGTGAATCTCAGCGTACTCAACTTTGAAATAAATAATGTTTTCGATGACCTTTGTATATACTTCACCATCTTTTAACGGGAGGATGAACAATGAATACATTGTTACCTTCACCAAAATGAGGTACGGGATATAAATATTGATTTCGTTTTCATTTCCTTATGTTTTTACCATGTTCCGTACGAAAACCAATATTCGTAGTTCTCTTTGATGTAAATAATGTTCTTTT